>NC_057356.1:60528099-60834016 GCF_016509475.1 Prionailurus bengalensis
ACATGTGGGTCTCATGTTTGTATCAGTATGTCGAAGTATGCATGTGTTATGATTGTGAGAGCATACACATACAATTGTGTGTATGTGTTGTGTATGTTCATATGTGTCATGGGTGCATTTTGTGTGCATTGTATTGTGTGTGTTATACGTGTGTATATGGACGTGTTTAGTTGTGCATTTCTTATATACGTAGGTAAGTGTGAATGTGCTGTGTGTGTGGCAGTTCTGCATTTTTTTTCATATATACTCACGAAGTGAAAGAGAAAATGTGTCATTATCTGTGGAGAATACAGCCTCAAATTAAATAGATTAAAAACAACCTTTCCAAAGCTGTCAGAGACTATGTTGAAGGGTTTTCAAAAAGGGAAGGAAATCTCTCGGGCAACCATATCTATATTTGCATTGCTCGTTTCAGAATAAAGACAAAAAAAAAAAAACCCAAACCAAACAATCCACACCACACGCTTCTGACACAGAGTCATATTTTGAAAAGTGCTGGCTGGTAGCACCTCCGTGATGTGCCTGCCTGTGACATTTTAAGATCACAAATTGCTTCTAGGAAACACTCCCTCTTTTCATATTTACACTTAAAAAACCTTTTCTTCTTAATGGTTAATTAGGTCACTAATCAAAAGAAGCTCTTAAGAGGAAAATGAAATGTTGACATTTTGCAATTATTTGCTACTGTGAATAATACATAAACATACTACTTATGGAGAAAGTGGCTTTCAACCTCTTTTTCTGCCATGAAACCTCCTGCTGACAGCAGAATCCTGATGCATTGGGTCACAGACTGACACACTACCTCTCCCCCTGCTTGCATTACTTTGGGTCACTTATGTGTCATTATACTGTGCTTTTCCAAAATACAGAATCACTGGTTAAGTGC
Organism: Prionailurus bengalensis; assembly: GCF_016509475.1. NCBI lineage: Eukaryota > Metazoa > Chordata > Mammalia > Carnivora > Felidae > Prionailurus > Prionailurus bengalensis. The sequence goes on from NC_057356.1 coordinate 60,528,989, forward strand.
GTATGTGTGAGTGTGTGTGTGTGTGTGTGTGTGTGTTGTTCTTGTCCACTTCCAGTTACATCATGAGTGTTAACACGCTGGCATGGCACCAGTTACTTGGAGCAGAAACTCCTTTAGAAATCAGTTTAATAAGAAATAGATAATATTTTAATAATTCCAGTAATTCAGTCCTGCAGCAAGCTCTTCTTGAGTTCTTCAACACCAGGATTATGACAAGCACTAATAATATGAAGACAGCTGGGACACAGTGTCTGTCCTTCCAGGCTGAGTGGGAGATGACATACCCAGCCACACCCAAGGACTGTCTTAGAAACAGTCCTTAGAAACGTATATAAAGTGTTTGGCTCCTCATTTTGTTTTTCCTCTGCATTTCAAATGATCTTTTCTTCCACCTCACCTCAATGACCTAATCTCATTGTCAAAACCATTACCAATAAGTTCACCCTCCAAATCTCAACTTTAAGCATTCCTCTTTCTAAATCCAATCTTCTATCATGGCAGCTTACTCACCTCCAGGATTTGCCACCAGTAGGTTGTAAAGCCATCCCATTCCCTCCCCCTTCGCACTATCTCTACCATTACCCAGCCATGTCCTTGTCTTTTCCCCTCTTCGTATAAGGGAGTAATATTACATTTAAGGCACCACTTTTACCAGTGTAACCTCTTTTTAACTAAATTAATTATACACCTGTAAGGACTCTATGTGTAGTTCATAATGTGAACTTGCAAGTAGATATAAATTTCGTGGGGACATTATTCAACCCACTACAGTAGTGACTGAGTCCTGAGGAAGACAAATACACTCACAAACATGAGTTCATTCAAACTCTCAAAGGCAAAATATTCTCATTTCCAAAGGGGTATTGAACGTGCCCATTTCCCTCACTGAGTGATTGAGAATATTCACATGAAACATATTGATGGAGAACAGTTGCTTACTATAAGGGTCTGTACACATCTATCAAACACTTCTATTCCATGGAAAGAATCTTGAGATATATAATTTTGGGGAATATGTTCTTGTGTGCATAGATAAGAAGTGAAACAAAACATTCCTGTCTGTAAAATTTTGAGTTCAATTCATTATCCTATATTGCACATTCTATTTCTAGTATATTTTCAAATATATATTAATTATCAGTAGCTTACATGATTAGGAAGGTTTGAAGATTATCTCTTACATTCCCACAATTCAGAGATTGGGCACCTAAGAAATTAAATTACATGTCCAAGTTGGTCCAGCCCATTGGTTGCAGAATGAGAACCCAGTTCTTACTTCCAAGTGAAATTAGCAGCTAATGTAAGTCAAATGATCTGATTGTCTCATAATCTGTAGTCTCTACTCCTTGTAGACATTCTGTGGCAAATGGTGCCTTTCATTAGAAGGCAGCAGGTAGACACTGGAGTTAAAAAGCCTGATTAGAATTCAGCTTAGATATTGTCTAGTCACCTAACACTACTCATGTTTCTTAATTTCGCGCAGATTTGGTTTCCTCAGCTGTAAAATGAGAACACTATTCATTCATAGAGTCTATGTAAATATTATTTGTTTAATGTTAATGAATCCCATCTAACTTTATATATTTATATGCTGTTTATTAACTCTATATACATCCACAGACTAAAGGAGATTAACTATATATAAATACATACACACACATTCACACAGGCACATGGGATAGCATGGCAAAAACCCACACTCAGTGAAGTAAATATGAGGATAAGGATAATGATGATGTTATGACCAAAATGATAGAGAAATGATCTTGTTTGGGAGAAGCAAGTGTAGCACACTTTTTTTTTCTCAAGGGATTAACTGAAAGCAGTGTAATTTGACCTTACTAGGTTCTTCGCTTATGTCATCTTATAAAATCTTCTCAACAACTCTAAATAACAAAGATCACAGTTTTACAGATGAAAAAATTAAAGATCAAAACATTTAAATAAGTTGCCCAAAGCCCCTGACTTAATATGTGCTAAAGATGGATTTCAGATAGATGTCTGTCTAAGGGCATAGTTTAAGATCTGTCTTAAATATGATATATACAGGCTATAAAATATTTAAAGATGCAGAAACGAGAACTGGAGTATTAGAGAGATTGTTTAGGAAGACCTATTGGCATCCAGGCACTGATGGACAAGTTAGTAAATGTATGCTTCCTGTACCTGGCAGTTTCCGGACACCTTCCAAGCTCAGATCCTGCCTCCAGTCTGCCTCTCAGGATGACTGCTTGATTAATGAGCTTCCATTCATGAAGCTTTCTGATGAGGAATGTGCACTATGACTGTAAGTAGTAAGTCATATCATTGTTTGGATTGGTATTGAGACATGCCGGCAAAATCTCTACCCCTGTGGCTAAGGAAATGGAGGGATAATATAATCAAATCTGTGGATTCACACACGGCAAGCCTGTAGGCTTATCATAGGGGGCCACTTTGAGTAGAAGTCAGCTGGATTCCTGGCTAGATGTTATGTGTTCCAGTTCCCTATGTTTATTAAGTATTTTTAAGATTATATCTTAACCTAATCCTTTCCGAGTCTTTGGAATTCATTCTAGTTTAGCTCACAGATGAATGAAACACAGCAGAAGTTAAAGAAAATGCCAGTGCGTTGGTTTCCTCTGCATATTTTTTGATTTGGGGCAGAATCTGGGAAGGAAGAATAAATTTAAAATATCTGCAAGATATGGAAAACCAGATATAAAAATTTAGGCATAACTTCTTGTGCGTGAGCCTGAGTAAAAAACTTACAGAGGAATGTTGTATATTTACTAGGCTTTCAGCATCTCTAGGTATATAGCTGAGGGTGCACCTAGTTTTTATTTGCCTGCCTACCTGTCTGAAATCTCTAAGAGTATGTCTGCCAAACTCTAAGATAATGAATTGATTAAAAAAAAAGTTTTAGTCAATTTTTTTGTAGGCTATTAAACAACTTGTTTGTTTTTTTTTTTTTTTGAAATAAACTTACATTTGAAGCACAATAGACACAGTCCAAATGAAGGTTGGGTTTTCATTTATACTTCTATGAGTAGATATTTTTAATTATTCAGGAGCTTTTAAATAACCCTCCAATTTCTGTACAACATATAGTTTCAAAAGAAATGGTAAGAAGTACTTTTGCAAAATACGGTATGCCAGCTTGTAAGGCCATTCTTGAAATTTGCACATTTATCCATTTGTTCATTCATTTATTCATTCATTTAACAAATGTTTATGGAGCAACTATTATATACAAGAGGTGGTGGTAAGACTAGTGGGTCTGCCATAGGTAAAAAATCCACAGAAGACTCAGCCTTGACTCTAGGAGTTTCTTTAGAGGCATGTTCTCATTACATTGTCTCAAAGGCTGAATATAACAGGTGCCACACAAATCGGACTTACAGAACATACACTTAAAGAAGTTTAGAGGATTCACTAAATGAGGTCATGGTTTGATATTTTAGTCCTTGTGTTTCTTGTGTGACACCTGTCTGAGGGTCTAAAATGCTACCATGAGTGGATTGCTATTTCCTTAAAGAGGATCTAGCCCACAAGATAATTTTCAGTTAGAGTACAAATACCTTTTCGTAGGTCCCCTTCAGTATCAAACCCTGGACACACACATAAACACATGTACATATTCCCTGAGAACATATTTATAGACTTGTCAAAAGTATACAATATTTAGTAAATATCAAAGAAAGAAAAAATAATATCGTGGTGGAGCTGCCTGTTGGACATCATGTTAATCAAGAGATCAAAGTGAACATCATCAGTAATGGAACAAATCCCCACCATGGCATGTGGAAGGATGCAATGAGAAGCACCCAGCAGGTAAGCTTATCAGTGAGAGTCCTGCCAATGTTGAGCAATCTGAATGTAATTACAAGGAAATATCAGAAAAATCCAGATTGATGGCCATTCTACACAATAACTGGCCTGTAATCTTAAAAAGTGTCAAGGTCATAAAAGTTAAGGATAGGCTTTCATAGAGCCATCTCATACCGAAGGTGACTAAAGGGATGTGGCAACTAAATGGGACACAACATTCTGAACTGATTCCTTACAGGACATTTCTGAGGCAATTCTAGACACTTGATTGGAGTCTGAGGATTATATGGTAGTAATACAGTCATGTTAATTTCCTGGTTTTGATGCTTATATTATGATTATGTAGGGCTGACAAACTTTTCCCATAAAAATCAGGAGAGCACGTGTTTTGGGAATTATGACCCACATGATGTCTATCACAACTACTCAACTCTGTCACTGTATAAGGGAGGAAATCATATACAATATATAAACAAATAAGTGTGCCCTGTCCCAATAAAACTTTATAAAAACAGGCCCTGGATAGTATTTGGCCATGAGCCATAATTTGCTGACTCGTGATTTCTTTGTAGGAAATATACAAGAAAGTTTCCAGAGGTATTAGAGCATTAAATCAACAAGATACTATCAAGTGACTCAAGAAAAGGAAAGGTATTGTACTGTGCTTGCAACAATTTGACATTGTTTCAAAATAAAAATACATATAGAAAAAACTGCTCTATCCCAAACATGTTAGATGTCTGTACAGATTATAAGTCTTGGAAAGTTCAAGTATCCAATGATTTAATGTGTAGATCTAATGAAAGTGATAAAGTTAGTGTCAAAGTTGACCAGGAGCAATCTAAATAAAAATGTTTTGTATAATTTGATAATAGAAAAATGCAATATTTCCCAATAAACACATTTAAAAATATGTAACATTAAATACACATACAATACTAAGCTTTAATCAATTAGGCAGTTTTAAGTAGACATATGAATGTTGCTGAAACAGTCCTAAATGTTTCTACTCAATTATTCAAGGTGAGCAAATTTTGGCTTTTTTTTTCCATTGGGAAAACAAGGAATTATGACCACGTTCAAGTTTGTCTGATAATACTGTTCATGGATGGTATCTCCCACTTTGCATTCTGTTGAGTTCTAGCCCTTATACTAAGGCCATCAAGAGGAGCAGAAAAGTCAAGTTTTGAGACTCAGCAACTTCTCCAGTAATTATAAGTTCCAGTTTCCTCAGCTATAAAATTAATTTATAATATGTATGCAAACAAATTTTTCTTACCCCATTATATATTCTCAATTAAATATTAGCTTCCTTCTACCACTTTCTCTTATGTTATTTAAACTTAATTGAATACTTTCTATCAGTATCTTAAAAATGCTATAGATTGTTGAGGGTAGGAACTTTTTACATTCCTTCCTACAAACCCACATGGTAAAAAGTATGAAGATCAGAGTGGGAAATTAGTAAATATCTGGTGACAGACTGACCCAGTTAATCTCTATCAAATTTTCTTTCATTAATTTTTTCAACATGTGTTCCTTTTTCATGTTGTCATTATCCTATCCTGCATATTTGACCACTTCAGGAAAACATTAGGCAAGCAGAAAAGATTTATGTTATTTTAATAAATTAATTTTATTTTATTTCCTTTATGTCATAGGTCTTGGAGTAAAGCACAATGACAAAAAAAATCACAACCTCTGCTTAGGAATCCATCCTTGCTGAAATCCATACCAGCGTCCCCACAGCATTGTACGTGCCATACCTCTTAATATATAGCTATTTCAAATTAAAATAAAACACATTTCAATGTTATAAACACAGAGACACTGGCATGTATACACACATGTGGAAAAAGTCCATTGAAACATATCAATTTTATAAATTATGTAACCTACTATCTCATAGTTAAACTATAATTGGGTTCTTAATTCTATTTCTCACGCTAGAACATTGTCTATTACTTATATTGAAATAATTGGGTCACTTCCATTGGGAAGATTTTCTTAAAGGAGAACATCTGATCATTCAAATTCATTAAGACACAGTAGCAATGGCCTTCAGTAGCCATAAAGATTAATTGATTGACATTTTCATTAAAACTATTAGCTTTTAAAAGAGCTATATGGAGTACTGATGGCATTTCCCAGTATGAGTACCCCCAAAATAAAGCACCATTTAAAAATTAATTTAGCAAATCCTTTAGCTAATTGTACATCTATTATGTGATCAAATATGCAACCAAATATGCAGGCCACCAGGAAAGGTAAGGCATATACAAGTAACAAACATGAAAGCAGCTATAACCCAAAGTAATCCATGATCGAAGTCTTAAGAATGCCAGAGTATTCAAGGACTTTCAGAGGATAGAGATAATCTTGTCCAATGGAGGTGATCAGAAAAGCCTCAGGGAGGAGTTTGCCTCTGAATAGGAATGAGTAGCAGACGTAGGATTTCAAAAGAGCAGTGTCAAAATCAATGAGATCTGTACTTAATGCTGGTTTCCTGCCAATGACTTATTTGCTTTCCTTTGAATTCCTTATTTGGATTACATAAGGGACTTTGCCCATATTCTTGACTGTATAGACTTGTGTTTTGGGCAATGATTCTTATCAAAACAAAGATGCTAACACTTTACCCTCCAATACAATGTTAGAAATAATTCTACACGAGTGATTCCAGGTGTCTACATTCAAATCCATTCCATTCCAGGCAGCAATACTCTGGATAGAATCCTAAAAAATAATTCCAGGTGGCAACACACACACACACACACACACACCTTCCTTTTGCTTTTTCTAGGGAGATTTGGAAATAATTCAAGTAATACCAATCTTTGCATGATCGATGATCCTGTGCTTCCCCTCAGTCTCTCGCGTGGCTTCTGAAATGGTCAGCTTTTTCCTCCTACTGGGTTCCCACCCCTACAGAGGGACACAGTCATCACTCCTGTACCTGAGTCAAAAACATAAACTTACCCCAGTTTCCTGCTTTGACAACACCCCTGCCACCCAATCAGCTCCAAATTCCTCTCAGTTCTTCATTCTCAATATTTCCACATTCCATTCACTTTGCTCCTTTCTTAGGCTACCACTATTTTGGTGAGACCATCTCCACGTCTTTGCAGGTTATAAATTCTTTCCTTCAACTGGCCTCTTTACTTCCAGACTTGCCTACTTCTAACTCGGCTCTTCTGCTTTGATGAGGACAATACTGATACGCCAGTACAATATTCCTAAAGTTCGTCATTGACTGTAGACCTCAGTATAACTTTCAAACTTCTTGCCATGATGTGGGCAGTTCTAGTCCTGCTTAATATGTGCCACTCACCTCGCTGCATGTCGCACTCTGGGCTGGATGAAATATCTTTTGTTTTTTTCCTTTGGCCTTTTTTTCTGTCTGTCTTTTTCCTTTGGTCTTATCCATGATGGTTCCTCTGCTGGGGTGACCGGCAATCCTCCAGACCTTTGAGCATGGGTCTTCCTTTTCACAAATCCTCCTCCAGGTTCTCTTTCTTGTTGGATGTTACGCCTTTGGGTTCCTTTGGCCGGTCTCTCTCTATTTCTGTGAGATCACTAACCACAATGCACTTTAATTGCCTGTTTGTATCTCTTTTTCTTAAAAGATCTTAAGTTCCTTAAAGGAAGCAGTGAGGGATTTTTATAATTTTTTTTTTAAACCTAAAAGGATGGGCCTGTGCAGAGACTCTGTGAGACTCCCCAGGGTCGTTCATAGAGCTTGACACACATGATGTACTCAGGGAATGTTTACAGGAGACCGCTAGTGTTTCCATCAATGTTCTCAAACCAGAGGGACTCCAGTGGTGCACTTTCTGATAACATGAATTCTGACTTTAAAAGAAAAGTTGGTAATATTCAATACCGAATTTCACCTGATCACATTGTATTATAAGTATGCATAGCATGGCTATTTAATGATTCCCAAGTATGTTATGAGTGTCTCCTCCCAAGATAAGTGTGCTATCGTACTAAAACAGTTAATGTTCACTAAATATATTAAATGAGTAGCCACTCAGTGTAGAATGCTAAGACAGAATTCTGTTAATTTTTAATCTCAGTTTTCTGTTGGTTTACATTACTTTTTCGGATCTGATACAAAAAAAAGTAGCTAGCTATTTGTACAAGTTTAACCTACAGGGTTAAATTCACAGACCAATTTAGGATAAGGTAAACATGGAGTTAAAGGAAGCTATAGTTTGGACTGACGTCAAAGACTGTTGCCACCGTATTCATTTAAATAATTCTAGATGCACAGTCTAGCTACCAAGTCTAAACAGAATGCAACTCTGTCTCCTTAGGGGAAAGAATATGGACATAGACCTTCCAAGGATATGAATAAAAGTAAGCAAGTCTGTGTCCACCAGCAGCAACTAGGACTCTGGGCATCTTTCCTAGAAAAAAGGCACAAAAAACTGAAAACAAAAAGCATTGGGTTTGAGTCTCAGATTCACCACTTATTAACCCTTTCACTTTCACGAGCCTCAGTCTGAGGATGATGAAATGGGGTTTTCATGAAAAACAGGAGATGGTATGCATGAAAGCATATTGTTAAACACTGAAGTGCTCTCACTCTATTAAAATGTATTCCATAATGCAATAGTTCTCAGAGTTATTTCTGGTTTTCCTAATACATAAGGCATATGGTTATTTCCTACCTACTTGAAGGCAGGGTCTAGCAGCATTCACTGACTAGAAAATACAGTGGGCTCGATTTGGGGATTTTGAATTCTGTTATAGCCATCGGTAGACAACTATGTGACTTTGGACAAGTCACTCAACCTCACTAAGATTATGTTCTCAAGTGTCACACAGAGTTCCCCCAGCTCTCAGGCTTTTGGAGCCTGTGTATTTTTTTTTTATTTTTTAAATGTTTATTATTGAGAGACAGAGAGACACAGAGCATGAGCAGGGGAGAGGTAGAGAGAGGGAGACACAGAATCTGAAGCAGACTCCGGGCTCTGAGCTGTCAGCACAGAGCCCGACGCGGGGCTCTTACTCATAAACTATGAGATCGTGACCTGAGCCGAAGTCGGACGCCCAACTGACTGAGCCACGCAGGCACCCTGGGAGCCTGTGTATTTTTTTCTAAGTGAATCCACTACCTGTTTGTCTTCTGTTGTCAGTGCCATTTTAAGGCAAATCAAATCCAGGAAATCATTTAGTCGGAGGAAAGAAGGACTGAGACATAAAAGACAGGAAGTAAGAAAATGGATTGTGTTTCTTAAATGCAAACCATAAAAGTGTAGTTCACAAAAAATTAGTTTTTATTCCCCTTGTCTCACGCACACGAAAGCACTCACCACCAGAAGAGTTGCAACACTAGGCAGCAGCACCTTCCCTGGAAAAAGGAAAACTAGAGAAATGAGTCATTCTTAATGATTTTTGCCAATAAAGTATTAACTCAAAATATAGCTACACAGGGCAGGGGGAGGGAATTTTCTCTGGGTTAGGAAGTTTTCAATGACCTAGAAAAAAGGACACTTGGAACTCCATAGATTAGGTGCTCCAGAAACATGGGACACTGGGGATAGGATAAAGAACTGAGATCACCTCTTCTCTCAACAAATCCATAAGCAAAGAGAGAAGGGAGATGTTCTGAGTCCCACAGAGCCAGGACCTCTTTCATCCCCACTTGGCTGGATTCTGTAAGCTGCCAGGTCCTGGACTTAGGTAGATATGGTCGATGCGTATCTGGCATGTCTGGATTATCCCAGAGTTGCCTCCCTCCATCACTCTCTGTGCATGTGTTCAGCCAAACCAAACTTGCCCAGCCTCCACGAGCCCTCATGGAATCCTCTGCCCATTTCTGTACATGCCTTATTTTCATACACTCTAAGGATTCCTGCTTCAGGACATGAGGGTGAGCTGTGGGAAGGAGAGAAGAGAAATGGGTTCCCATTATCTACTTGTTGCTCTTTTCTTTGACATTGTCTTGTTTCCCTGACCACAGCCTTGTTCTGCCAAACCTGTTTCATTTTCTGCATGATTTCATCTGGATGGACATTTCAAGCTGTGATTTCCAAGTTTGATCTCCCATTGTAGCCCCTGCTATTGCTGAAAAAGAGGCTTTAAAGTTCAAAGTGAGTTAGAATGAGCAATGTCTTAAAAGTTTGTATCTTTTTGATCCTTCTCTGCTGTTGGCTGCTTCAAAGAATGTCAAATTATTATACATTGTATAGCAAATATCTCCAATGGGCATTCTTTAAAAATGCACTCAGGAAATCAGTCTTCCAGCTCAGAGGTTTGATGGTGAAACCTCTTGGTGTTGATGTGAAAAACTCATTCTGAGAGCCGAACTTCAGCAGCACGCATTTCTCCCATAAGGCTCCCAGCTCATTATTGTTGTCCTCAAATAGTGACTAGGGTGATCTGATTGTTTCCAGATTATTTGAGGCAACAATTGGCTGTTTTATCCACATGAGCTGTATTCCTTACCCCCTTCAGACACCAAAATGCCCCAAAGATGCTTTTGTGAGCCCTCCTTATTTAATCCTGGGAATGTCTTTAAAGCAAGTGAAACAATTAAATCTTCTTTAACAAAGCATACATATTCACCAGCTCTTACTCTTCCAGAATTCTAACCACAAACCATTCTTGAAGGAGTGCTAAGTTCCTTTGGATCTGAGCTAAATAGATAAGTGCTAAATCACTAGATAAATATTTTTATAAAATTTGGTGATCAATGATTTTCTACCTTTTTAGGGATCTAAAACCCATACTTAAGAGAGTTTTGGAAATGCAAGCAGAAAGGAGAGTGTTTGATTAACTCTGTAAGATTAAACAATTGCTTTCTTTTGTAACTTGCATCACATTAAGTATTTAAATTTAAGTGTGCTGCATTGGATATAGTTTATAAGCAACTTAAACATTCAGCATCATATTATGATTTGCGTGTAAAGTTAAGTTTCCTAATTGGAAAAAGGAAATATTTCACAAATGCTGATATTGCAAGCTGATATAAGCAAAATAAAACAAACAAAAAAGCAAAAATAAAAATATGCTTAAAGTAGCTACACAGAGAAGCCTCATTACTGTGGACTTAACATATTTTAAACATGACTACACAGACGCTGACTAGGCTGAAATTGGTCATTGCAATATCTAACTATAAGGCCATATATTCTTGAATGCAGTTAAAATAAATGATGTTGCTAAGGTGGAGGAAAAAATAGGTACCTCCTCAAAAGTCAATTACTTCAAGCAGTTAGAAAATTATAAGCATGTTTATTTTTGAATGTTGATACAAGTCAAGTGCTAGTTATAGTATTCCTAGTCTACCTTCAAAGTAGGCTCTCTAAGGACCTGTTGGCAAACAAGAAAGCAAACTGACTCATGAACAAATGAATACGTTTTATGGTGATCTGAGCTAAGTTAGTGCAACGTTTTATGGTGATCTGAACTAAGTTAATTATTTAGTGACTTTGATTTAGTCCCAACTATATAAACACATGAAACACCGGTGGAGAACAGTATGTATTCGGTTATTTTAGAGAAATTAATTTGGCTTTTTGTTTGTTTGTTTGTTATGTTTTTTAAAATGTTTTATGGTTGCACCAAGAGTGCATTGTTCAGAGTCCCGGCAGTTTTTTTCCCCCAAGACTAAAGTGCACCCAGGCAATAACTTTTGTAAATCCCAGGTAAACTTTACAACCTCATCTCAATGTTTGTGCTGAGGAAATGTACTCTCATTTTAATATTTTCTTTAATAAAACATTACTCATTTCTTTTTCTTGCTGAGAACTTATTTGCAAATGAATGAAAAAAGTTCCCTTTCCTCCCAGGATGTATAAAAAAAGTACAAGTTTCTCCTTCCGTCTCCCATGTCTAATTATGTTTAGAGTTCCTTCATCCCCAGGGAAAATTCACACCTTTTTGTAATTCTGAATCATAGGAATAAAAAAAGTGCAAACACAAGTATGAAAATACTCTAACATGGATTTATGGGTATGATTGAAATAATATTGCTGGATTATCTGTAGGGACGTGATGGCTGAGCTTCTAAGGGAAGATGCTGATACCCGCCTAGGAGAAAGTTGGGTTCCCAGAGCCCGGAACAGAAGAGGGTGGTGGGTTCTGTGATAGGCCATGATGCTCATGCGGGATAGAGCAAGCCTGAAGCCACAGCAGAGTGTGGGCAGAAATTGCCTGGGCACTGAACATTAAGCATCATGGCCTTAGGAAATGAGACATGTGACATGACGTGCCTCTACTTTCTAACAAACCATGGGGGCTAAGAGAAAAGAAAAGCTTACACTCCTAAGAGAGGTCTCAGAGCTGGATATGACTTGATTCCAAAGGATAAAGAAAGAAACATTTCTTTCATTATGTGCATAATGATGGAAAACATACCTGTTAGTAAGCTATCGTATAATAAGAATCTGAAATATAGAAGTTCTCTTCGCTAGAAAATAATACACAACAGTAGTTTGGCTAAGACTTTTTTAAAAGACCTTTAAGTTATTATAACAAGTTTCTACTGATGTTTGAAGGATGGGATTAGTGCATGGGAAGTATGACAGTTTTGCAATACGGTTTTGTTTTGTTTTTTAATGCTACCTTGCCTCAGTTTTAAGGCTGTGGTTAGAAGCTGGTTACTTCCCCTTCTTGAGTAGCCCATTAAATCCACACCCCAACCACTTCCCATGTCAGGCTCTTACACTCTGGGACACTATAGCCCCACCCTCATCACCCTGGGGCAAGTATGAGAGGAGCAGAGGGACAACTCCAGGCCTCACAGCTGACCCAGATTACTCCAATTGCCAACCCTAACCCTACTTAGCTTGCCTCACCCATTCATTCCCACCTGAACTGTGACAAAAGCTCTTATCTACAGTCCCATATCTTTCTCTGCCTCATGACTGACCCCAGTGCTTCCCTTGGGTGGCCCCGGTGGCTGCTATCTCTCCCAGAGAACTCTGAGTAACAAAACTATAAAACTATTTCTGTTGCCCTCTATCCATGTGCATTTGGCTTCACTATATCTCACCAAAGGTAATATGATTAAAACAAGTTTCTTGTGCACTTTCACATTCACCACCAGGCCCATTTCCCTGGGCATCTGAGGTTGAGAAATGGGGCCAGTGATCTTTTTGTTGGGTTCCAGTGAGGCTTCTAAATGATTGCTTCTTCTTCTAATAAAAATTCTTTCTCTTTTGAAGTTCTTGCTATTTGACCATCCTCCATCCCACCTTATTTAACCAAGACACTGAATCCAACTGTGCTCTTGGCTCTCATTTTCATTCTTAGTCATGCCATTATTCAGGGTGACTTCAACATGCATGTGCCTATGGATTCCACTCTGGCATTTTGCTTCATATTTTTTCTATTGATCTTCACCTTTACTCTTCTTGAACCCGTTGGTTCCATAGCCTCATGTGAATATGTTCCACTCCTAAAATCAGTTCTGAATGTCAAACATCCAAAATCAGTCTTCTTGGGCTAAAGTCAACAAGAGTTGCTTCCTTCTAGAAGTTCTAGAAGACAATCTGTTTTCTTGCCTTTGTCAGCTTCTAGAGGCCTCTCAATTCCTTGGCTGTGATCCCTTCTTCCATCTTCAAATCCAACAGCATTCCATTGTCACATTCTGTCACCAACTCTGCTTCTGTCATCACGTTGACTTCTCTCTAACTTACCTTTAAAATGATTTAATTTGAGGGTTCCCGTTCTAGAGAAACTGGAGTAAATAGACCCCTTGCAGTCTCTCTTGATGAATACAACTATCCATCTTAGATAAACTTTATGGAACAGCAACTTGAGGACTTGCAAAGTAAATGGTAACACGTCAGTTGACGATGGAAACAGCAATTCAAAGTTCCACTGAGCTGGTCATGAGAACCTAGTATCACTCCAACTGATCTCAGAGGCAGCCTGAAAGCAAGAAGTGTACAAAAGTGTGGACAGAAAGAATTTCAAAATAAGCACTATTCACTCACTTTTGGCCCAAGGAGTCAAAAAATGATTCTTAAATGTAAAGCAAGTGAGAAGAGAGGAGCTGGTGTGGAAGGGATATAATTTATTTACCATTATTTTATTGTTATTTTAATTTTTCTTAATAAGGAAGTGACAGCCAATCAGGCATCTAAAACTCAGAGGAAAGACAAATATTCTCTCTGATGAGAGGAACTGTGGTCCCAGAGCATAGATTATCCACCCCCCCCCCCCCTTTTCTTTCTCCCTGTCAGTTTACCACTTGGACCTGGATGCAGATATAGACCCTGGAAATATGTGACAGAGCAATGAAATTAAGCCCCCAATTTCTGGCTGAAAAACCGGGAAAGAAATACTCAGGAAGTGAGAAAGTATCAGTGAGAAGGCAGTGAAAAGGAAGATGTAAAAAAATACCTTTATATTCTTGTATTTGTACATGAACTAATCTCTGAGTTGTTCATTCAGGAATTTGACTGTAAATAGCCTACCAGAGACTTTGAGAACTGAGGTGGAGAGTAGATCTCTACTCATGTCTCAAGTTGGCTACCAGGTTGAGTACATGAAGGTCTGATGAGAATAACAATGCAGATACTTTTTAAAAACTGAACTGATATTGGAACCAAGCCCCCTACATCAGATGAGAATTTGTATCTTGAGTGTCACATGGGCAAATGCATGCTAAAACAAAACAAATCAAATGAAAACCACAACAACTTTCATCATAGGATTAAAATAAGACCCAGACTACTGTAATTGTCAAAATGTTTAGTAAGCAGTTATATTGCTTGACATATGAAGAATGAAGAAAATCTCAACTCACCAGAGAAAAGACAACTGACAGATAGAAACTCCAGTAATGACACAAGATGTGTAAGTTATTAAAAATAGACTTTAAAGCATCTATTATAACCCTGCTTCAGGAAGTAAAAACAGACATTCTAAAAACAGACAAAAATTCTCCACATAGATGATATAAAGAAGAACTAAATGGAAATTCTAGAACTGAAAAATGCTATAAAGAAAATTCCCTAGATGGGCTCAATAAAAAATGGAGGTGACTAAGGAGTCAATAGACTCAAAGATAGATCAATAAAAATTATCCAATCTAACAGAGAGAAAATTTAAAAGTGAACAAAGTCTTTGTGACCTGTTGGACAATACCAAAAGGTCTAATATTCATGTCTTAGAAGTTCTAGCACAAGGGGTGAAAACACAGACTTGAGAAATTATGTGCAAAAACTTCCCAAATTGATGAAAGATATAAACAGATTCAAAATACTCATCAGAATAATCTATGTTTCAAAATAAGTCTCAACAAAATTAGAAAATATTTTAAACTAAGTGAAAATAAAAATGCAACTTATCAAAATTTATGGGATGGAGCCACATAGTACACTTTCGGGGAAAATATATAGCATTAACTACTTTTATTAGAAAAGAAGAAATGTCTCAAATCAACAATTTAGGCTTCTACCTAAAGAAACCTAAAAAGAGAGAGAGAATTATAAAACTAAAGCAAAAGAATGGAAATCAATAAAATTGAAATAAAATAGACCAAAGTTCAGTTTTAAAAGATCAGTAAAATTAACAAATCTTTAGCCACACTAAACATTAAAAATAGAAAAGATAAATCATCACTATCAAGCATCAATGGGACATCACTGGAGAGTGCCCAGGCATTAAATGGTAATAAGAAAATAGTGCAATTAATTCTATGCAAATATATATGACAACTTAGATGAACTATACCAATTCTTTAAAAAAATAAATTATTAAAATTCCCCCAGAAGAAATAGATAACATGAATAGTTCTACTCTATTAAATAAATTGCATTTATTATTAAAAGCCTTTGGAAAAAAGAAATCTCTAGACCTAGGTAGTCTCACTAGTGAATTCTATGAAACATTTAAAGAGGAAATAACAATAAACCTACACAATTTCTCTCGAGAAATAGAGGAGGGAACACTCCCCAAATCATTTTATGAGACTAGAATTACCCTAACACCAAGACGAGACACAAATAGTACAAAAGCAAACAAAAAACTCTACAGATAAATTGATCTCATGAATATACACATACAAATCTTTAACAAAATGCTAATAAATCAAACCTAGCAATATATGAAAAGAATAACACACCATGACCAAGTGGATTTTTCTGAGAATGCAAGGCTAGTTCAAATCTTGGAAACCAATCAATGTAATCTACTGTATTACAGACTAAAGAAGAAAAAACACATGGTCATATCAACTGATACTCAAGTATTTGACAAAATTTAATTCACATATATTATAAAACACTTAGCAAATTAAAACTTGAAGGGAACTTCCTCCACATGATAGAGATCATCTATAGGAAAACTACAGTTGACCATACTTCAAATGATAAAAAAACTGAATTATTTCTCCTAAAGATCAGGAATAAGGCAAAGATATCCCTCTTACCGCTTTTATACATCATATTGAATTTCCTAGTCAATGAAACAAGTCAAGTAAAATGAATCTATAAGATATGCAGATTGGAAAGAAAGAAATAAAACACTCTATTCACAAATTCTATTGTCTATATAGAAAATTTCATGACCGATCTAAAAATCCAACTGGTAGCCCAAATCAAGAAAAAGTCCCATTTACAATAGCTTTGAAGGGATAAAATGTTTAGGTATCAATCTAAAAAACAGGTGTAGGATCTATATATTAAAAATTATAAACATTGACTAAAGACATTGAAGAAGCCATAAGTAAATGAAGACACTTATCATGTTAATGGATTGAAAGACTTGATATAGTTATGTTAACTCTCTCCAAATTTAATCCATGTATCTAAAGCAATTCTGCATAAAGTCCCAGAAAAAAAAATTTTTATTGTACAAACTGATTCTAAAATGTATATGGAAAGGCAAAAGACCTGGAACAGTCACAACACTTTTGAAAAAAAAAAAAAAAGAAAAGAAAAGGGACAAAGATGGAATACTCACACAATTTGATTTTTGCAATTACTATAAAAATTACAGTAATCATGATAGTGTGATACTGGTAAAGGTATAGTCAACACAAATCAATGGAACAGAATAGAGTCCAAGAACAGACCCCTGTCTGTCAAAATATGGCAAATTGATTTTTTTTTTGATGTCTATTTATTTATTTTGGGAGAGAGAAAGAGAGAGTGTGTGTATATGCGCATGTGCGAGGGAGGGGAAAAGAGAGAGTGAGAGAATCCCAAGCAGGCTCCATGGTGTCAGCACAGAGCCCAGTGTGGGGTTCCATGTCACAAACTGTGAGATTATGACCTGAGCCAAGATCAAGAGTCAGAGGCTTAACCCACTGAGCCACTCATGTGTCTCGCCAATCGATTTTTGACAAAGATGAAAGCAATAAAATTGGCAAAAGACTGTCTTCTCAAAAATAGAATTGGGTTAATTGGACCTACCATATGCAACTAAATAGACAAGTCTATACAAAAACTATAAATTGTACCTTATCAAAATAAAAAAAAAATTTTCCCCTGTGAAAGACACTGTTAAAAGAATGAAAAGGCAATATGCAGACAGGGAGAAAACATTTGCAAGTACATATCTGACAAACAGCAAGTGTCCAGAATATATTAAAACTATTCACATATACTTAAACTTTGTGTAGTAATATACTAGAGGGAAATACATAAAATTATTAACAACAACAATGACAAAATGGTCAAATCTCAATAGTAATGAAACAAACAACCCAGTTAAAAATAGGCAAAAGATTTGAAAAGACATTTGCAAAGAGGACAAACAGAAGGCAAACACATGAAAAGATGTGCAATATTATTTGTCATTAGGGAAATGCAAATTAAAACCATAGTAAGGTACTGTTATACATCTATCGGGACAGTTATAGACAAAAACAAAAACCACAATTATACTACTGCTGGCTAGGATGTGAAACAACTAGAAATCTTGTATATTCCTGATGGGAGGCAAATGTCACAACCATTCTGGAAAACAGTCTGGCAATTTCTCAGAAAGTTAAACATATATGCCCCTGTGATTTCAATTCTAGGTGTTTACCCTAGGTAAAAACTTGCACTCATATAAAAACCTATCTATGAATGTGTATAGGAGTCCTATTCATAACTGACCCAAAGTGGAAACATCCCAAATATTCTTCCAGCAAATAATTGGATAAACAAACTGTGAATGTATATGGTGGAATACTACTAATGCTAGCTTAGTGCTAATAAAAAGAAACAAACTACTGATACATGTGGCTGAATTATTGCCTCTCAAAAGAGTGATTCTGAGTAGAAAACCCAGTCTCTCAAGGTTGTGTACTGTATAATTGCATTTATGTGACACTCTCTGGAAAAGGCAGAACTAGAACAATGAACAGATGAGTGGTTACCATGCGTTAAGGACAGCACATGGGGGTTTTTTGAGGATGCTGAAGTGGTTCTCTGTCCTGACTGTAGTGGTGATTACCTGAACCTGCATATGTGTGAAACTTCAGGGTTGTACTCTATAAAAAAGCCAAGGTTATGACTTTTATATATACATAGATAGAATGGAATATTAGTCCGCCATAAAAAAGAAAGAGATTTTGCCATTGGTGACAACATAATTGGACCAACAGGACATTGTGCTAAGTGAAATAAGTCAGACAGACAGACAAATACCATGTGATTTCACTTGCATGTGGAATCAAAAAAACAAAACAAATGAACAAAGAAACAAACCAAAAAATAGACTCTTAAATACAAACTTGTAGTTGCCAGAAGGGAAATATGTCAATAATACTGTAATGACATTGTATAGTGACAGGTGGTGACTATACTTATTGTGGTGAGTACTGAGTAATAATAGAATTATTGAATCAGTATGTTGCACATCTGCAATGAATGCAAATTATGTTAATTATACTTCCCAGAAAAGCCAATTTAGTGTATATTAATTTAATTAAAGTAAAATTTTTGAGGAGGACCTGGGTGGCTCAGTTGGGTAAGCATCCAACTTCGGCTCAGGTCATGATCTCATGGTTCCTGAGTTTGAACCCTGTGTCGGGCTCTTTGCTGACAACTTGGAGCCTGGAGCCTGCTTCAGATTCTGTGTCTCCCTCTCCCTCTTTCTCTCCCCAATTTGTGCTCTTTCTCTCTCAAAAATAAATAAACATTAAAAAAAATTTTAAAGTAAAATTTTTGAGAATATTTGAGTGTACAGAGGAGAAAAAACATCATTTCATTTGCTCCCAATGTTTCACTCATATTCCAGGCACATCTGAAATACTTTCAATCTTATTTTGTTCATGTTCCCATATCGCGTGGAGAGTAGGACTGTAGACAATGGTCATTTTAGTATCAAGGCTCTTTAGCCTCTAGGTCCACACTTGTACATCATGACATGAACAGAACTGCCATGTTGCACACCTCCAAGTGTTCACATTGAAGTCACAGCAATGTCACCCCTTGGAGTGCCACTGACTATGATTGCCTTGCCATACCAAAACAATATCTCTTACCTTTACCCTTCACACACAAACTGCTTGTATTAATTCAAGTTTCATTAGTAGTGGAACTTCATTTATTTAAAACTCTAATGTTTATTTGAAATGCCAATTTTGGAAGAGGTCATACTCATTCTAATTTATTGTATTGACATGCACATCAAATAATGTCTGTCCCTTTAGAAGTTTTTTTTTTCATTTTATTTTTTAACATGAGAGATAACACACACTCTATATATGGGGAGAGTCAAGTGGGCTATTTTGACAACAGTGTCTTATAGAAGTTAGAAGCTCATAGTAGCTTAGAAGTCTAAGGCATCCATCATTTTCTTGTCTGCAAAATGGTGATAACTACCTACCTTATAGGGATGTTGAGGGTTAAATTATTAGGCAAAAGTGCCTTGTATGCTACAAGCTTTCAATGAATAGAAACTATTTTAGGGACACCTGGATGGCTCAGTTGGTTAAGCATCAAACTTCAGCTCAGTTTGAACCCTGCATTAGGCTCTGTGCTAACAGCTCAAAGCCTGGAGCCTGCTTCAGATTCTGGGTCTCCCTCTCTCTCTGTACCTCCTGTGCTCACACTCTATCACTCTCTCTCAAAAATAAATGCACATTAAAAAAAATAAAAAAAAAAGAAACTATTTTCATGGGAAGTTAGAGGCACAGAGACACCAAAGGAATTCACAGGTTTTACTATTTTATTTTGCTTAGGGTTGGAGTAGTAAGTCTAAAGTCATCCAATTGTAAAGAGAATTCTATATTCCATGGCCTCAGGTAATGATTATCAGACTTGCTCCCTGGTCTCTTTAGTGGGCTTGTGGCTATTTGCAAAGCTAGCTAAGCATTATTCGATCCTAAAAAAATTTAAAAAAACAAACAAAAAAGTGTCTCTTCCTGATTTGTAATCTTCAAGTTGTGAAATCCTATGCAATCTAACTCTGAAAGTGATTCCCATGGTGTGATGTACACCAGCACAATTAACTGATTACTGCTGTTCAGAAAATGTAGACTTTGGCACAGTAACAGCCACCTCCTCCCAGCAAGATACAGTCTTGTTTATCATTATTGGTTTCGACTCTTCTGAGAGTCTTTGATGCACATGACAAGGCTCATATCCAAGCCAATTTGAATTAATTTCTTCCATAAGATTCCATGAAACACTAGCAAACGCTTTCCAAAAATCAGAATCCCTTCTAGTTTTCTCTATTTCTTCACTTCTCCTCCCATTGACATGAAGAATTAAGGATCCATACTGACCAGAAAACAGCTCCTTTTATACAGTTATGGGCGGTTTACCTACTGAAACATTAGTGGGTAGAATAACAGAGTCATAGTTTTAAAGCTGGAAGTGATGAGGAAAATTATGGTTTTATTCGTGAATTGGAAATAACAACCATTTCTTAAATTTATTTTCTAGCAAAGATCACATGTAGTTTCTTCCATCTTTTAGCCAATAGACCTTGCTTAACCCGCCTTATCTCCTTCTCCCAAATACGACCTTTCAGCAAAAGTACCTAAATCTCTAGGCCATTCAGTGTTTCTCATGCAATTACTTCCTAACATTTGAAAAAAAAAGTAAAACCGTTTTTACTCACTGAAATTTAGAGTAGCTTGTCTTCTGTCAACATCACCCATTTGGACCACTTTTTCATGAGTATAGTTCACTCTTCAGTGAGACCAGATCTTCAAAGGAGGCAGCCTGATGGTGTAAAATGACACTTTTATTGAAAGAATATTAATTTTTTGATTAATGAGGCTTTTCCCCATTCTAAGAGTGTAAATGTAGACAAGCTGTGTAACATTGTAGAGCCTCTTTTACCCACTTATAAAATGAAAAGAAACTAGATTGTTATGGTGCCTGATAGCAGTAGATGTACATAGTTATGTTTGTTTCTTCTTGCTATCTTAATATCTTCTCAAAAAGAAATTTTATAGAGGTGGCTCAAATCTACCTTAATACTGGCAGACGTTGTGTTGAACGTTATGTGTTGAATGCTCTTAGACCAGGGATGCCTCCCTAATTTTCCCATGTCCCTATCACTCCACACTGTGTACACATGATCACCATATACTTACGTCACTTGCCTACTCTTTGCAAGCATTTGCATTTGGCAGAATCTTTAGATCAAGTGTTTCATATCTCAATACAGAATCCAATACCTAAGTGAATAATTGGTAAAGAAGACCACTTTCTCCAATGATGCGTGTTTCTGTTGGTGTGTAGGGCCACATTCTTTAACCACCAAAGCAATAGGTATTCCAGGACAGTCACTGATTTCATTTGTCACTTTATTGTCAGAGTCAGAGGAGTGAATTAAAGCTGGAGCTGTCATTGTCATTTTTTGAGAACATTCCTTTTCCAAGCCCACTTTATTGTTTGCTGTTTCACTGGATAGAAAAGCATTTCTCAAGACAAAATGTGGTCTTTGCCTTTCCTCATGACCTTCCTTTCCCTGATAGATCAGAATATCTTTTCTACAAATGGAGATCTACAAAAGTTACATCCAGGACCAGACTATGCACACTATGCAAGGTATAAAATCACCTTCTTTTATACATCACACCTATGCTCAGTTAGAGGAGAGAATGGATCACAGACCAGAGTCTGCTGTGTGTTGACAGAGCTTCCAGGAATGGAAAGCTCCTCTCAACTCTCAGGAATTTCTGATAATATGGACATGTGCTTATCAAGGCCACTGCTATTTCACAAGGTATCTAGTATGAATTCAAAAGTGACATTCCTTCTCGATGGATGCAGCATGGCTTGGCAAGCTAAGATCTGGCTAGATTTTAGCTCACATTCATCCTCTTGGTCTGTGGCCAGTTTACAATTAACAACCTACAGCGATATACATGGAGGCTCTAGGGATGAAATTACATTTTTTCACTTTTATATCTTCTTTATGCCTTTTTATATTTTTGCTTTCCCTTTTTTCTTATTCAGGGAGTTGGCTGTCCCTGTGTGCAAGGAAGAAAACGAAAATACCTGCTAAACTAATAATGGCAGTTGTATTCTCATATCAGTAGCCTCAATCATAAGGCTTGAGAAAGGACCTCCTTGTCTGAAGGAGTCATAAGTCAAAGGATAGAGTGGAGCAAGGCAGGGGACAGAGGTCTGAGCAAGGGTATGGTTGGGTTCCAGTGAGAAGGGCTCTGAACTTCCTGGGCAGATTCCTAGGAAGACAAAGAAATGTCAAAGAAATAATAGCTGTGACTGGAGCAGAAAGGCCATTTGTAGCCTCTCAAATGCCCCTTATCCTTGTTGGGACAGTAACAGCAGAGATTCCTAAACACCTAAATAAGACCTTATAAACTACAGAGAGTGGCCACACTAGCTAGTATAAGGAACATCTCAGTGGTGACCTCTGTGGGTTCATGTCTAAAAACCAGACCCCCATTCAACCAAAAAACATTCTTGGTTATCTTTGGAGCTGCTGAAACCTGGTTAAAAACTCTAGGAAGTGAGGGTCCTGGGAGGATCCAAACATTCTGCAACTAAAGTTTCTACTAGTCCATCAAGCTGGTTTCTAAAATACAATGAAATGTGATTTGTTTGAAAACAAAGTGATATTCAGGCACATCCTTGTCTTGGGATGACAACTGGCAGCATCTAGACAATCCAGACTAGAAGATGATTACCAATGAGAGCCTGCCATACTCCCCACACATACCATAGCAGGACCCTCTCTGAGTGTCGGCAACCTAGTTCCCAGACAGGATAAACTCCAAAAACAAGTAATGCTTTCCTGCATTTTCCTCTCCTTCATAGTGATATGGTCTTGAACTATAAATTGAAAGGAGGACTCACACAATATAGGCAGTGTGTCCTAGGCCAGCCTGTGGGAGAGATGTAGTTGGGATAGAGGCCACTGGCATCTGAAATATACCTTCAACAAATTTTTAATTGTCCAAAACAATATTGTTAACTATAGGCATGATGTTGTACAGCAGATCTCTAGAATTTATTCGTGTTGCATAATTTAGATTTTATGCAACTTCCCACTTTTTTTCTGCCCTCAGTCTGTGGATACAGCCATCCTCTCTTCTGTTTAGAGGAAAAGTCCGGCTCTAGCTGAAAAGACAAGCCCCGTTTCAGTTGTCTTTGGTCTTGTCCTCTGCCACCATGTCCTGGCACAGGAACATTTTTCTGAAAGAAAAGGTCTAAAATGTCTTCACATGACTGCCTGCCACAATGTTGGCTTTGCAGAATTTGGGATTCTGAAAGAGCAAACCACAAGATATGTACATACCCAAACTTCCCTTGCAGGCTGAGAAAAGATTTTGTTGCCGCTCAAAGTGACAGTCATTTCAAGAAA
Organism: Prionailurus bengalensis; assembly: GCF_016509475.1. Classification (NCBI taxonomy): domain Eukaryota; kingdom Metazoa; phylum Chordata; class Mammalia; order Carnivora; family Felidae; genus Prionailurus; species Prionailurus bengalensis. The sequence goes on from NC_057356.1 coordinate 60,552,545, forward strand.
CTCCAGCAACCTAGTCATGAAAGGCCATGGGCCTGGTGGCCAGAGAGAATCTGTTAAGTGGTAGATTTGCCGCATAAAGCTGGAGGTGGCCTCTAGATGACAATCATAAATACTAGGCTAGAGGCTTACCTGGAAAATACATGAAAACAAAGTGAAAATCTTTACCTCTTTTTAACTTGGCCCTTTTGTTCCTCTGCACGCTTCAGCAGCGTGGGAGGGGAATAGCAAAGTGGGGGAAATATGTAGAATTTCACAATCTCCGTCTGTACGTTACCAAGCTAGTTTTGAGGGATTGCATCTACTCGCAGCAGGAAGACATATTGTCTGGACCAAAGTAATTTAATTACATCCAAATTCTAGTGAGGGCCCAGTCTGATGAGGTTTTCCAGCCTCTGTCAAGAGGAAGTGACAGCTGGGGGAAGTGACCAGGTACTCAGCGGAATCACCACATTTCCATAAGAATGGATGTGGCTTAGTGATTTACAGAGCCCCAGAACCTTGCCTTGAAGATTCCAGGACCAAATATGCAACAAAAACTGTGTAAACAGATAGAGAGAGAAAGGAGTAATCCCTCCTCCTCAAGCTCCTGCCTGGTGTGGGGAGAGTCTGTTGGTGTGCAGGTGACCTGAAAGGGACAGTTTGTGTGCTGAGCTCTTCTTGCCCTATACCAAGAGGCAGGCAAGTCCAAGTTGCTGAGGGCAAGAGCACGTTTTACGAAGTCTGTGAAACCTATCATCGTTCATAATGTCATACCATGGACAATTGGAAAAGCAGAATAAATGCAGACTTTCCTAGCTAGAGAAAGGTCTACTGTTCCCGAGAAGCAGCTGGATAGCTCAGGGTATTCTGTTCCAAAGAAATAGAAAGGATCATAGAAAAACTTAGACCCCTTACAAGATATCCTATAGTTCTCTGTATTTTCAGGCAAATGGAATAAATTGGCTTCGATTAATTTAGCACTCTCTTCTCTCTCTTTCTCCCTCTGTCTTCCTCTCTGGGTATCTTAGTTCTTTTTCAAGTCCTATCCTATGATTTGTTGAAAAAAGTGAAGTTTATGTTCTTCGGTAGCCTTGAGTGTGGCACCACTGTCATTTGTTGTCATGAAAGTACATGAATTTGAATAAGCCATTTTAGAGTTGTAATGCCAAACCTAATATATACTTTTTCCCACTTGACTCAAAGTCCACTGCTATTTCCAGTATACTATGTAGCAAACATGTGTTTCCCTTATGTCTAAAAGTTGCAAATTCCACAAAGTTCTGTGTTAGAGGAAATGTGTGGAAAAGATAAGGTCCTTCTGAGATCAAATCCTTGTGTTTTGCTCCCTTATAAACAGATTTTGTTTGTTAAAGCAGCGATTCCAGGCAAATACTACCAGAAGCCTGTCTCTCTGGAGGATGCGGAGTCAGATATGGATCCCATCAACTGAAAAATATTTAGTAAAAACTTACATATTCTTGGGAGTCTGCTGAAGTATTTTTTCATCTGTGCAAACTTCTGACTTGACTCCATGGGAGTCACATGTGAATTTGGAGGAAAAATTTAAAGACTAAGGACAGGAGACAGTGGGAGGTGGAATTATCACAGGATGTAACACCTTCCTGAGGAGAGAGACAAGGAAAGAATATCTTACAGAGGAGGATAGTTATCCTTCCCAGAAAGAGAAAGACATCTGTCTTTGTGTTTAGATCATAAATAATTTCCTGCCAGTTACTTATTTACTCCTTAGTTTCTTGACAATTTTGATGAGGACAGTCACTCAATGTCTGTTTTGTTTTTGTTTTTAGTTTTGGACTTCAGATGATAAATAATTACATATTTTTCCAATCATCTTTGTTTTCCTCAAAAGTATATATTTTCTATTAAAAATATACCTTCTTTTATTCCCAAATATTGTGCCATTTGTAATAGCATACTTAATTAAAAAGAAAAATGTGATAGCCTTTGGTAACAAATAACTGAAGCCTTGCAGTTCCTAAATATGTAGAGGAAAGAGCCTGCATGGGCTTAGCATCTGGCTCGTGGATTGTATAATCCCCAGCAGCACTGGTTACTCTGGTCACAGGGGGAATGGATTCCCCCCCCTCCCCTGGAATTGTGCAATGTGGTGGCCCTGGTCATTCTTAAGTAAGGGTCAGCAAATTATTGTAGGTACCATGACCATGGCTTTAAGACTTGCTCAAGTAGGGGCACCTGGGTAGCTCAGTTGGTTAAGTGTCCAACTCTTGATTTCAGCTCAGGTCATGATCTCATGGTTGGTGAGCTCAAACTCCCACATAGGGCTCTGTGCTGACAGTGTGGAGCTTGCTTGGGATTCTCTCTTGTCTCTCTCTCTGTCCCTCCCTCTGCTTGTGTGCACTCACTCTCTCTCCCTCTCTCTCTCAAAAAAAGTAAATAAATAATTACTTTTAAAATTATAAAAGGAGTTGCTTAAATAGCACAAGGTCAGTAGGGGTGGAAAACTAGCCCACTACGAGCTTTCACTTCTTACACATTAATTTCTGCTTTAAGGCCAGTGTCTTGAATTGCCTGGAAAAGTAAAGGAACCTGTCTATCTTCTAAGTTGTGCCTCTGGGTTTCCTGGGCCTCTTAGGTAGAAACTCTCAGAGAGAAGAGAAAACCTTACTCAGCAGAAGAGACTTGGAAATGGCTCAATGTTAGCTTTCCCAAGCCACATTCAGTTTTCCAGGGATGGTGTATGCCCAGACCCTCTCTCTCTTGGAGGATGGATACATGAACATTCAGCATGGGGGTTCTACATGTCTGCCATGTTCTGATTTAGAGAAAGAAGGCACTGCTTATAGATGTTTCAAATTATTTAAATCAAAGTCATTAATCTCTGGCCCCATCAGATCTAAGAGCCTTATTTGAATGCTACATTCTCTCATTGCTCAGATATTTGGGTTTCAAGGGAACACTGAGAACATGGAAGGCACTGACTGGATGCCTCCAGTCCAGTTAGTTAAGCTTTTCCAGAACCAGTCACCACAACAGAACATGCGTGTAGGCCCTTTCGTTCAGTGTCATAAATGTATGGCTTAAGGAAGAGAAATACGTTTTTGACCTTATCTCACAGCATTTAAGATGTCAAAGTCAGGGAGGAGCTTATCACACACACTCCGTAATGGCAGAGAAACAAGTTTATGCATAACTTATTTAGCATCTTGTGTGAAAAACAAAAACAAACATAAATATAGCTCACTAATTGGGATTTAAAAAAAAATGGAAGAATTTAGTGTGGTAGAATAAAGATCGGGTACTTTTAAATTTCCTCTATTTTCTTGTATTTTTGTAATCTTTTAGAATTCTTTTTAAGGAAAAGAAATAATAATGTGAAAGAAACAAGGAGTAATCAAGATCTCTTGGATATGAAGCAGCTCTGAAAAGGCAACTCTTTATTGGGGAATAAATGATTCCAATCATGGTGTTATTTTTCATGATATATCTACATAATTTTTAAATGTGACTTGCAAGGTGTGGGCCTAAGAGATTAGTTGCTCCCAAATAGCCTTTGGAGATATTACAGTGATTATTTCACTTCCCATAGTTTTTTGCAGGACAGTTAGCCTTTGCATCCTCAGTATAATCTGGAGAATCAAAGGGTAAATGCCTATGCTTTTCTATAAGATTATAAGACACTCAAAAAATTAAATTCTGTGTGTCACTGAGGATGACATTTTTCAATTTTAAAATTTTGCTGTGGAAAGTCTTACTCTGATGTGTGAGTTTCTTTCCGTGTTTCAGTTTGGAGGGGCTTATAAACATCCTTGATTTTCTTTTCTACTCCTTCCTTTCTCCCCACCCCCTCCCTACTTCCCTCTTTTTCTTTCCTTCTTTCCTACTTTCTTTTTGTATTATTTGGCCAATAGAAGACTTCATAGGACCTCTGTGAATAACTCTGAATCTGATTTTATATAAATCAGAATAAAGATGTAAAAGGTAGCTCAGTGGGGTCCTATCCCGCAATGAAGCCTAGAGATGATTTTCCTTCTAATGCCTAACCACCACACCTCACTTTGCCTCCTTAACCTTCTTATCTTTCTTTTGTCTTTTCTTCATTCATCAAAATTCAAATCCAAACTAGACATAAATCTAGTCAGTGGCAGTTTTGATTGAGTGTTTCAAATGATATTTTTTATTACTAAATATACTGTTATGAGCCAGGGCTTTTCCTTATTGTATACATAATTATAAGCATAGACTAAATCAAGATATAGACCAAATTCTCTAGTGCTGGCCTGCCAGTGTCCCTCCAATAGGTAGGGAGATGGCACCTAGGGATTGCAGAGAGGGTCCTAACCTCAGATCAGCATGGCCCCACCTGGGAGGATACTATCACTTTCAAATCTCCTCTTTCAATATTTTTGTATGATTAGAAACATGCTCAGGGCACCTGGGTGGCTCAGTCAGTTATGTGTCCAACTTCGGTTCAGGTCATGGTCTCACGGCTTTTGAGTTCGTGCCCCACATTGGGGTTTGTGCTGACAGCTCAGAGCCTGGATGCTGCTTTGGATTCTGTGTCTCACTCTCTCTCCCCCTCACTCTCTCTCTCTCTCTCTCTCTCTGTCTTTCTGTCCCTCAAAAATAAATAAGCATTACAATTTTTTTAAAGAAAAAATTATCTTAGAATATGTGCCCTTTTGGTTATAGATGTGCCCAGAAAGGAGCACCAATTTAGCTGTAAGTAGTTCACATTCAAATACGAACTACTCTTCTAACGTTCTTGCCTGACACCAGATTTTGAATGGCTGGGAAGGAAATACGAATACACATGGTTTCAAAGTGTGAACAGGATTGGGTAAAAGGGTGGATTACTATAAGCAGAAAGAACTTACCTTGTATGTGCATTTATGACAATTATGATGGCACATAATCAGAAAAAATGAGTAAAACTTGTATTCAACTCTCTTGTACTTCTTTTAGTACTTTCCTTCTACCATGAAATTCCAGACAAACAAGGCCCCAGGCATTCACACAGCACCCTTGGTGTCCAATCTCTCCCACACCAACCTGGTCTCCCCAACCATCAGAGGCCTACATAATAAAGCTCCTGTCAACTCCCATCCACTACTATGCTTAGCCAGCTGATAGGCTCCATGGACCTATGAACAAAATTCTCACTAAATAGAAAACAGAAAAAAAATTTCTTGCCAAAGGTATTTCCATTTGCCTTAACACATGAGATGATCTCTCCAGTGAGAGGAAAGAATTATGCTATCTTTGGGCAGGTGGGGCCTCTTTCTTATCCCTCAGATCATCCCCAGTCCTTCAGCTGAGCTCAAAGTCCCCTGGTGCTGATACTCCCTGAACAGAAAAACAGGCTGACACATGAGGCCACTGGAGGTGGTAGCTAAAGTGTAAGGAAGCATGTTCATTTTCTCATATTCATCAGTGATTTACTCAGCTCAGGCCTGGTCCAGATAAGTATCTTAAACTTTGCCTGTCAAAAGTTTGATCTAGTTTTTTAAAAACAGTCTCCCGGTTTTTGGGGCCCCTGGGTGGCTCAGTTGGTTAAGTGTCCGACTTTGGCTCAGGTCATATCTCATGGTTGTGAGTTCAAGCCCCACAAGGGGCTCAATGCTGTCAGCGTGGAGCCGGCTTTGGATCCTCTGACCGCACGCCCAACCCCATCCCTCCCCTGCTTGGTCTCTCTCTCAAATAAATAAATAAATAAATAAATATATAAAAAAGCCTCCCAGTGTTTAAGTTTGTAAATATTCTATTAAAATAAAAAACTGCTATGAGTTTGGGATCCTCTTGCATGTGTGTTTTTGTTTGTTTCTTTTCTTTTCTTTTCATTAACAATAGCCTTGAGCATATCAACCAAATCTTTAGTCAGCAAATTCCATAAGGGGCTTTAAAAACTCTATTTTTCCAACTGCAGCTTCCTTTAAAGCTAAAAGTTCTTCTGTTTATTATCATTCCAGGTTCTTCTCATATTGTCTCATCTGGGTCCAAATGCAGTGTGCATTGTCATGGAAGGTTCTGTGTTTCGGTGAAGATGAGAGCCATGGTTGATAAGATGGGACTCTACAGCAACCAGATTTGGGCCCTGGTTCATTGCAAGGAGTCAGTCTCTTACAGATGATTCCTGCCATTTGCATGTGCTTCCACTGTTATCTTCTCTCTCTTGAACCCAATGCTCATCTAAAGAGATGATCTGATAGGATAGCTTTGTTCTTGTCCAATATGGAAAGGCTACTTGACGAGTCACTGTTCTTTTCATGGTGGCCAATATATAAGTGTCCTGGGCTAGAGCCTTGATGTTGGTTGTAGCCAGAGCACTTGGGTCATTTAACAAAAGGCATAGAAACTTGATAGGGGGTGACATCTCTAGACCTTTTCCTTAAAGTGGTTCTACAGGAGTGACAATCTAAGATTCTCACTAGCATATTCCCTTTCCTAACTTATTATGGTGTTCATTTAAATTGTTGGAGCTACTTGCCTTATCTTCTAGTCAGTAATCTCTTTGGGTAATATTCCGATATATCCAGTGCCTAGTACAGTATCTTTCTGACAGAACAGGCTTGATAAACACTGAGGGAACTAAATTTAATAAATTGAGAAAGCCACTCATTTGGGTTTCTAATACAAAATGGCCTTGGCTATTCTGTTTTAAAATATTTAGCAGTTCAGTTAAAAACGCCCCTGTGAATCTTTTATGACATCATTTATCTTTCTATTTCTTTTCAGCTTTAAATTGTCCTGCCAGATTTATTTGCTGTGGTATTAGGTTTCTGTGTCTGCCCAGTTCTAGTCCGGCTCTTCTAATGCAATTCAGCCTTTTTACTGCAAGACTCAGACTCGAATATTAAATCAACATTTGCCATTAAGACTCCACATTTGTCTATGGGATGATGATTGGATTCATCTTTTGGACAGGAATCTATATAAATACATATTCTCTAATAATTTCCAAAGATAATCCACCCCACTTCATGATTCTTAAAAATGTGGACTCCAAGACCGTGCAAGTTGCTTTCCTCTGGGCAACCCGAACATCTACTGTCATTTCATTACCTCCACCTTGTGATTTTCTGATATTTGCTGTCAAAAAAAAAAAAAGTTTCAGAGCAATACTGCATGGCTTGCCAATCTTTATTAAAAGCAGAATCTGATCAACAATGTTCCAATTATGAAGGTAAAAGAGGAAAAGATAATCACACTTTGAATTAAGTCACATCTGGACAGGCCTGTAGTTGAGGGCACTAATAATATATTGCATATGTATTTGTGCAGAGCATGCCAAAAGTGAATTCCACATCATTAACAAAGTTCTCTATCAATCGCTCACAATCTGACAGCTGTAACCAGCAAGGTGCAGAATCAAGTGTTCCTTGCTCCTGGATATGGATCATCATGACCCATGCAAGTCCCTTCTCTACCTATGGGGTCTGCCAGCCTCACAGCTGCTGGGAGAGCAGAATGGAGGTTTGCATTAAGGCTCTTCAAGTCATTTCTCTCCCAGATGGGGATCTTGCATTTTAAACACTACTACACACAGAGCTTGAAACTCCTTTCCAGAATCAGTTCTCCTGGCTCACTACAGAAAACAGAGAGAAGTATGTCACCCCTGAAAACAACCACAGACAGTCTTCAGGAAGTAATGGGCTGAAAGAGGCATGAGTGGTTGCCACCAACTATCTCTGCTCGTGGTGAAGGGGAAAGTCTGGGATTCTCAGCTAGTAACCAAGTGGGGGCAGAAGGAATAGAAATGTAACATGGGGAGTGCCTGAGTGGCTCAGTCAGTTGAGGGCCCTATTCTTGATTTTGGCTCAGGTCTTGATCCCAGAGTTGTGGGGTCCAGCCCTTGTGTTGCACTTCATGGTGAGCATGGAGCCTGCTTGAGATTCTCTCTCTTTCTCTTTCTCTCTCTCTCTCTCTCTCCCTCCCCCTCCCTCCCTTTGACCCTCCCCCCTAAAAAGAATAAAAGTAAAATTAAAAAATATAAAAGAAAGAAGTGTAACATGAACCAGTTTGGTGAAAGGCTTTTTCATTTTTTAAAGTACTCTCAAACTTCTTCCTACCGTTTTTTAAAATCATGCACTTCTTCGTATCATGCTGATTTTGATCCTTGCAACAAACAATTAATAAGAGGCTGTGTATGGGTTAAAATCCTGGGCACTGGAGCCACCCACACTCTCTCACTAAATTCCAGCTTGGCTGTCTATCAACTCTGGGACCTGGGACAGGTTCTTTAACCTCCCAAGCTTCATTTTTCTTATCAATAAAATGGGAAAGCAATAGTATCAGCCACCTAGGGTTCTGATGAGAAATCCATCCATCCATACACGTAAAGCACTGAGGGACAGGCTCAGGGCCTGGCTCAGGGCCTGGCTCAGGGCCTGGCTCAGAGTAAGCCTCCACCGTGAACACTATTGGAATTCAGGAAAGCTACAGTTACTCTCATCTGGTCTCAGTGATGATTGAAGTTGGAATTTGTTTCCCCATGATCTCATAGCTAAGTGGCAGCAAAGAAATAGGCATTGACGTCTGTAGACAAAACGTTGTCCCATATTTTTCTGAAGTATTCGATGGTAAGCACTTGCCATGGAGGATGCAAAAAATCCTTTAACAGATCCTTTTGGAGGACTGAGAGGAGTTGAAGTTTATTAGCAAATGTACCATTCCATCTTTGTTATATTACTAGCCTAAAGCCCACTTCTGATAATCAACACCATTATCAAAGACTTATTGAGTATCAGCTATGTGCAAAGCTTTGATAAAGACTCTGAAAGGAGAATTGAGGTTTTACAACATGGTTTCTGTCCACCTGTTAACAGTTCTGTGTATGAACAGATGTCCCTGACAACATGTGCTAGATAGAAAGCACAGGGGTCCACCAGGGAGGGGACAACCTATATGGAAGGGATAGCCTGTGTCTTTTCCTGGATGAAGTGGAACCGGAAATGCTATACTTAATCTAATAGAGGACTGGACACCGTAAGGCCTGAACAATGCTGAAGAAGACTGACTTTGATCCATTATGGAGATGAGAATCCATAGGGCTTCCTAGGGGCCAGAAACTTCCTGAGAAAAAAAATATTCAAAGTAATTTACTCCTTTCTGTATACAATATATATCTGTCATATGGTCAAAAGTGGCAACTATTGCTCAAGTGTCATGGGATACACAAGCTACATAAGACTCAGTTCCCTCTACATGGCAAACCTGTTGCCTAAAGACCTATATAACTTATGGATTTAAAGACTCCAAGTATAATACAGAAAAACGCACCTAACAAAAATCATTTCAAAAAAAAAAAAGTACGATGTTAGCTAAGAAATAATAGAAACACACACATCCCAAATCAATAGAAATTGTCCCCTATCTTGGACCTGTTTTCTGAGACAGGAGGAGAACATGGGAATAAAGGAAATCTTTTTCAGGATGCAAGAGGTTCCTTAAGTGAAAACAAAACAACACAAAAAGCCAGACAAACTTAAGGATTCTCTCTGCTTCTCAATAGCCTCTTCTCTGCCCCATTTTCTGTGGTGACAGGTCACTCCTTGTCACTTCAAGCTCAGCCTTCCACCATTAATTACCCCTTTAGGTTTTTATTTACTTTTCATCTTAAACAGAACGGAGTCAGGATATAAGGGATTTCTTGTTGCGGCAGACTTCCAACTCTGCACCACCTGCCCGAGAGACGGAGGAAAGGCGAGGAGGGAGGTTAGGAAAATAAAGGGGAGGAGAAAAGTGGTTAAAAACTTAATTTAATATACTACACTAAAGATGCTGAAAAATGCATTTAGTTCAAAACCTCCACCACCGAGTACTGTGAAGTAGCATTTAAGCTCTAATAGGGTTTCTGCTTCATCAGCTACAATAATTATTTTCCTTAATTTGCCTTGGACATTCTGTATAATGATCTCCATGTTTGGGGGTAGGGGCTCCTTTTGTAAGCGAAAACAAAAAGCAAGCCTGTGATTTGCTTCACCTCCTGTGTCTGCCTTGCCTTCCTTTTCACGGGCCTAAAACGTGTCTTCGCCCTGTGTCATCAGCGTGAATTTCTTGACGTTAGAGCCATCCATCTCTACCCTCCCATCCCTGTCCCCACCTGCAATCTAATTGGCAATTTGCCACCTCTACCCTTTTCTTTCAAACTAGATCAGCCTCCCTGAAACTTGCAAGAATTTTCTGTCCCCTGCAAGAAACCCCAGAGAGGCTGATCTTGAAAATGTGCAAATGTATTATTTAAAAAATGATATTGAGATCAAACTGCGATGTGTGTTTATATCTTTTTGATCTCTATTTTTGTCCTTTATTAACTATCCCCTTACCCTGTTTCTCCAAGTGTTAGCTACAGATTTTCAATCACACCCACAGGCAAAGCCAACCCGCAGGGAAGCTCTCAGCAGTGCCCTTCTAGAACCAGCCCAGCAGACGAAAGGCAGATGGAAAATTCCAGGGGTTCCGATCTGAACATTTAAATGATCATCTAGCGTAACACAAATCTACGAGATATGTATTTTTAGTTTCCTATGCAGAGCAATAGAATTGAGACAATGCAGAGGACCCTGGTGAGTATGTTGCACAGAAAATGCTTTGCAGGAACTGCAGTCAGCAGAGGGTAAATTTGGAGAGACCCTGAGAGGGACTTAGGGCAGCAGAAATGCTATTTATAATCATTCCTTCTGCTGTCTGACACTGTATCATTGCAAATTGTACTCACCGCCACTATTTTGTTTTGTTTTGTATCTTAACTTTCACTTCCATACAGGAGTGCTAGTAAGGCCACATGGTTTTGCATCTTTTTGATAGATCGGAAGTGACTCCGGGCCAGAGGAACAAATCTGGGGCGAAGCCAGAGCCAGCTCGCTCACCTCCAAGCAGGTTTCTCTTTGCACTGCTTTGTATTCCAAAATATGCTTACATATTACCTAGCAAATAAGACTACACTTGGGAATACGTTCATTACTTCAATATTTAGATACTATTCAAGGACACAACTTCAAAAATATTTTAATATAGCCGTCAGTAATCTTGATGCTAGACAACATATGATTACATATACAATAATATATGACTTATGCTATTTAAAATTCTTCAAGGTGTACTTTCTGCATCCTGAGATGAAGAATAAGAGAGAAAAAGAGACATCAAAAGTCATTTAGATGTCTGCAGGCTAACCAGCAGGCCTAGTTCTGATTGACCACTCTCTGTCACACTAACCAACCAATGACAAGTTAAAGCAGCTTTTTCCAGAGCCAGGACTCCCTGCTGGGGATAAGAACAGCTTTACACACACAGAATACTAGAAGGACATTTAAAGCAAAGATGTTATGTATTAAATCCTATTTCCAGGGGCGCCTGGGTGGCTCAGTCGGGTGAGAGTCCAACTCTTGGTTTCAGCTCAGGTCACGATCTCATGGGTTCATGGGATTGAGCCCTGCGTCAGGCTCCACGTTGACAGCAGGAAGACTGCTTGGGATTCTCTTTCTCCCTCTCTCTGCCCCTCCTTCCCGCTGTCAAATAAATAAACATTAAAAAAATAATAAATCCTACTTCTATTTTCACAATAGGAATTCTGTGGCTTCCAAAATAAAGCCAGATCCTACTAATGGGTACTAAGTGTAGAAATTTGAGTCAAATGTCAATTACAGAATATTTGAAGAAGTTCTTGTCAATAGCTTGTTTGCTCATAGTGTAGAATGTGTACTTTCTCCTTGCTGCATACATGTCTTTATTTTGTATTCTTTCACTCATTGGGTCTTTGGCTCCTGTATTCTGAGAGAGACTCTTAAAAAAGAAACCATTGAAATATGGAGGTATTATTGAGAAAAAGTGATTTGTTTAAAGAGAGGGACAAGTCTTATCTCATCCCTTTTCCTATTTAGAATCTTTGTAGCCATCTATTTAGCTAATCGTTCAGACCTCCCAGATATACTTTTACTACTATGAAGTTCTCTGAATCACAAATGCAATTACACTTAGCTACACATTTCGGAAATAGCAAATAAGTAGCATTTATTCACAGAAGTGAACACCTCTGTGTGGTAGGCGTGGGACACAATTCTTTACACGTATCATCTCATTGAATATGTACAATAATTACATGAAGTGTGTGCTGTTATCTCTATTTTTTGGTGATAATACCTGTCTTCCCTCTTAACTTCCCCACGTTGATGTTCAGGAACACACAGTATACACCCTCTAAAATTATTTTTGCCCAGCTTCCCTCTTTCTTTTTAAAAAAAAAAATTTTTTTTTTCAACGTTTATTTATTTTTGGGACAGAGAGAGATAGAGCATGAACGGGGGAGGGGCAGAGAGAGAGGGAGACACAGAATCGGAAACAGGCTCCAGGCTCTGAGCCATCAGCCCAGAGCCTGACGCGGGGCTCGAACTCACGGACCGCGAGATCGTGACCTGGCTGAAGTCGGACGCTTAACCGACTGCACCACCCAGGCGCCCCACCAGCTTCCCTCTTTCAATAAATGACATCGTCACCAACAATCTGGGTGCTATCCTTGATACCTCTCTTTCTCTCATTCCACAAATCCATTCTATCAGGAATCCTATCAACTCTGCCTCCAACGTATATCCTAAATATGGCCACTTCTCTCAAACCTCTTGGGTACCAGCAAGGTTCAATCCATCATCATTGCTTGTCTGGACTTGTGAGGTAGTCTTCTTCCTGATATGCCTGCTCCATTTCTGTCTTAATATAATGGAAAAGTGTGATCTTTTAAAATATAAATCAAATTTAATGTCCTCACTATAAACCCTATGATGGCTTCCTATCACATTGGGAATAGAATGCAAACCCTGTGTCTTGGCCTTAATGATCTGGGCCAGGCTAATCTTTAGACTTATCATTCTCTTCCTTGCTCTTTCTTTCCCCAAAACAATATTTTGTAAACCCTTCATTTCATTCCTGCCTTAACATCTTAGCACGTGTTTTTCCTCTTCCTGGAATGTTCTTTAGCATTTTACATGGTAAGTTTTATCATTCCAATCTCCGCTTTACATGTAAACTTAAGAGGTTTTCCCCAATCACTGAATTTAAAGTTGCCATCTAGGAATTCATAGCATTTATTGCTGATATTTTCCTTTTTCACTTCCTAAATTTGCTTGCTTATGTTCTGTCTCACCATAAAAGCAGGAGCCATGTTTATTTTAGTCACCATCAGGACTGGCTACATAATTTTCAGAGCCAAGGGGAAAATGAAAATATGGGCCTCTTGTTAAAAAATTATTAAGAATTTCCAGATGATGGTAACAGGACATTAAGCCAAGTACAAGGCCCTTCTCAGTTCAGGGCCTATGTGGATACACGGGTCCCAGGCCCATAAAGTCTGTTCACCACTGCACTCTGAGCACATAATAGCTGTCTGAATTGCGTTTTTGGAAGTTTTTGGAAAATTATTTATTCATTTATTTATCAATAATTAATGAATGGAATGAAGGAAAATGAGGTGGATATAACAGATTTGTTCAACACAGAGAATAAAATGTAGACTTGTAGACTGTTCAGGCAGTCTGATCCAACATTTCCTATTAGCCACTGTGTCACATTGCATCCCAAGCAAATACAATCCAGCCTCTGGAGACAAAAAATATCACTCGTCTGCCTTCAGTGAAATTTAATATCATCCAGAAATGAAGAATGGCACCAAACATCTACAGTTTAAAAGAAGTGAGGGACACCTGGGTGGCTCAGTCCGTTCAGCATCCTAGTCTTGATCTCAGCTCATGTCATGATCTCACAGTTTGTGAGTCCGAGCCCGGCATTGGGTTCCACACTGACAACGCGGAGACTGCTTGGGATTCTCTTCCTCCCTGTTTCTTTCTCTGTGTCTCCTCCACTCTCTCACTCTCTCACTCTCTCTCTCTCAAAATAAATAAATAAATTTTTTTTAAAAAAGAAGAAGAAGTGGGTGCTGAGTATTCTAAGAAGGGTGTGAACAAAATTATAGAACCGGAAATGTAAGGTAAGTGGTTAGAAGTTATAGTTAAGATGAGCTTTGAAGGCTAATAGGAGTTGGTACATGGCAATGAGGAAAGACCCAAAAGAGGAAGCACACAGAATATTTGGACACGTGGTGAGGAGTCTGGTGTGATTGAGGAAAGGCCGTATGAAAGGGAGGAAGAAGGAAGAAAACAGATATATCCCATGGCTCCCTGTTATAGTGGATACTTAGCATTTAGGCCCTTTACTTTTTTTAACCAGGAAATGGAAGCCAGTGTTGTGCCATTTTGAAAACAGGACTTGAGGAAGAAGATTCTGGTTCTAGTGGACAGAGTGGGAAAGGGGAAGAAACCACAGACAACTTACATGAGCCGAACTAGGGTACTGGCCACGGGATGCCAAGGAAGAAAAAGATAATGGGAATCACAGAGAAAATAAATACCTAAGAGATTAGCTGAGGTGCATAAAGGAGTGGGGATTCCAGGGAATAATTCCAAACTCTGAAATTTCTGTCATACCTACTATGTGCTTGCTGACTTGCTTGCATGCATTATTTCCAATCCTTATAACAGATGTGGGAGGGAAACTTTATTTATCTACAAGTAGCAACAAAGGCAAAGCAAGGCAAGGCTAAGAGAAGTGAATTAGCTTGCTGGAGGCCACACAGTTCAGTGCAGGAGGTGGGATATGAATTCACATCAGTACGATTCTATTATATCTAGCCTGGCTAAATGGGGAACATTGGGGCACCTGGGTGGTTCGGTCAGTTAGCACCTGACTCTTGATTTCGGCCCAGGTCATGATCTCAACAGTTCGTGAGTTCCTATTTAATGTTTTTAATCACCATTCCATGGAACAACTTCTATTTGTGAAATACAATATATAATTCTTGGCTTATGTAAAAAGTGTAACCCTGGTGTGTTTCTAGTCTTTTCTCAATGCTGTTTCAGATTCAAGCCTGCTACTTTTGGTGATGGAGGGCTAGAGTTGATGGTCCCTCTACTAAGTGAGCACACCAATTGGAGAAAGAAAAAATCAGAATAAATCTACCATGATCTAAGGGGTATAATTGTCACTCAATTAAGAATAACCATTTATTGGGGTGCCTGGATGGCTCAGTCAGTTAAGCCTCTGACTTCAGCTGTGCTGACAGCTCAGAACCTGGAGCCTGCTTCAGATTCTGTGTCTCCCTCTCTCTTCCCCTGCCCCATTCACTCTTCATCTCTCTTCTCTCCCCTCCCCTGTCTTTCAAAAACTGATAAACATTAGGGGCCCCTGGGTGGCTCAGTTGGTTAAGCGTCTGACTTCAGTTCAGGTCATGATCTCACAGTTTCTGAGTTCAGGTCCCACATCGGGCTCTGTGCTGATAATGTAGAGTTTGCTTAGGATTCTCTCTCTCTCTCTCTGCTCCTCCCCCACTTGTGCTTTCTCTCTCAAGATAAATGAATAAACCTAAAAATTTTTTTAAAAATTGATAAATATTTTAAAAAAAAAACTTTTTTTTTTTTTTTTTTAAAAGAGTAAGCCTCAGGGTGCATTAGTGGCTCAGTCAGTTAAGTGTCTGACTTGTGGTTTTGGTTCAGGTCGTGATCTTGTGGTTTGTGAGTTCCAGGCCTGTGTCAGGGTCTGTGCTGGCAGTATGGAGCC
The DNA here is from genome assembly GCF_016509475.1 of Prionailurus bengalensis. NCBI lineage: Eukaryota > Metazoa > Chordata > Mammalia > Carnivora > Felidae > Prionailurus > Prionailurus bengalensis. Next base: position 60,568,106 of record NC_057356.1, read on the forward strand.
TGCTTGGGATTCTCTCTCTCCCTCTTTTTCTGCCACTCCCCCACTCATGCTCTCTCTTTCAAAATAAATAAATACACTTTAAAAATTAAAAAAAAACATATAAATGGGGAATTCAAGGTTGGAAGCAAGAAAGTCAGGACTTGGAGCTAGGTGGGAAAGGTAGGTTCTTTATTTATTGCCTTATCAAGGTCGTACTTGTTTCATATACATACATAATGTCCTTTTTTTTTCTCTTTGTTAATGTTTATTTATTTTTAAGAGAGAGAGAGAGAGCAAGTGGGGAGGGGCAGAGAGGGAGACACAGAGTCCAAAGCAGGCTCCAGGCTATAAGCTGTCAGCACATAGCCTGAGGTGGGGCTCAAACTGATGAACTGTGAGATCATGATCTGAGCCAAATTGCGATGCTTAAATGATTGAGCCACTCAGGCACCCCTTCCTTTGTTTTTTTGATCTAGAAAGTGTCTTTATTTTTGCCTTGTGCTTTTACAGTAAATAACACAGGACTAGTCACTTAATAAACATTTTATAAATTCTTCATGAGTATTATTACAAAGTTGCAACAAGGGTGGAAGTAAAAAATACCCAAATTTCAACAGAATGAGATCTAATTTGATACAGGCAGGCCAGGTCCTAGGAACAAGAGGGATCCCTCAAGGACTGGCCAAGAGGGTCCTTGGCTTCCTGAAGGATGAAAATCAAATGCAAGTCTAGAGGAGTCAGAAGAGAGTTTATTGAAGACATAGAGAAGATACAGACAGAGTATCTGGGAGACTCAGAAAGGAAAAGGAACATGAGTCGCATCTTAGCTTGGAGGTATGGAGTTTTTATTGAGGACAGTGATCTGGTGTATGTGTCCTCTCAGGCATCCAGGACCAGTGCTCAAGCATCCTCCATAAATCCGTATGCCCTGGAGCCAGGGGTCTTGAGGTCAAGGTGTTTGCAGTCAGTGGTCTTAGAGAATGCTCATGATGATATCACCTGTCACTCCTCAGATGTTATCTACTGTGCTGGAAGACTCCAAAGTAATCATTAACTGCTTGACCTTTACCAGGAGGACATACATTAAGGCAGGTAATGTGGGGGTGCATGTCCTTGCAAGAACAGAAGCAGGAAAAGGAGGAAAGGAAGAAAGACATCTTTTATTTCATGGAGTCTCTTTAGTTTCCCTGTGTTAATTGATTTTCTAAATTAAAACCCAGTGTTGACTCAGAAATGGGGGGAGTGTCATTTTAGTAGATTTATGATTAAAAACAAGGAATTCTTCTCCCCAACCTATTATTTAGCCCCCAGAGGGTATAGGCAAATGATGATGAAATAGTCAAACAAACACCAGCAACGTTTACCTCAGTTAACACTCTTCTCAGCTGAACATTACACTCAACTACCTGCCATGAACACACCATGATCTTTGGAATGGGTTTTTAACAATATTGCTCATTAGACCAGCACATCAATTCATTTCCTTCCCCATGTCTCATCAGAGACAGTTCCAATTTATTCAAAAGTTACTTGCTTTGGAGTAAGCCATCAGCCCATCAGAATGTGAAGTATGTCTCCCCTTGGGGATCATATGACCATTTCATTTAATTTAATTTAGGAAAAAAACTGAATCAAATCTTGTTTTACTTCCCTGGGGGAAAACATGCTTCACAAATGAAGAATTCCCAGGCAAAGAAACTCTAAGTCCTACCTCCTGTCAAAAGGTTCATTTACATACATCCTCCTTCATTCTATTGACATGTGAGACTGAGTTCGCATTTATCCCTCCACCTAAACACTCCTCATGAAATATCAATAACACAGACAAGGAAGTGAGAGCCATTTTCTGTTCTTATTCCTAATGAGGCCACTTTGTAAATGGAGAAAAAAAGAAGAATGGCACAATGACTCAAGTGATTGGCATACCTAATCAATGCTTGGGATAGGATCAATGAATCAAACTGTTTTGGGTACATTCCATATATGGGGCTCTGTGCTAGGTGCTAGGGAATGAGAGAAGGAAGACAGAAGAATATTCTGGCATTGAAGATCATCAGTCTATTTGAGAAGGTGACATAGCCATTAGAAAAATTAATTATTGAAAGCAAGAGAAATAAAAATTTTGTACGCAGAGAAATAACATTTTAATTACTTGTAGACTCAGACTACAAAGCTGATTCCACTGTGTGTCACTCTGGATGTGAGGAAACAGTGCAGAAGGAGTGAAAATTTGTGCAACACCTCCAGAAGGCAGTCGAACAATACCTGTCAGAAATACAAATGCATTTACTCTTTGGCTTGGAAATTCCTTCACAAGATATTTATCCTACAGATATACAGGCAAACACTCAAGAACTACGTGTGAACAAGAAAATTCCAGGTGCTGTTTTTTTATGTTTGAAAAGATCAGAAATAACGTATATGCCCATCATTTGGGGACTATTTAAATATTTTATGGCATATAATCTGATGGATTTTTGCAGCTATTAAAAATAATGGGGCAGATTTATATATATGGATCTGAAAGGATCTTTAATGCATACTGATTAGTAAATTGAAAAAGCAAAGTACAGAATAGAAAGTATAGTTTGATATATACTGTTTCCTCACAAAATATATCACAGATATAATATACAAATACAAAAATATTAAACTATATATAGCATATATATAACGTACATACATAACATTTCTCTCTCTATCTCACATACACACACATCACGTAAATGCCGAAAACACTTAATACAATACACCTGGTAACTGTATTTGCCTCTGGGGAGTGGAATAAGGACCAGTAGTCCAGGGTGGAAGAGAAACTTAATTTTAACTGTATATCGTTTTACATATCTACAATTTTGTATTGAGTACATATATATTGCCTATTTAAAAAATAATTTAATACAGTAAATTAGTAATATAACACAGAATATAATAAAGCTGATTAATTGAGTCTCCGTAGCTGGTGCTACAGTGAAGTGCATTTGCACCCCAAGGTGAGGTGCTAAGAACTCAGGGGGGTGGCCTGCTCTCAGCATTGAACTCAAAGTAGCGGTTGAGTGTAAAAGTGACTGCATTTGCCCCCATCTCCAGAAAAGAGTGAGCTTCAGTTGCTAAGTCCACTTTATAGACTGGCAATCATCCCAAAGTTAACTCTGGAGGGCCTATAGGAAGACTGAAAAAAGGAAATCCATATTAGACTGTATCATCCCCCATGCTGAGAATTGTCTTTCATCCTTCATTACTTATTCACATTCATCCTGTGGAGTTTGGGGGTGAGTGAGGATCCAAACTAAACAGCTCATCTGGCCCTGGGACACTTCGATCTCTTAGACTCAGAAGAAACTTCTATCAGAGAAGATGAAGACTTTAGTGGTCCTAAGTTACTCTTACTCCTTTCTCTTTCCCTTTTTAAAACTTGGACATTATCATTTCCTGGATGATAATGCCACTGGGGAATAAAGCTTTGTAGACTCAGCTGGCACTTTTGGAAGAAATGTGTATTATTTCATGAAAGACAAAATGCACCAGACAGTGAAGGAGATGATTACATTTTGGTTACTGAATAGGGAGAACATTCGTTTATGAAGAACATCTCAATGAAAAGAAAGGGACCTGGGTTCCCATAAAGGCAGTGAGTGATCCATGAGTCTCACAGGAGTCGTCTGGCACAGTGGTGATGGATCATATCTTAAAATATGCAAGGGCAAAATTGTCCTTTGTGATTAGCCAAAAACCAAATGGAAGAGAGATTTCTTAAGTGTCACTTAAGTTTTCCAGTTGGCACAGAACTCAGGTAACATCTGACCTTGTCATTTGTTTCCACCTTCAGGCATGGTCCTATACAATTTTCCCAGCTCCTCCCATCCTATCTGTGGCCCTTTCACCCTTGTTTCCCCAGTTGCTAACTTCAATTCTCCTTTGACTTTTCTTAGTATGGCCTGCTTACCCAGGTAAGGTGTTCCTGATCTAATTCTTTTCTTTCTCCCTGTCTATTTCATCTAATTGATTCTTACCTCTGATTGGTTAATATCTTCCCTTAGTATCCTTAATGATCCTCCTTGCCGCTGAGGAACCATTTTCAGTACTTAAATGACTTGACAGTCTTTCACCTAAATATTCTTTAATGATACAGGTCACTGAACTTTGCTTCTCCTTTCTCACAGTGAAAGAGAATTTCCCCAATTCTGGATAAAGACTGGTAGGACCCCTTGCCACAGGGTCTGTCCTGAGTTGGGAAGAACCATCACACACACACACACACACACACACACACACACAAGATCAGTTATATTACAAAAGAGAGCGTAACTGTCCTCCAGTTTCACCAAAAGCAGATCAGAAGGAAATGAACCAGAAGGAAAAAAGGAAGGATTTAAATGATGGAGACTGAGCCATATCTGTTGACAGGCGAAAGGTTATTATTAAGTATTAGGACAGGTTATCAAGAATGGTTATGAAAAGTGAAGACATTTCCAGGCTGCAGGAATCCATCACCTTAAGCAAGCATAATATGTACTGATATTTCTTTAATAAAATATATACAGAGAGGAATGTATTTGTTATACAGAACTTCAACCATAATACAGTAGTTTTTCACTTCTCATATCCCAGTGACATGATCTTACTTTCCAATTGCATCAACGTGTTTCTAGATTCCATGCCTAGACTGCTTAGAGGCAGAAGACACTGAATTATGAACAGAACTCTAGCCATAGGTTTAAGGTTTTCTTTTACTTTCTCTTCTTTTTGTAAAAAAAAAGATTTTAGAGCACATTTAAATATTGTTACCTTGCTACAGAAGGAATTCTTTTATTGGATAAATGTTTGCTATTATTATCGCTTTTGTTTTTGAGTGGGGCAGTTTTTCACTTTTATTTTATGATTTCAGTGTGAACAAGTGCTATCTGCAGAATGCTGTGCTAACCTCTGATTGTGCCTCTGTGGCCAAAAGGTCTTTTAACATGTTCCAAACCTATGTGTTTCTGAACTTTTTTACTCCTATGCAAATAAAATGCAGCTACAAGAATGCACACATCTACATCCACAGCTAATTACACTCCTAAGGACTCTTCATTGTCTTCCATTTACGCATAATTAAATCCCTTGCTCTTTATCTGCTCCTGTAAGCTTTAACATAGAAATACAGAGAAGAGAAAAACAATGAATGCCACCCCACCCCCACCACACACAACCCCTAAACCTGCTGCGTTTAAAGGAAAATCCCTCATTTGCTCTAGTTGTCTATGCCAAGCGTTTTGCACTGAAACACCCCTACAGTGTGTTCCAATGGGTTCTCATTTGGGGAAAGAGAATGTTACAGAGGGGCAATGGCACTTCCCATGCCCGTTCCTGAGCCACTTTAAAGAGTAAAACATGCAGGAAAATGTTCAATGGATTTTATAGGAAAGCATCATGGTGCTGTTATCAGCTTCCTTGCGGGAAATGGTAATGTGTATTCATATAAACACAATGGGGTTGAACATCACCTCATATCCATTCAGATGCTTCCCAGTACCCAGGCAACTCACACGCAAATGCCTGTTTGCTCGCCCCATAGCTCTCAGCAACCAAGGCTCCCCAACCCTCACAGTCCCTGCTGCTGCCCAGCAGCTCAATGAGCAACTGAGCCTTTCTTTCGGAAGCACATCCTCACTCTTACCACTGACCAGAAATTTGTTCAATTTTCATTCTTAGATAGAATATTGGCAGAAGATGATGGTAAAGATGGCTTTCTTCAATTTTTTAACCCCATAAACACGTAAGAAAACAGCCATTTTCTTATTTACCCCAAAATTCTAGAAAAGCAAGGCAAATGGGAAATAAAAAAAAAAGCAACAAAAAAACACCAAAGCAAATCAAAGGAAAACAACAAAGAAACAAGCACTACGACACAAGTGAAATGCACAAAGAGAGAAAACAGAGATTCAGATGCCCAGCTAGAATTCCCATTTGATAATGTGGTGGTTCAAACCTCCATAAGAAGGTTTTAATAAAACGACACTTTAACTGCTCAATATCTTAGCTTGTTCAGATAATTGGGCTGAATATTCAGCTGTGGGTGTATGACCTTCATATGGCCATGGTGGGCTGATGGTCAGACCAGGATTCCAATTACTGGTAGGCTAGTCCTGCTTATTCCACTATGACGGTAATCTGAACAACAAACAGTAAATGACTGTAGAGATTAATCTTGACACACTGACTTTTCCTGAACAAAATGTCATGGTCTGCAAAATTAGTATAGCTATATCTGACCTAATATCCATCAGGAATTTTGGAGAAAATCAGATGAAGTCAATTAAATGCATAATATATCCCTCTATACATATGTGAAGCCACACTGTAAGTAGGATCTTGCAGGTGGAAGGGATTTGAGATATCAATATTCCAATTCTCATAGCATCCAGGCTGATGTCATGATTAATCAAAGGAGAAAACATATAGTAAGATGGTCTTGAGCCTGGAGTAAATATACAAATTTCTGTAACAGCTGCTTTCTGAATCATACATCATGGATCTCTGACTGCCTTGGTTGATCATTGTTTTATATGTGTTCATTTTGGCCATCATATATACCTAAGCTCATGAAAGCAGGTACTGACAATGTCTGGTGTGTTAATTCATTCATGAATCAATCATTTATTGAGTAATTATAATTTTCTCTAGCATTGACTATATAAAGATGAAAAAGTTGCTGCTTTCACCTTTAAGGAGCTCAGATGTCATTAAGGGAGAGAAGAATATACATAAATTGTTTGATTATGGCTGATAGCTGTTTTAATAGACTTGCATAAAAGGTACAGTGATAGCCTAAAGGAAGAGATGAACACTTCTCAGGGCAGAGGATAGAGAGGATTCAAGAAGGATCCATAACCAGATGAGCAATTAAGATAGGTATTAGAGCATAAGAGTTTGACATATTTAAGAGGAGGAGGAGAATGCATGTGCAGAAAGAAAGAGCCAAGAAATATCCCAGCATGTTCAGGTAACTATAAATAATTTTTAAAGTCAAACAAAGAGGGAAGAAAATGTAGGAAATAAATTTATATAGGTTGAGGATATTGAATAATATAGAAAAGTTTAAATTGTATCTTTGATGAGAAGAAAGCACTAAATGAATGTATTCCACTCCTCTTTTTCAGGAAGAGTGTTTCCTAAGGTGTATTCCTACTCAAATTCTCAGAAGAAAAATCATGGCCTCAATATCCCTGATCTTCTCACTTCCTTTATAAACATGAAATCGAGTTAATTTTTATATCAGAGAAAGTCATGTAGGCAAAAACCACAACCAAGGCAATTTGAAAATTATACGAGAAAAAAGGAAGAACAAATTGCCCTCATGCTGGAGTAATAAGACTGGTGATAAGGGGCATTTTCTATGAGTACAAGTTTCAAATTTTTGGGACTACCCTAGTTAACCAGTGGATAGCTTCTATCATTGGCACACAGGGACCTCTTCCTAACTGCCCAACTGAAGGAGCAACTTTTCAAATCATTCAGTTCTACTTATACACTCAGAAAGTCAGATTATCAGGCATCAGGTTGATGGTCAAACATAATCCCATTTGCCTGACTGATAGGCCAATGATCCTCTTGAATTAAGAAGAAGAGAGAAAAAAGAACTCTAAAATATCACATAAAATTTTAAACACTTTTCCCGCAAAAATGAAATAAGAATTGGAAACCAGGGCAGTTATTGGGTGCAAAAGCCTGTTTTAATTCTATTTCAGCCTAAATCACAGGAGTAAGGGATGATGCATAGATTAATTCAAAGTGGAGAGTCTAATAAAGGACCACTCCATAAAGTTAGGAACCCAAAGTGTTCCACCCACTGCACAAAAGGAGAACTTAAAAAAACTTGCCTGTCTTTACCTAGGCATTGTAGAAAGAAAAATATCTCTTGAATTTATAATCATAAGCCAGCTTTCTTATAGGTTGGTTATCTTATTTTACTCTTTTGTGGTGGTCTGAACAGCCTGAAGTAGAGAACTTAAACTTTAAATATTCCTGAGCTGTTTGATAGTGCCCTCCCCCTTCCCCATCTACATAAACTCCCCCTTCAATGACTATAAATAATTGTAATTTAATTGTAATTCATCTGTGGCAGAATGCTACTTTCACTGAGGGCTCAGAAATTCCCACAGACATTATTCCAAGGAAAATGAGAAGCTCATAGTGGAAAAAAACACCTCTATCTATCTATGTATCTATCTGTGTATCTATGAATCTATCTATCTATTATCTATCTATCTATCTATCTGTCTCAGAGCACTTTATCAGTTAAAAATAGAAGAAATAAGGGGCACCTGGGTGGTTCAGACGGTTAAGCGTCCAACTTCGGCTTGGAACGATTTTGTGGTTCATAGGTTCGAGCCTTGCATCAGGCTCTGTGCTGACAGCTTGGAGCCTGGAGCCTGCTTCAGATTCTGTGTCTCCTTCTCTCTGTGCCCCTCCCATGTTTGCCCTCTGTCTCTCTATCTCTCTAAAATAAATAATAAACATTTTAAGAAATTTAAAAAAATAGAAGAAACAACAAATAGTAGAATCAGACCCATGAAGACTTTAGATATTAAAATTATCAAACACAAAATGTAAATTAACTATGTTTAATATATTTAAACAAAAATGGGATGTTTAAAACTAAGAACAAGAAACAAGAGATTATGTATTATTAACTAGATTTGGAGTAAATGGAACTTGGAGAAATAAAATAAATAAAATATTTGAAAATAAAAACTTTATAGATGCATTAATAGATTAGACACTACTAAAGGGAAAATAAGAAACATGGAAAATAGGCAACCTTTTTTTTTAAATCTGTAATGTAGCTCAGAGAGAGACAAATGATAATAAATATGAGAGTCAAGAGTCATGCAGGATAGATTAAAAAAATTTAACATGAATGCAATCATCAAGAAGATATAATAGAATGAAAAAGTGGCTAACTTGGAAGAAAGAGTGGCTGAAAAACAAACAAACGCATTTATTGAAAGACAAAAATCCTTAGGTCAAAGAATCCCAATGAATTCCAAACAATATAAATGTTCAGATGCCTTCTGGGTTTCAGAGCAACATCTTCACATTCAGACATCTTAAATAGCATACTCAAGCACTGTGAATTCCAGAATATCCAGCTCTTTTATAGCTAAAATACATCTTTTGCATTTAATTTGTTCTCATAGGGTAATAGAGTGATTCTTGAAATTATTAATAAAGAGCACTTAAATTTTCAGAGTCCTGAAAGCCAGAAGTTAGATAATAAAGGTCAGAGTTCCATAAGATCCTTAAAATATCACAAAAGTGGAAAATGGAACCATTTGAACAGATGTCTTTCCATCCTTGAAAAGAGAACATTTTCCGTTGCCAATGGCTTGCTGGTTTTTTCCTTCCAACTTTGTTTTGCTGGCCAAAATGGAAATGACAATATGTTGTCCTAAGCAGTTTTACAAAATTGATCAGGCAAGACTAATATAGACCTTCATTCCTAATCATTCACCACTACAGAAAATTAAAGCAAGAAAAGAAAAAAACTTGGTATACACATCCTCTTGGGTTCCAAGTGAGCAAGTTTTGAGGATGGAAGAAGACAGGGGGATCTTTCATTTTTGGCACAGACTAAATCACTCCTTAAAAGAAAAACCTGACATGGGTGTCTCCAGACAATGTTAATTTCCTTAACATAACTAGATATTTGCTATAGAGAAAAAATTAACTACCAAATAATTTATCTCTATTGTAGAAGCAAGGAGGAAAGCAGGAATAGAATAATTAGAATTTTTGATGGAAGGTTTTTATAAAGTGTTATATATTTTGGGATTTCCAAGTCTGAAATAAAGTAAAATCCATATCCTAATTATTTAGCTTCACTCAGTGCCTTTCACTCTAAAGTATGCTTGATTCTTAGCAGAATATAAGTTAAACAAGCCTTAATATGTTCATAGGTATCTTTCTTGACTCTCAACCTTAAACTTTCCATCACTAGTCCTATCACATTTTTCTTGACTTTTCCAACCCACATTGATTTAATGTTCTGAATTTCTGTGTTATGCATTTTCTATATTATCCTTTTTGTTGCCTACATTACACCTTATTTTTATGCCCTGTTTATTTTGAGTACATTTCATATATGAAATCTTTCACATTCTTTGAGGCCAGAGACCATGAATACTGGTTTGGACATTCTATAGTAGCTAAGAAGGGGTTGTACTTCAGGAAGTACTCTGTGCATTCCTGTCTCAGATTGTGCTGCAATGACTTACTGAATAAGTTTTATTTTCAGAATGAATGCATTATATAAATAACAGATCCAGTTTTACGAGTATCCACATTCCTTAAGCAGAAGGTTACTATTGCTAAATGGTAACAGACCCAAATCTTTTTCTTAGAAGTATTGTGACTTTCAGTACAAAAAGTCATTAAAAATAAACAATCTCTGCAATCAAGAAGAATGGACAATTAAATTAAGCAATATCATCAGTTACATACATGTAGAACATAAGGGCAGTCTACTTTATATTTTTAAAGTGTAATTATTTTTGAGAGACAGAGAGAGAGACAGAGAGAATACAAGTGGGGTAGGGGCAGAGAGATAGGGAGACACAGAACCCAAAGCAGGCTTCATGCTCTGAGCTGTCAGCAAAGAGCAAGACTTGAGGCTCCAACCCATGGGCTGTGAGATCATGACCTGAGCCAAAGTTGGAAGCCCAACCAACTGAGCCACCCAGGTACCCCAAGGGAAGTCTACTTTAGAAAAAATAGATAATTCAAAAGGAGTACTTTAAAATTAAAATAGGTCTAAAAATTTTTTTTCTAGTTTCACACTTGACAAATATGAACTAGTGTTACCCAATGTTTCCCATAATTAAAGTAAATGAGAGAGCAAAAGCAATTATTTGGTTCATCAAATGATTGATTACACCAGTTTGAAGTCACCAAGTACAGGATTAAATTCTCTCTGAAATTATCAGAGTTGTATAATGAAGGAGTATGGAAGTTAGGGATGGAAGAACCAAATCCTCTTTCAATTTTAATAAACATGTATTAAAACCCAAGTTACATGAGTTCTTAGTTATCTGATTTATGATAAATTGCTTACTGTTTTTGATTTTAGCTTCCTCACCTCTAAAATGGTAATAATAATATTAACTACTTTGAAAATTGTACTGGAGATTAAGTAACCAACTGAAAATAAAGGTTTCATCACTATTGGTAGCATAATAGACACTTAATAAATTCATTACTACATGAATGAGCCATCTCTTTTGGAAGAGATTACAAAGTAAATATGGTCCCTATCTCCTTTTCCATTACATGGGTCAATCCTGGTGACCTCCATTACCACAGCTTCTTCTGTCCACAGGTCTCTTTGAGGGAGAAGGCCCAGACAGCCATGTTTTGGAGTACTCGCTGAATATAACTTTTTGGATGGGAAGTGCCCTGGACTGAAAGGCTATTTGACAATATATGAGTAACCTGATTTGAACTATCTGCCCAATGGTGAATGAGCTGGGCAACCAGATTCTTACTTTCAGGAAATAGAATGGGAAAACACAGAATGAGGGACTGTGAATGAACTTATATTAAGAATGAGCCACATGAGGGGCACCCTGGTGGCTCAACTGCTTAAGCATCCAACTTCAGCTTAGGTCATGATCTTATGGTTCATGGGTTTGAGCCCTGTGTCAGACTCTGTTCTGACAGCTTACAGCCTGGAGCCTGCTTTGGATTCTACGTCTCCCTCTCTCTCTCTGCTCCTGCCTCACTCGTCTCTCTCTCTCTTTCTCTCTCAAAAATTGGAAAACGTTTAAAAATTAAAAAAAGAGTAAGCCTCATGGTGCCTGGGTGGCTCAGTCGGTTAAGCATCTGACTCTTGGTTTGGGCTTAGTTTATGATCTCGTGGTTTGTGAATTCGAGCCCTGTGCTGGGCTCTGCGCTGACAGTGCAGAGATTCCTTGGGATTCTCTCTCTCTCTCTGTCCCTCCCCGACTCTCTCTCTCACTCTCAAAATAAATAAATAAACTTAAAAGAAAGACTAATCCAAAGACAAAGGAAGTAGAATCTATAACTCAAGAGGCACAGAAAAAGAGAGGATAAAAATTAAGAGGTCAAGGTAAAGAAGCAAGAAACAGAGGGAAAAGTAAGAAGACAAGACATACGGAAAGAAGCTAAGATTGATAGAATAGCCAAATGGAAAACTAGAAGAAAATCTACCACAAATTCTTTCCCTTATGACTACTAGAAATGCTATGACTTCTATCTTTTCTCCTGGAGTTCCAGGACAGTAAATTATATACACCCCTTTCCTTTACTTCCCCACCCTACTATTCCTTGAGCTAACATAAATGAGTTTCTTATAATAAACTAACACTTCCAGTATAACTAAAATGCCTTTGAAACACTTGAGGAGATAGAAAAAGATCTATATAGCAAATAAATTATTTGTTTGTTTTTTGAGATAGAGAGAGAGTGCATGTGAGCTAGCAGGGGAGGGGTACAGGAAGAGGGAGAGAGAATCTTAAATAGGCTTCTACCCAGTACAGAGTCCAAACCAGGGCTCGATCTCATCACCATGAGATCATGACCTGAGCTGAAATCAAGAGTTGGACGCTTAACTAACTGAGCCACCCAGGCACCCCACAAATAAATTATTTAAAGTAACATAGGAATGTCATCATAGGAATGTCATCATTACACTAATTTTCTTCCCTGTCCCACATGGTACATGCATGACCAACTTTCTGAAATTGCTTATGTTGTCCCTCCATATGGAAAATGTCTTTTTCACTCCTTTCCAACTATTTAAATCCTACCTATTTATAAAATGTCCAGTTGAAGCTTCCTATCTTCCTGAACATTTTGCCTATATAATATCTCTTAACTAAATTCTTAGACCTTATTTTCATACTTAACACTACCATATGTTTTCTCTGTGCCTAAATCCTGCATTGTTAGGTAACACGTTGTCATTTTACCTATTCTAGGTGTACATTTAATCCATCCTCCAAAAAAAAACCAGAAATTTTTTGAATACAGAAACCGGATTGATACATTTTTAAAATTCTCTTTACCTTTATCACATGATATCCCTGAAGTATCAGTAAAAAAAAAAAACGAGTGAATGAATGAATGAGTGGATGAATAAAGAAAATTGAAATGAATGAAAGAATGAATAAATTTAGTGTGGTCAAAGGCTTACACAAGATTTCTCAGAGGAACCATACATGAAAGGGTCCTATTTTTTTTTTTTAAATGAGGACAGCAGTAGCATTTGTGCATTAGTTCCTTTGAGATTGGGTTCTTCAATTTATCTTACGGAGGCTGTTACAATTATGTTCATCACCATTTAAAAAAGCGTTAGGTGAAAAAATCTATTTTAGGTGCTCTATCACAATAATTGCAGCCTATCAGATCAATGCAAGCATGTTTAAAAATTTTCAGTGCATCTGATTGTGTTAAAGAGGATGTCACAAGGAACTGACTTACTATAGCAGGTCAGTGGACAGGATAGGGCGGAAGAGGTCTTGGCACAAACTGACATATTCAGTTGGAATTGTTTGTGTTCAGTTCTTTTTAATTTCAGGGGAAAAGAATCTTTCATCTCTTCTCTACACTTGAACAGCAGGTGGGCAGACACTGAATTTTTTTCAGGAGAGTGAGTGTGTGGGTAAGTCACTTGGAAGAAGTTCAAACATCATGTATATTACTGATGTTGACAAGTCTAACTGCAGGACACGGGGGAAGAAATCCTAGCTGGGGTAGAACTGGCATTTTCAGGGTATTTTTTAAAAATATAAATGCTCTGACACTGATCTAAAACCCTGGTTCCTGCGGGCTTTGGTGTGTAACTGTGATGTGTGAGGCCAGGCATATACAAAAGCTGGGATGGAAGATTTCGCTCAAATAAAATTGGAAGCAGCTTATATGTTCTGCCACTTCTCAAATCAACTGCGGCTTCTTGAGTTGGAAAACGCCAGATTTGCTATTCATTGTTTTTTTTTTCCTTTTTGTTCCCATTGCTGCCTTTCCCTTTCCAGGGTCTATACAAAGTGAAACATGTTGCAGGAACATAATGAGTAGTTTTGAAAAGTATTCAGTTGAATTTAATGTTGCTCTACTAAGTTTCTTGTAGCATGTGTCCATGGTGCCTATGTGTGAGTGCATGTATGTGTGAATCCAACTCACCTGCAGATGTCTGTGTTGGTTGTTTTTCAAATAGGTATATCAACCCAGACCAAAAGTATGTGTGGTGATCATTCCATATGACCAAAGGAGTTAAACTTCTGGAAAAAGAACACTGAAGGTGTGAAGTTAACTAAATTTGTTGTAAGAAAAAAATAATTTGTTGTAAGGACATCAAAGCATAAAGATCGTGTGGAATCATATGTTTTTTAAAAAAATGGGCTGATTTGCATATGTGTGTCTATCTGTTTAGTTTTTTATCTGTGTTTGTTTTAATATTTTAGTTTTCTTAAAAATGGCTTTAATGGGTCACGTGGGTGGCTCTGTCAGTTGAGTGACTCTCGATTTCATGATTCTGATCGAGCCCTGTGTCAGGCTCTGTGCTAAGGGTGATGCCTGCTTCAGATTCTCTTTCTCTCCCTCTGTCCCTCTTCCCTGCTCACACATGCACATGCGTGTGCACTCGCTCTCTCTAAAATACATAAATAAATAAATAAATACAGCTTTAACTCATTAGAGAAGCCATTTTATATATTTTCATAATACTAATATAAAGAGATTAAATATATTATGAGGATATACACATATTCAAAAGGACATATGTTTTTCACTCTGGAAGATTTCGATGGCCATGATCGAATCTCTCAATAACTCTAACTAAGATGGAGCCTGCTGGCCTCTGAAAATTTGAAACAAGATCCTGGCTAGGATAGAATGGCAGGACTGCTAATGGTGAGTCAGAGCAAGGACTCGAGATAAATGTCACTTTCTTTTTTGGCTGTCATAACTTTTTTCTCTCCTTTATTCCCTCCCTCCATCCCTCCCTTCCTTCCTACCTTTCTTTTTCTCCAAATTATGACAATCTGTTTTTATCTTTTCCACTTCAGAACTCATCTTTCACATTTGTTGTACTATGCTTATTTATACCTCAGAATAACTTTGCTTATTTTATTAAAAAGAAGAGCTCCAGAATATCTGAGTTAGATTTCAAAATTCTGACTTTAACTCTGTAAATAGTGCTACTTAGCTCTTTCCTGTTGTAAAGATATAGGTTGTATGGAAATGAAGAGTTCCATGTGAAAAACTAGGGGAGGTAATGGTGCAAGAGAAAACAAGAAATGGAGAAAATGAAAATATGTACATTTTAGCACTGGCTGCAGAATTAAAGTCATTGTTTGGGAAAATAAAAATATATCATGTGTTCCATGTTAACCCTTTAGATGATCTTATTGTCATGAATGGGTTGATAAGCTAAAATGTGATATGATAGTATAGAAATAAAATGATTATGAGGAAATAAAGATACACTGGGCCTTCTCTCTCACCCATAAAACGACATATCTCTTCGGGGAATTGATTTTTCCTACCACTCAGTTTCCCAGACATTCTCTTCTATCTGGTCCTTACCTCTCTCCTGGGACCTCACAACCTGTAGCCCTCATTCAAGCCTGTTGATTCTCATGCTGTCATTCACTCTTTACATGTAAACAGCTCAGTGGGGTGAATTCAGCTTCAGCTGTGGCCCCTGAAAGGCCAGACTTACTCAGGGGAACTTTGGGGACAGTGCTCAGAAACCCTAATGTTGCCGCTGTTCTAAAACAAGGGTGCTGAAAGGGGCCTGATATTCCCTTCAATCTCAATGTAGTTTGAAAGCAGATGACCCCTTGGACTGTGAACTTCCCTCAACCTTCCCAAAGAGACAAAGACCTGCATAATTTGTTTCATGAACTGCGAGTCTGGAAGTGGTTGGAAGAGTTTGGGTCTCAAGTTTTTCCCTCCTTATGAGTATGGCTTCAGGCAAATGTGGATACTTCATTTATTCATTCAACATGCCATATGAGTATCAGGCACTGCTCTTGTTTTGGGACATGTTTGAGGTGAACAGTGCCGACAAGGCCCATGTTCTCTCATGGAGTTTATGTTTAGTATAGCTAATGAGGAGTACCGCTCATACAAATAAACATTCATACACAAGAGAAAATCAGGAAATGTAAGTGCTAAAGAAAAAAATTAAAAGAGAGTGATGTACTAGGTTAGTGGATCTCAAACATTAATGTGCATTCAAATCAACCAGGGATCTTCTTACAATGCACTGATTTAGTAGTCTTGGGTAGAGCTCAAGGCTCTGTATTTTCTTTCTCTTTCTTTCTTTTGTTTTTTCTCTCTTCCTTCCTTTCTTTTTTGAAACATCCCCCTTTTTTAAAGTTTATTTATTTATTTTGAGAGAGACAGAGAGAGAGAGGGGAGGGAGAGAGAGAGAGAATGCACACAAGCAGAGTGGGGGCGGGGGCGACAGAGAGAGAGAATCTCAAGCAGTCTCTACAAATTGTCAGTGCAGAGCTCGATGTGGAGCTCAGTCTCACGAACTGTGAGATCATGACCTGAGCTGAGATCAAGAGTGGGATGCTTAGCTAAGTGAGACACCCAGGTGCCCTGAGACTCTGAATTTCTAACAAGCTTCCAGGTAATGCCAGGGCTGCTGGTCTTTGCCCCATGCATTGAATAGCAAGTCAATAGCTGTTAATTAGCTATTAATTAGCAGCAATTTTAAATTGTGCAGTAATGGAAGGTTTTTCTGCCTCTGATGAGGCTATAGGTAAGTGGAGAAACCACTCATTGAAGATCTATTGGAAGAACATTCCAGGCAGGGGAAGGGGTTATTTCAAAGGCCTTGAGAGAGAAGAGAGATTGGTATGTCAAAGAAATGGAAAGAAGGCCTTTGTATCTTAAACACAGTGAGTTGAGGGAAGTAAGAGAGTAAATCATGTCATGAAATCCAGGGTAAGGAATCAGATTTTACTCTCAGCGTTAAGTGAGGCCATTATAGAATTTAAGCAGAGAACTACTTTACATTCTCTGCAACTATTCTAGATATAGGGTGAAGAATGGAGAATGGTAAAGAAGAAGCAAAGAAGCCAATTAAAGTCCACTGGAGTTATCCAGATAAGAAATGATGGTGGATAAAATCAGGATGATAGCAATGGAAATAGAAGAAATAAGGTAGATTAAGGAAGTGTCTTACTTTTGTGTCTACTTGTTGACTGATTAGCTGTAAGAGGTAAGGGAAAGAAAGGAAGTAAAATTTTCCTTCAGTTTGTTGGCTGGAGTTGGTGAGTAGATGGTAGTCTCCCAAAGAGACTCTTGGAAGCAGAATTTAGAGAGTGAGTCAAGAGTTCAACTTAACCCAGGATAAAAAGACATGTCCTGGAGGCATCCTATGTCCTGAATAAATGTGAAAAATAGAGATATACATTTGGAAATTGTAAGCATACAAATGGAACTGGTTACAAATACTTAGGGGGAAAGTATAGACAACAAAAAAGAGACCTTAGGCCTTAAACTGCATACCATCTACCATTTAGTGTTTGCAACCAGAGTGGGAAAAGCCATCTAAGTACACTGAAATTATGTGGCCATTGAGTTAAGATAAAAGTCATGAGTGTGCCATGTAGAAATTAAAATTAAAAAAAGATTTCAAAATGGTAAGTAGTCAATGCAGTTGAATAATTCTATGTAAGCCTGGGACTTGAGAATGTGAAGTTGGATTGTGATGATCATACACAGTCATCACATGAGGATGATTGTGAAGGGTTACTCTGAGGATGAGAGAACTATGAAGGGTTGACATGAGGATTAGATACAATGACTATATAAAATGATGAGAATTAGAAAGGCAGAGGACTATCGACTGTCTTGTATAAAGTCACAATACCACAGTAGTGGAGGCAGCACTTCTGAAGAAGTGTCTCTGACCCAGGGTTGTCTGTCCTTTCCATTCTGCCTCTCTGCTGCCGGATCACACCAGCATCTTTTCATATTGGGTGGGAGGGTGAGTTTCAGCCACATGCACTGGGTGCATATAGATAGCTTCTCCATAGTTATGTCAAAACATATCCTTTAAAATTAAGAATCAAAATTAAGAAGGTAGGAAAGAAGGAAGGAAGGAAGGGAGAGAAAGGATAATGAATAAAATCCTGGGTCTAAATTGTACATAATGTCTTAATTCTACAAGCTCAGTGAATTAATCCTTTCTAAGTTCCTTCAAATTCATCCCACTCCAAGTAAAATCCAGGTGCTCATCTCCTCTGTCAATTCTGCAGTAATCTCATTTACCTCTGATGGACCTGGCTTACCTGAGGAATAATCCTAAACCACCCCTCTCCTTTCATTATGTATTTCATTATACAGGCTCAAAAACCTTGAACAAGTACTCTTGGAATTTTGGAGAAAATCAAAAGATATTTGTCTGGAGCTCAGTTATCTTGGAAATGGTCCCCACTTGTATTCTTATCACCAATATGCACTCAACTTGAGACAAGACACTCTTCATAATTTCCCTCACTTCCTTGCATATTCTTATGTCCAGAATTATTTATTTTCCCAATGGTTTCTTGCCCAGAAATCTCTCTACTCATATCCAGATATTCAAATTCCACCATATTAAAGTCCCCACCCAAATGCACCTTTTGCAGGAAGCCTTACCTGGCCAAACCAAGTGAAACTATTCTTTTATTTCCTGGAATGACATAACACATGATATTTCTGTCATTTAGTAAGCTGATAACTCTATTTTTCTGTTAATTCCACCAAAATATATATTCAGTAAGTGGTTTTTGACTCCCCTTTTATACCCACTGCCACGTTAGGGTCAGATGGGTCCTGAAGACTCGCTAACATCCTCTGAAATACTACGGAATTTCTGCCACTGATATGTTCCAGAGAGAAAGAGCAAAAACATAGTATTCATTCTAAATATATAAGGACAGATGTACTAAACGACATGTCATCAACCATGCCAATGTACAGGACACAGAACATGCACAGATCAGCTAGGAAGGATGAAATTAGAGATACCCCCTCCCACCCCAATACACACACCCACTGGATTCCCTGGGTTTCCCTTGGTGTCTGGCATTGTTTGCCTGTTGATTAGTGAGGTGTCTCTAGGTACATTAATGTGGAAGGTTGGATGTGTTTGACAATAAGTCAATGATTCTTTTTGACACGACTTTAATAGTACTGAAGAAGTGATTGTAGGATGATGCCTTTTAATGGGATATAGATATAAGCGACCTGCTTTTTATGACAAAGGTCAATGGTATTGATAGGTAGTGTAGAGAAGATAATTTCCTTGGCATGGTAGGAGACAACTTGCATGATTCATGATTCATGAAGGTATCTCTCTCTCCCTTTCCTTTTTTATTTTTTTATTTTTTTGAATCTCTCCCACAAGGAGGAAAGAAGAGTCCTCCTGCCAATTGCTTCCAGCTGCCACATTATTTGAAATAAGGAAAAGGTAATATCCCACAATGAAATGAGTCACTGCTCAACAATTGATGGTAACCTCTGGCTGGCCAAGGCCTTCAGAATTTGACAATCATATATGGAATGAGTTTTCTTTTATTATGAAGGAAGTGAATGTGTGCCATTCCAGTGGGACATACAAGCAGTCAAGGAGCAAAGGCTGAGTGGCAGAGACTGGAGGAGGGCAGATGGCACAGATAAACACGGGAGCACATCCATATGTGTCTTAGTGTGACTTGCAGGTCGAGCAATAAAGTACAAGGATCAGCTTTGCAGAATTATACTTTGTTGAAAGGTCATGGGCAAGAAGAATGAAGGGTACCCTGTGTGCAAAGGCCTGCTTCTGGAAGCAGAGCCAGCTGGCCTTGGGCTGAGTTGGAACCACTGGTTAATCATGGGTCTGACACAGAACATTGTGGCTCCTTCTAGACAGTGCCCATAGCAAGGCAAAGAAAGTCTCAGCAAAGAGTCCTTAGCCACAGCTTTATATTCCTGCACTTTATTGAATTTTAGTTTTGTATGATGGGGGAAGAGATAGGAAACAGAAAAGAGTGTGGAAAAAACAGAACAAAGAAGGGGCAAGAGCAAAGTGAAAGGGAAAGGGAGGCGGGATACCAAAAAAGAAGAAATGAGATAAAAGACAGAGAGAATGCATAAGTGGTTGGTGTCCTGGAAACTAAATAGTCCTGCAGTCTGCTTTTCCTATTAGAGTAGGATTCTCTCCTAAGCCACATTAAGGTACTTTCCCCAGAAATGATGCATTCCCAACCCTGCCTCTTACCCTTGACCTTTTCTCCATCCACTAGGACATTGCAGGGGGTGTTAATTTTAGGAAAGTTTGGCTAGTTAATCTTACCTACAATGCTTTCCAGTCCCAAATATAAATCCTCCCAGTCCCCTTTCCTCTCCTGGATTTTTATTCCAAACTGGGCTGTATTTTCTCAGCTGATTCATGCCCCTTTCCTCATCCCATTGCATGCCTGCCTCTCCAAACTTTTCTCCATGGGCTGTGGATGTCCTGTCCTACAGTAAACTGTGTGGGGGCATGACTAAATAGTGGCCGTGGATAGCGTGGAGAGCAATGTTGTGTAGAGGTAAGGTATTATGAGCCTTAACATTCGGCGTTTTTTGCCAGCCTCCAAATTCATTATTAGAACTCGGGGAAAGATAGAACTTTGCCATCACCCAATTGGCACTCATTCAACTCACTGATTCTTCAGTTCCTTAACATTTTCATCTCTGTGAATGACTGCATTCATTTCATCTATATACTCCCAAGGCCAGAATATAGACTTTGTCAATAAAACCAAAACAGACTAACTAACCTGCTGCACTTCTGAAATATGAAATTCCATCCCATCTCAAAGTATTGTTTTTCAGCATTCTTCCTTGGTTATTATCATAAATGTATCTAAATCCCAATCTTGCTGATACTCTGGCATGCTCACCTGGTTAGATTTTTGCTATCTATCATCCCTGTCCTGTTTTCTTGTTCCTTATCATTCAGTCTGGCCTCTGTTGTCCAACATACAAACACTGCTCTCTATCCAAGAGTCCTCCTTCTCCTCTAGCTCATTTCTAAATAGTGTTGAAAAAAATTACTCAATATTATATGAATATAAATTCAGCCACAACTAAGGCTTTTTTGCTGCTAGATAATGGTGCTGTTTCCAGCATTGTTTCAAAAGATCTCTGCGGAAACATCCTGTCCCTTCCACTCCAGCCTTGGCTCCATATGCTACATCACAGAGAAAATAGAAGATATTAAGTAGGAACACCATCAACTCCTAGTGCTTATCTACAAGATAGACTTCTATTACTTCGTCCTTCCTTTTGAAAGAGTCCCCCTTCCCCATCTAGAACTAATCCCTCATTGTATGCATTGGACCCTATACTCTCAACCTTCTTTTAGCCCAATATGCCTTCTTTTAAATTGTTTTCTACTTGGCACCTGACCCCAAGTACTTTTTATTGATATTTAAACATGACCTACCATTAAAAATGAACAAAAGACTCCTACAAACCCTTCTGTGTCTACACTGTACCATATCTTTCACCTATATAACCCTACTTTTAAGAAGATTTGTCAGCTTTCTTCATTCAAAGTTTCAAAGCCCCTCTTTGGCCCTTTAAACTCTACTCCTATCATTTCATGAACTAATCCTTGCCAAGGACACTACGGCATTGATGTTAAATCCATCATCTGCTTTCTGATCATTTTCTTCCCTAACCTCTCTGCAGTTATCGACTTTGACAACCATCACCCTCTAGAAATTCTCTATGCCCTTGGCTTCCATAAAGTCATGCTTCCTGGATCTTCCATCACCCCTGTGGATGCTTCTGCTCAGGCATCTTTGCACTGCCCTTCCTCCACATAACCTGTAAATGTTGATACTTTTCAGACTGCCAAAATTCTCTAACTTCACCTTCTTCCATAGATCTCAATTTGGAAATCACTCCCACAGGGGACTCTTGAAAGCCTCCACATACTGGGTTGTAAACCCTCTAAGGGACCCTTCCAAAGTACCTCAAGCTTATTTTCTATTTTCATTTATTACAATGCTTGTCATTGCTGATTTACAAGGTGGATTTCTCCTGGGACTATGAATTCCGTAGAAACAAGGATTGACTTACTTTTGCTCTTGTAACTTCAATGCTTAATTCCATGCCTGGCAAACCTTAGTCACACTACAAATATATGTTGAATAAATGAGATTGCTTATTTTTATTGTAACTGAAGAGATTGGTTTTCTGAAAATTTCTCCTATATGCCATAATATTAGAATACTGTACTTGAAAACCAATATACTAATGGGTTCGATAGGAATGGTGAGTATCAATGGCAGTATAATGTTGCATTCTAAACTACCATATTTTATTCTCATCTCATCACGTGCTTGCCATGTGATTCTGAATAATAACTCAGACTGCCTGTGTTTCTTCTTTTTTCATGTAAATATTGAAATAATTAAATCACTTGATTCCATTTTTCTTAAAGGTTTTAGGAAAAGCGCTTTGAGATAAAATTACATATGCAATCATTTTAGATTTTTACACTAATTATGGATTTCTGGCAACACAAAACAAAGTATATGTCTAGATGCATGTGTCTATCATCTATACATAACTAGATGTAAGTCAACTCATACTTTTGTTGATGAGAAGATAGAAATTACTAACAATGGTGAAGCTGAAAACAGTACACGTGAAATTTCTATTGCAGAAGAGAAAATGAGCAAACTGATCAATTATTGTTTGCCTTTTCATATAAAGACTTCCAAAGTTAAATCTTATTGACCTAGTTTTTACATAGACAAAAAATAGTAATGATGAATATGTGCTTGAACTGTCACCATTATATTTCTACTAAAATATCTTGCCTTTCATTTTAGGAAATTAGTTATTCAATAAACCTCCTAATTTGCTAAGAAATTTTAAGCACAAGTTGAGAGATCTCACATTTTCCTCAAGAATGGAAATAAAAACAATAAATATTTGTAATTATTGTTTTGTTTCTACTTATCCCAACAATAGATACCATTTTAATAGTTAAATGATGTGATTGTGCGTGAAATATGTCTAATACTATAGCAATTTTCCAAATATAAATCTTGGATAATGGAATTGTTTTCCCCTTCAGAAGAGAATGTTGATTCATGTGTCCATGAATACTTTCATGTTTTCTTGCAGGGTACCAAAAATTCATAGAATCACAGAATCTTAAAACTGCAAAAGGCCTTGGTGATTGTAAACTCTGAATACGTCGTTTTACACATGAGAAAACTTAAAACTGATTTCCCTGTCTCCACAAAGGGAACTAGAAAGTGCTTTTTAGTTTCTTCTGACACAGATAAGTCTATTCCACACACCAAAGCCAGCATCTTCCACCTTTACTAATATCCCATTTTCTGTTTCATCCCCATGCAACTACTGAGCTCCAGGAAGGCCCAACAAAGCGCAACTCCCTAGCACTACCTCTCTCTCTGTTCCTTGACTTTAAACACACTCTTCCTTCTGTTGATCCCTCTCCCTTTATTTATATATTTCCTACTTTAAGACTTATCTAAGGGGTTGCCTCCTCCAGGAAGATCTCCCTGATCTGAAAGGCTGAGGCAAGTGTTCTTTCATCGTTTCCAGTTCCTTCTTATTTCTACGACAGTATGTATATTATTGAATTGTAATCATAGACTTACTTTCCTGCCTGCCGGTTTACCAGGGCCCAGAACAGTCCTGGCTTATAGTTGGAATGTAAGGAATATTCACTGCATGAATGAACAAATTCATGAATGGAAGCCAAACACTCTCACGTGCTAAAACTAAAGCACAAACAGAAACAGGGCAAGAAATGAAAAAATGGATTTGACGGCTAATTTCTCCTGTGTTGAAAATTAACTTATCGTTAATTTTATTTCACTTAACTACACACATAAACATATGCATGCATACACAGGGCTTGAAAGGGAAGAAACACATTCAAATCAAGTTCTACCTACATGACTAATCTTTGATCCCCGTGGAACAATTCTTATTAGGCTACTGAGGTAAAACACAGTAAAGGAGGTATGTGATAGACCACATACCCTTCTGAGGATGCGGCAGGTGAGCTGGCCAAACACCAAAAACCACTGTCAAAGCACTGGGCTGCCTCTTTGGACTGCCTTTTTGGATGGAAGTTCAGCTGGGGAGATTCTTTTTTTTTTTTTTTAATTTTTTTTAGTGTTTTATTTATTTTTGAGACAGGGAGAGACAGAGCATGAACAGGGGAGGGTCAGAGAGAGGGAGACACAGAATATGTAACAGGCTCCAGGCTCTGAGCTGTCAGCACAGAGCCCGACACAGGGCTCGAACTCACAGACCGTGAGATCATGACCTGAGCCAAAGTCGGCCACTTAACTGACTGAGCCACCCAGGCGCCCCACAGCTGGGGAGATTCTTAAGCCCTGCCCTTGTCCCTTGGCGGGGTCTTTGAAAAGCACTTACTGTTCTTTGCTGGTGATCAAACTGAAACCTCTATCAATTTCTATGAGAAAAAAGCTACATGATCCAGCTGACAAAATGATGTATTTTATGAATAATAAATTTCTCAAGGGCTTCAGTCCACGTTATTTACTAGACAACCATAATTTGTAATGTTTACTTAAACACTGGCTCTCAACAAAACACTTAGAAGCACTTAGTATCTTGTCCCTGAGCAGTTTGCATCTGAAATCTGTACTTTTTAATTTTATGGTGTAGAAAGAATTTTAGAATGCTGCTACCCCATTCACCACCAAGACTGCCAACATCAGTCATATCTACAGTCATAACTAGACAGTGATATCTGAGAAAACACACCAGTGGAAGCAGCAACATCACTGCTGTTGACGCGAAGCAAAGTCAGCCAGAAACTGCTGCCTGGTCAAAGTCCTCACCACAACTCCAAGAGAGAATACGACATATTGTATATATAAGCAAGGAAGTCCCAGCTGGAATACTTTAACCTCGAGAGTCTTATTTTTTTCATCATCTGATACACTTTACTGGTTGCTTCAGTATTTAAAATGAATTAAGTGCTATTAAACCCCATTTTTAGGTAGTTTCATCAGTATAGCCTAAGGGGATATAAAGCAAGGAGCTTTCTCTGGCAGAAATCCAGATACTAATGGTGTTAAAATGCCTTCTTATTGCGTTGAAGTCAGTAGTTAGGTCAAGTAGACAAACATATTTTAGAATATGTTTAAATAAGCACTCCATTTAGTGTTGCTTTTCAACTCACACATTTTCTCTTCCTTATTCTCTTTCCTGGCTAATACAAAAGGTGACATAGTCACAGGCATAGTGGCTTTGTGCCTGGACAAATTGAATTTTCCAGTTCGACTCAGAATATCTGTGTCTCATGGCAATGATGACGATTGTGATAAGGATATCAAGAGAGCCAATAGAATATTCTAGAAGACTAAAAGGGCCATAAGGACAGCAAATCCTCCCTGTATGGACAGACATGTGTCCCTGGACACTTGACTACATCTCATCTGTAGAAGTAAGAAAACTGGCCACCAATTGTGCACATAAATTTAAGTTGTGTTTGGTCTATGAAGAAAATGAGTCTCGAATCTCATTTACAGCTACCATAGTTTTGGCAGAGAATGATATCACTAAAGCAACTTTACAAGGACAGTGGCATTTTAATTGTAAGCATCTAACTATAAATGAAATTGGGATATATATTTTTGCAGAGAGTGGAGAGACTCAAAAAAATGCAGGAAGTGAAGGCTGTAAGGAGAGATTTTTGTTGCTAAAATTATGCGTGCAAAGTGGCGATTCTAGACAAAAAAAAATGAGAGATTAGGCAATCTTAAATTATGGTGGAAAGTAAGCAAGATGGCAAGTCAATGGACTAAAAACAAAGGAACTCTTAGAGCAAGCAAATTATGCCCAGAAAAATTAATCATAATCAGGTGGTAAAAAATAGAATAAAAAATAATGAAAATGAGAATTTGATGTGATTTTTATAAAATGATGATGAGTTCTATGAGGTGAAGGGCAATTTTGAATACTTCCTTGATATGTTGCTATGCACCTAGCACCATTTGGGAAAAAGAAAGAGTTCTTAATAAATGATTGTTCAGTAAAAACAACGTGTGTACATATGGGTAGATGGGTACACAGATGGATGGAATGTACTCTGTCTATGCAATAGTCAGCATAAAATTAGGCATAATCCCTAAGATTTGGGAAGCAATAGGGGTGAGTACCCTAAGGTAGAAAGGTTTTAGTGCCACACTGTGTCTCACACAGATGCTTGAATTTAGTTGACATATTCTGTACCATCAAGGGGAAATTGTTATAAGGATGTTGCCCATCAACAGGTCTTGGTCAGTATCTGCTAGGTTGTCTTTTGAACATGTGCTAATGATTTAGCCTTTCACCATGAAAATGGGTTAAGGGCCAAATATAGGATGCTGTTCACAAGTAGTTGCTGCATTTAGAAACAGATGTCTTTGGGTGAACTTCTTTTGCTGGGTTACACAATTATTTGATATGCCAATTTAGATGATGTACCCAGAATTTCTCCTCTTTCTCTTTGCTGAAACTGTGCAAAATAGTCATGTGACCTTGCACATAATAACGATATTTGGTCTTACATTAAATACTATTCTGTGTCTTTGAAATGTGTTCTGTATCTTCCTTTATATTTACCAGATCTTTTCTTAAATTTTTCAGTTTTATTATTCTTCTGGACTTAACTGTTTCAAGTCCTATCCTCCCTCCACCCCTACTTCCCTACTTTGGCTTCTCCCTACCACATGAGTATAAAATTTTCCTTTTCATTCACTTTCTGTGGTCTGCACCTTCCGGAGCCATAGTGGCTGTAGCCATGTTTTAAGTTTTTTTTTTCTATTCTATGTGCTATCTGTAGCTTCTTCCAGGGTGGCTTCAGGGAAGACTAAATGATATGTATCTATTTACTTGACCATAGATAAGCATTCAATATTTTTTCTCCCAGATCTTTCTTTCGTGTATTTTTTTTGGAAACAAGATATCTCCATAAAACTATAAAACTCAGTATTCGTTACATAGAAAGAAAGTTGAAAAATATTTATAATAGATTCTCAGTGGCTGAGCAAGTTAGCATATGTGTGGTCTCAGTTGTATGCCAGTCAATTGGTATAAGATTCCATAGGAACTTGGGAGCCATAAAGCTACATGTTGAAAATAATTTTATGTAGTCTAACATAATCCATTTGTGAAATTAAACTAGTTCTTCAAAACTATACAGAAAACACTTGAGCTTTAAGAACAAGGGAAAATGGGTGGTTCTAGTTTGAAGATCTACTCTGGAAAGCGAGGTCAACAGACTTGACCTTCACATTCACACAGCATGCTAAGGTGTATTTGAGATACTTTCAGTGGGGTACATGGGCATTCAGCAGTTTAATTCTCCTGGAGAAGCAGAAACTTCAATGTGCACAGAATTCATTTCCCCCCATTATGGTAATATTCAATTGGACTAAATTATCCTGTAACAGCATTTGAACGTGCAGCTACTGGATCCGGCTTCATTTACTTTAAGGTTAGTAAAGTCACAGCTTAAATTGCTTAAGAGTTGGCAGAATCAAAGTTCTCTCTTTTCTTTATTAACTTCTTTACTTGTAAAGAGTTGAAAACTGGCACAGGAAGTGGGAGGTCAGTCTGGAAGAAATATTACAGGTCATCACCTCCACTTTGGAAAGGTCAATGAGACAAGGATGTAAAAAGAAAAAAAAATGAGATGCTCAAGACTTTTCTTGTTTTAAGCCAGTTAATCCTCAAAGGAAAACCTAAATCATATTAAAAAGTATGAAAATGCTAAGACTAGTAAAATGAGAAACATCCATTTAGATAATTATTTTACTAAGTATAATAGAAAATCAGGAATGGCATTTGTGTTTGTGCTTAAGAAAAATATTATCATAGACCTCATTTTCATTCAAAGCAAATTGAGATGAGTGTTCTAAAGGACACCAAGAGAATTATTCTCTTCTTGGTAGGACTTTGACTTTCTGGAGCCAGACATAAAACCATGAAGGTTCAGGAGAGAGGAGAATCATGAAACTCAGTTGAATGAGAAAATCCAGGGATAATAAGGAACCTAAAGATGAAGCAAGTGGGTGTCACAGAGGAAGGGCCCTCGGGGGATTCTGAGACCAGGGGAGATAGGCTGTGGTAAGAATGTCTTCGGATAATAAATGTCAGACCTGAAAGCAGGTTGGGAATATAGGCAGGGAAGATCATACAAGGAGGCCATGGAAGGCAGAAGAGGAAACAGATCTGGAAGGCAGCTCTGAGGATGCAAGAAAGTTTACTCCTTTCACCAGTAACCAGATTTAGAATCCAGTAAGGTGATTTGAGTAATTCCTGTTGGAGTCAGAATGAGGCACTGGGTATGAACAGCCCAGAAAGGCAAAAGTAAGTCAAGTGTACGTGTTTGTGAAAACACTCAGAAAAGGGTGCAGGGGTGGGTGTGGAAGTCGAGGAGTGTCCTTTGGGACACAAATCAGGCTAGAAATTCATGCAGTTCAATTTTCTACCATCTCTCCCATGCAATCATGACAATGTTATATTTTACGCAGCATTTTTAGGTATTTAAAAATTAGCAACCAATCCCATTATCACTAATCATAAACCACATCCACTATTCAACCACTCAGTACAGCCAGGCACATAAAACAGACATGCACCTTCATAAAAGACGTCTTCCCTTCTCCAGGCAAAGGTGATAAGCAATCATGGATCATGATGAATACAGACAAGAAGAAACCGAAAAGATTTTGTTCAAGAGCCTGAGGCCAAAAGCCTGCTCGAGGAAAGCTGTCCAGCACTTTTATTTCCCGCATAGAACACTGAGGATGGTAATTTTGAAGGCGCCATCCGAAAGACCCCTTACTGAGCCATATCACATTGGTCTATTTTAGGACAATAAAGGGTTGAACTCCCTTTCCTGGGATTTAAAAGTTGGGTTTCACTGAGTGCAGCTATTTCAAACCTGCAGCTGGCAGGCCTTGGAATTGATACAGTATAATAACACTGTGCTTCAGAACTGGGAGTTACTTGGGATGGAAATGGCAGCATCGTACTCTTCAATGAGCAGCTTAAAGAAGATTTTAGTAATACTGAGCTGCAATTGCTCAGTGACAAAGGTACTCCCTAGTTGTACTTTTGACAGGGTTTAAACTCATGGGGGGACAGTTCATAGAACATAATGCTTCCTTCTGAGTTTAGAAAGATATAATAACATGCACAATTACAATCTATTATTAGGAAAGGCTGAATGACAGGTGATGTCCAAAAATTGATAGAAATGCCATCGAGTACAAAGCGATAATCAAGAAGCCCCTCTTAAACAAATTGTATAATTGTGTGTATTTTTATATTTCCTCTATTAAACTTACTTATAACTTTATATATGGCTTTTGGGGCATGGGGATTAGAGAAGATTTCAAGGAAGAAATAATGGTTGCTTTGGTTTGGTTTAACTACCCTTAAATAGAAAACTTCTGAAATTAAATCTGCTAGTTAAATAGAAAGACATTTATTTAAGGGAAAATATTGCTCTTAAAATTTTTAAATGCCCTAGGGCTCATTCTTGGGATCCTTTATCTCCTCTCCATAGGTAATCTCATCTACTCCCATGGCCTCAAATTCATCTATATGATAATGACTCCCAAACTGTATCTCTAGCCTTGACCTCTTCCCCATCTCCAGGAGAATATCTCTTAGGGATTTCTAATATGCATCTCAAATGTACCATGTTCAAAACAGAGCTCTTCAATACCTTCCCATCCCTCACCCTCAATCTCTTCTTTCTTCAGTGTTGTCTCATCTCTGCTAGCGGACTACTCCACCAACCAACCGACCCTATTGCTCAATCCAGAACACAACACAACACAAAACAAAACAAACAAGACATCCTTGACTCTTCTCTTTCCTTCTCTCTTGACACAAAATTCACAAGCAGGAACTGCTGACTCTGTCATTAATTCACATCCGAGATCTGTCTCCTTCTTTTTATCCTTTTTTTTTTTTTTTCTGCCAACCTCATCTACTGAT
This sequence comes from Prionailurus bengalensis, assembly GCF_016509475.1. Lineage (NCBI taxonomy): Eukaryota > Metazoa > Chordata > Mammalia > Carnivora > Felidae > Prionailurus > Prionailurus bengalensis. The sequence goes on from NC_057356.1 coordinate 60,598,136, forward strand.
TCATTGTCATCTGTCTGCTAGGTACTTCAGAGCCTCCCTCTTCTTGGTCCCGCTCCCTCCTGGTCCATTCTCCCTCACAGTAGACCAGGTAGTGTGTAAATACTGCAAATAAGGCCATGCTTTCCCTGCTTAAAATCTTAACAATGTCTTGATGCATATAGAACAAAGTGTACATTTCTGACTCTTGACTATGAAGACCCACATGATCTGGCCGCAGTCTACGTTGGATCCTATTTTACTGCCCTTTCCCCCAGGCCAACACACTCTAGCTACAGCACATTCTTTCAGCTTCTGGGACATGCCAGTATTGTTCTCACCTTAAGGCTCATTATACTTGAGCTTTTATCTACTGGGAATGTGTGATCCTCTAATTTTTATGTGGTTGGTTCTTTCTTAAAATTTAGGACCTCTTCATTTTAATTCTCTGCACCTACCAGCAAATCATAATTTCTAGTTGAACAGGGTCATCACCCTCATTGTTCACTACTGTATGCCAGGTATGTAGAAAAATGTCCATCACATGGTTGGTTCTGAGTAAATATTTGGTGAATAAATGCCCTTCAGAGTTCTTATGCTGAGTCTATAACAATAGGTGTTACTTTGTTCGAGGTAATTAGCTTCTTTGAGAGTCACCTTCCTAATTTGTAAATTGATAAATTGGGACTACCTCCTGGTCATTTAGGTTTAATGCTGTAAGAATTTGGAGTCTATAGCAATTCCATAACCTACCTCTAATAAAAGTAACCAGGTTGGGAGGGAGGGGAGTGAAAATAAACCAAAGATATAATTGTCCTTACCATTTTTTCTATTTTGTAATGTAATTGACGATTAGATAATTCTGCTACTAGACTATTGGTAATGCTTTGGTAGAGGTTTTATAGTCCAAACCACTGATTTTTTTAAAGTTTATGTTTAATTAAGAAATAAGGATTCGTTGGGGCACCTGGGTGGCTCAGTCAGTTAAACGCTGACCTTGACTCAAGTCCTGATCTCATGGTTTGTGAGGTCGAGCCCCACGTTGGGCTCTGTGCTGACAACTCAGAGACTGGAGCCTGCTTCAGATTACATATCTCCCTCTCTCTCTGCCCCTCTCCCACTTGCACTCTGTCTCTCTCTCTCTCAAAAATAAACATTTAAAAAATTAAAAAAAAAAAAAGAAATTAGGATTAGTTGACTTTTTCTTTAGCGATCAAACTTTATATTAAAACAACTATATGTAGCTATTAATAAATATTTAAAAAGGGGTATCTGGGTGGCTCAGTTGGTTAAGTGTCTGACTTGATTTTGGGACAGATCATGATCTCACAGTTTATGAGTTCGAGCCCCAAATCAGGCTCCGTACTGATGATGCAGGGCATACTTGTGATTCTCTCTCCCTCTCTCTCTGCCCCTTCAGGACTCTCTCTCTTTCTCTCTCTCTCTCTGTCAAAATAAATAAACTTAAAAAAACTATTAAAATAGTATTATGTTTGATAAAATGTGGGAAGAGTAGGCATGGGCAGGTCTTTGCTCAAATTCTACCTCTGCTTCTCAGTAATGGCATGTCTTTGGGGAAAGTTTTAACTTCTCTGAAATTCAGTTTCCTGTTACTGTAAATGATAGGGTAATACTCACAGCACAGGATTATTATGAAGACAAAGTTCCTAGGCAGTTCCTCACACAAAATAGAAACCCAGCTACAATCAATTCTCTTTTCTTTCTTCTTGTTCATTGCATACACTTCTATTCAAATATCAGTATCAAATATCAATTTTCCTGACATCAGTGACTTCTTATTCTAATGGTGCTTCTGTAACCAAGCTGGAAGAGAACTATCACGATAGAAGAGTTGTGGATTAAACCTTTTTGGAACATTGCTAAAACTCCCCAGAAATCTTCCAGCACCAGAGCCTCCCCTCCCTGCCCCTGCACACTACCACAGCATATGTCCTAGCAAGACAATTTGATGCCAGCTTAAAAGGTAAGGGAGAGAAGGACTCCTATGCTTATATTTCGTTTCTAACAGGACAAGAGAATAGATAAAAATTACACACAACCACAGAACTCCTTATCTGTAAGAAACCCTATTGTCTTTTGCCCAATGAGGAAGAGAATTTTCTCAAAATTGATTGCTTCCCTTGTCTTATAATTTCTGTTCTTAAGGCACTCGACTCTCTTCAATCTAATCTATGTACTGCGTTTGCATAAATTTGTTCCCATACCAATCCCCCAGTCCTAGAATTCATTTGCCAGCTCTTTAGAGTCCCATTTAAAATGACTTTAAACTTTAAAATTTTCAGTTCTATCAGACAATCATCTTTTAAGCAGGAAACAGAATATTGAACCAAAAGTAGATAATAGAAATAAAGTGGACAAAAATAAATAACTCTTATATCCCATCTGTAGCAACAACCTGTGAGGTTAGGTGGCAGAACTTGTTAATGACAAATTAGTGACTGGAATCTAGTTCTAGCAATGCCTATTTAATGTTTTTAATCACCATTCCATGAAATGACTTCTATTTGTGAAATGCAATATACAATTCTTGACGTATGCAAAAAGTGTAACCCTAGCGTGTTTATAGTCTTTTCTCAATGCTGTCTCAGACTCAAGCCTGCTGCTCTTGGTGATGGAAGACTTCATTGATGGCCTCTCTACTGAGTGAGCACAGCAACTGGAGAAAGAAAACATCAGAATAAATCTATCATGATCTAAGGTATAGAATTTTCCTTCAATTAAGAATAACTGTTTATTTTATTAACAATAAATAATATTATTAAGCATTAACAACAATAACAATATTTAACGCATTCAGTTCAACAAATAACTATGTATGGAGCAAAATGTGTGTAGTACAGTGTCTGGTCCTAATAAGTGCTTAGTAAATGTTTGTTATTATTGTTATTTCTCTTTTTCCCAACACTATATAAGTTTATTACATTTTTCCTCATTCAGTCCTCTCAACAATTCGTAGACTTGATAGTAGGAGGAGGAGGAGGAAGAGGAGGAGGAGTGTTGTTAATATGATTACCATTTCTACTTCACAAGTGAGAAACAGAGCAAGGCATAAATATCATTTCTGCTGCGCTGAACCAGTAAGAGTTTGGTGAGAGGTTGCAGATCACCTATTTGCATCATGTAATGTTCCCCTCTATAACTTTTAGCAGAGGTCACATGAACACTTCCAGACTCAGAAACGTTTTATATATATATATATATATATATATATACACACACACATATACATATACATATACATATACATATACATATACATATATACATATATATATACACATACATATATACATATGTGTATATACATATACATATATATGTATATATATGTGTAATGATATTCAGAGGAGTCTTTACATGTTGAGCCCAGTTTTGTCTCCCATTGGTCTTACGGTAAACACCCTGTGGAGCTCTAAAAATTAATTTTAATCTCTCCCCTATATGAGTAAAATAATGGGGACTGCCATCACATGTCTTCTCATCTTTAGGTTAAGCATCTAATTACTTCAACAAAGTCACTTCTGACACATCTTACATTTTACTATCTGGGTTGCTTTTCTCCCCGTGCACTCCCATTTATCAGTGCCTGTTTTTGAAAGTGGCAGTCAGAACATCATAAAATACTTGAGTCATTAGCTAGATAGTGCATTAATATTGTTAATCCGCTCAATCTTCACCCTACAAAATTCCTATGTGACTTTCGAGTTTCAGCCCAAATGTTAACCACTTTGATACAAACATCTTCACTTAGCTGAGGAGTAAACCATCATTTTTTATATTCATTCATATAGCAAATATGTCATCTACCATACACAGAGATCTGGTCCAGTTATTAGACACAGTGTAAAAGATAAAACAAACTTATTTTCTTTCTTCTTTGATCATACAGAAGCCAGATACTAAAGAAGTATACACAAATTCATGCATAATTATAAATTTTATGAAGGTGAAAAGCATAATATGAGGATGGTAAATAGTACTTGGGTGGTGGCATTTTGTATTAGAGACTCTCTAAGGTATGTATATAAGTATTTGCATGTGGGTTTTGGGAGGGCTGAGGTATGTGGCAAGTGGAGGGGTTAGATGAGTAGAATGAATATTTTGGAGAAGGGGAGCATCAGGTCCAAACTCCTTGTGAGTGCTTGGCATTTTTGAAGAAAGAAATGAAATCCAGCATCCTTGGCAAAGAGGGAGAATGACATGTGAGAAAGCAAGAGAAAGGACACTGTCTCATGACATGACAAATTTTGTCTTGCAGGCATATCTTATATCCCCTATAGACATGTATTCTTATTGAAGTTAGTGACCATGCTTCATCTTTGGAGCCCTCACAATATCTAACAAAATGCCTTTTATACCTGGGGCCAATACTGACATGTTGACTTGAAATGAATAGATACCTCTAACTATCTTCATAGCTATGAACTACCTACAGTTTCGGTAAACAGTCCTTGATTAGTTAACATACCGATAAGACAACTGAACAGAAGTGAACAAGTGTTGGGGCACCTGGGTGGCTTAGTCGGCTGAGCGTCCGACTTCAGCTCAGGTCGTGATCTCGCGGTCCATGAGTTCGAGCCCTGCATCGGGCTCTGTGCTGACAACTCAGAGCCTGGAGCCTATTTCAGATTCTGTCTCTCCCTCTCTCTGACCCTCCCCTGTTCATGCTCTGTCTCTCTCTGTCTCAAAAATAAATAAAGGTTAAAAAAAATTTTAAAAAAAAGTGAACAAGTGTAAAACTCCATATCCCAACAAAAAGACATCTCTCCAGATTGCCAATGATTTATTTATGAATACATTTTGGATATGGTTGTTCACTCATCTTCACAGAATGAGAAGACCAGTCACAGACTGGGAGAAAATACTTGTAAAATACATATATGATAAAAGACTATTATCCAAAATATACTGAGAACTCTTAAAACTCAACAATAAGAAAACAAACTTATTTTTTAAAAAATGGGTCAAAGACCTTAATAAACACTTCACCAAAGAACATATTCAGATGGCAAATAGCCATATAAAAAGATGCTCCATGTTACATATGATCAAGGAAATGCAGATTAAAACAACAAGGAGGTAACACTACACACATACTTATTAGAATGGCCAAAAGCAGGAACACTGATACCATCAAACACTGGTGAAAATATGGAGCTTTAGGAACTTTCATTCATTGCTGGTGGGAGTGCAAATGCAAAATGGTGTAGCCACTTTCGAGGACAATTTGGCAATTTCCTACAAAACTAAACATACTCTTATCACATTATCCAGCAATCTCATTCCTTGGTATTTATCCAAAGGAGTTGAAAACCTATGTCCACACAAAAGCATGCACAGGAATGGTTATAGAAGATTCATAATTGCCAAAACTTGGAAGATACCAAAAAATCCTTCATAAATAAACTGTGGTACATCCAGACAATGGAATATTATTTGGTACTAAAAGAAAGTGAGCCATAAGCCGCTTAAATGCATATTAATAAGTGGAAGAATTCAATCAAAGGCTATATGTTATATGATTCCAACTATTTGACATTCTGGAAAAGACAAACTGTGGAGACAGTAAAAGATCAGTGGTTGCCAGGGACTAATGGGGGGTGAGGATGATGGATAAATAGAGAACACATGATTTTTAATTAAAAATCCTCACTTTAGTAAAAATACTATTTATGATACCATAATGATGGATACATGTCATTATACATTTGCCCAAACCCATAGAACATACCCCCAGAGTGAACCGTAAGATGAACAATAGACTTTCCTTGCCTTTCCCACATAAAACATACCTAAGGACAAACATTGAACAAAATTTGACAAACGTTGCACTAGTTATCCTTCCCAAATAACTCTTATATTGTTGAGAATGTAAGATTCCCTATGTATGCTATCAAACAATAAATTAAAGTAGTATATGAAATAAAAAGTAGTAAGATGAATATTTCTGATAATTGTTAAAGGAGTCAGAAGAGGAAATGCTCCACGAATGATGAAATATCAAATTTGGGGTATGTTTCATGAAAGAAGAATGTTTTATTTATTTACTTATTTTTAAATTTTTACATGTTTTATTTATTTTTGAGAGAGAGAACGTGAGTGGGAAGAGGGACAAAGAGAGAAGGGACTAGAAGATTCACAGTGGGCTCTGCACTGACATCAGCAAGCCCCATGAAGAGCTCAAACTCACAAACTGTGAGATCATGACCCGAGTCAATGTTGGATGCTCAAACAACTGAGCCACCCAGGTGCTCCAAGAAAGAATGTTTTAAGACAATTATATTGTACATGAAGATTATCTATAGGTCCAGCAACAGATTCTGGGTCAGCTGTGATCAACACCATTCCTAGATCAGGAATTGTGACTGATGAAACTAAGGGCACTTTTTTCAGCCTTCATAAGATTTAACTTTTCCAACTAGAAAAACAAATCTTTTTCAAAATAACCATGAGGATAAACACTGAGAAACACTTGGAGCTGCTGATGCAAGTGTCATGGTGGGCTCAAAAGCAGTCATTGATATAGGCAGTTAGCCTTTGGAAATCAGCAGGTGGATTGTTCCCCTCTCTGATATGATTTGAGAACCACAGCCTACAACTTCTGTTCCTAAAAACAGAGACTCACCCACTGGATACAGAGGATATTTAGGTCATCAAGGGATCCCCATAAGACCATGGGGGAGGGGAAGGAAAAAAAAAGTTGAAGAGGGAGGGAGCCAAAACATAAGAGACTCTTAAGAACTGAGAATAAACTGAGGGTTGATGGGGGGTGGGAGGGAGGGGAAAGTGGGTGATGGGCACCTGTTGGGATGAGCACTGTGTGTGTATGGAAACCAATTTGACAATAAATTTCACATTTAAAAAAAAGAGAGATCCCCATAATTTCAGTGAATGATCAATAAGACCTGTTCTACAAATTCAGAGCAAGTATACACTTTGATTTTTTACTCTTTTTACTTAATCAAACTACCCTTTCCAGTCCCTTTAAGGACAGGTATATTTGCCAATCACTTTCCCTCTGGAATTTCTTAAGGACATGAGAATTTATCCAACCAAGTATTTCAGCTCTCTTCCAAATAGCCAAAGGGAAATAGATTAGTTCTTGGTTTGTTTTTTGGTTTTTTTTTTTTTTTTTTTTTTTTTTTTTTTTTTTGTCTCAAGGCATCACTCTGTAAAACTGGACCTCTTAATTCAGTGAAATCCTTCTTAACGTTCACAGGATGCTTTTATAGTTTAGGTCTTCCCAGTCTGCAGAAATACCTTGTATTGACTCCTTTCTTCTTCCTCCCTCTCTCCTTCTCCCCACTCCTTCCTTCCTTTCTTTCTTTTCTTTTCTTTCTTTCTTTCTTTCTTTCTTTCTTTCTTTCTCTTTCTTTCTTTCTTTCTTTCTTTTTCCTTCCTTCCTTCCTTCCTTCCTCTCTATATTATTTCATGTTCAGCCATGGAGTCCCCCTAGAAAAATAGGACATTACTAAGAGTCTCAGTCTTTTGTGCTGGGCCTGGGCCACTAACTTAGAGTCCCTTTCCTTCCAGTAACTTATTTTGGGGGAACAGTTTGACTTTCTGTGTCACTGGGTAGAGGAAAGGATCAGCCTGTCCTTTATTACCAGACCACTGGCTCATTACTCAAATTAACAACTCCTTTCCCTCCACCAACAGAAAGGCAGATTTGCTAAGCTTCTCAGCAAAACAGAAGCTGTTGCTCACTATATTCCCTTAGAACAATTAGTGACTCCTGCCTTACAATTGTGGTGCTGAGAAGGGACTTCCTAGGGATTCTTCTCTGATCAGTAGGTCTGCTTTGGGGTTCCCTTTAATCCTTACTCCTACTTATAGGAAAGAGTGACATGCTTTTACTCTCCTCTCAAGGGGCCCTCTTTTAATTTTAGGTTTAAGAGACGCTTGATGGAGAAATATTGCCAAAGGAATAATAGCTTTATTACTTAAGAAAACAAATTGGACAGACAACTTTGGGAAGTTTAGAAGAAGGGATGAGGAGCTACAACTGAAAGAGTTACAGGAGAATCCAGAAAGCAAATTTCCCTCTTTGAAATGATGTTGAAGACCCACTTCAGACTGGAGATATAGGCTTATTCTCTAATATTTATTATCGCTGTCAACATCATCAGCAACATCATCAGCAACCTAAGGAAGGCTTAAAACATTATTTACGTGGGAGCAAAAACATTCTATATGAATAACTTACAGACTTAGGCTCAGTAACATCTTCCTTGTTCCTCAATATTTATTTTGAAATACAGAAGCATAATATAGTTCAGGGCAAAAGAGCAAACATGGATTTTGCTATCAGAGAGGATGGGGTCTTATAGCTGCAAACACAAAACATTACTCAACTGATCCCTCAGATTCCTCATCTAGAAAATGAGAAATTGCTAAATACCTTTTTTTTTAATTGAAGTATAGCTGAAATACAATGTTACATTTGTTTCAGGTGTACAGCATAGTGATTCAACAACTCTGCATTATTCAGTGCTCACCATAATATCTCTATATAGTCACTATATACCCACTATACAATGCCATTACAATATTACTGACTGTATTCTTTATGCTATACTTTTCATCATCTTGACTTATTTATTTTATAACTGGAAGTATGGACCTTTTACTCCCCTTTACTATCACATGCACCCCTCTGCCTTCCCCTCTGGCAACCACCAGTTTGCCCTCTGTATTTATGAGTCTGTTTCTGGGGTTTTTGTTTCTGTGTTTGTTTGTTTTTTATTGTTGTTTGTTTGTTTCTTTTGCTTCTTAGATTCTACATATACGTGAAATCAAGTGGTAATTGTCTTTCTCTGTCTGACTTATTCCGCTTAGCAGGATACCCTCTAGGTCTACCCATGTCTTCACAAATGGCAACATCTTATTCTTTTTCATGGCTGGGTAGTAGCCCTATGTGTATTGCAGCATTATTTACAAGAGACAACATATGGAAGCAACCTTAGGGTCCACTAACTACTTTTGAAAATTGCTGTGAGAATGATATAAGATAGTGCACGCAACAATATGTATATACATCCACTTCTGGGCTCTGGGCTCTAATCAATTTACTTAACCTCTATGCCTCAACTACCTCAGGGATTATTAGGAAAGTTAAATAGCTTACACCTGTAAAGTTCTTTGAGTAATGCCTGGTGAGTTTACAGGATGATGCTGATGCTGATAATGAGGATAGTGATGGTGGTGGTGGTGGTGATATAATGACTGCTTGGCTTAGATTATACATCAATCACTTGTGATCATTAGTTTACAATCTCAATGAATGACTCTTCAACTTAAAAAAACCTACCTTTGGGCATTTGTAGTTCATCAACTAATAAATCATTTGATGTCTGTCTTTGCAATACCATTAGATTATGTACAAGGAGCAGCAAAGCACATACATTGTACTGGAAAGAGCATCAGGCTTAATAGAAAGAGACCTAACTCTAGTCCACACCAACAATTTCTTTGAGAACTTGGGATGGGTTATTATCTTACCTCTGATCAAGTGTATGTTCCCTACTTCTGGTTTCAAAAGTCAGATCATTGAGCGACCATTCTAGTTCTTGTCTCTTACCCTCTAGCTATCTCATGACCTTAAATCTTGCACTTCTGCTGCCAACTCTTATTTCTTCTCTCTACAGCATCCACTTCCAATTGAAATGACTCAGTGACCACATCATGATTGTTTTGGAAGAGCTTTCTCTATGAGGTTCATAGGCCATAGGCCACTGACCAGTTAGATTTGTTGGCCTGTGGACTAGCAGCACAGTCTAGAGAGCTGAAATGAGTAGAGGGATCAGCTAACACAGACTAAAATTCAGAACATTTTCTGTTCTGCAGGGGTGATGTGAGCAAACATATTCCTCAGAAGTCAACAGGTATAGGATGCAATATGACTGATACATTTAAAACAAAATTTAATGCTATGTGCCTGGGCCAGCATCTGGGACTAAAAAAATAAAAATGAACAGGACACTTTTTCCCCCCTTGAGGAGCTCACATCCTTGTGTGTTAAACAGAAATTTCACACACAATGGGGGAAAAATCAGTGTGTAACTGCTATGATAAAAGTATGTGCTTTCTGCTAGGGCAAAATAAAGGAAGAGGACTTTGCCTGTTTTCGATGTTAAGGAAAATCTACTTAATGGGATAGTGTCTCTGAGCTTGCACCTTAAATGATGGGCAAGAATCAGAAAGAAAAAGTGTAGGTAAGCCATTCGGCCGCACAGAGATATGCAGGAATCAAGGCAAAGAGGTGCCATAGCTGAGCTCTGTCCAGTGTGCATTTGCAGCCGCACCGGTGGTTAGCCCTACTGGGCTGTAGAGGGTGCAGCAGGTGATTAAGCATTGATGAAAAGAGAGTGTGAAGAGGAAAAACAGGAAATTGTGGGAGTTAGGGGGGTGGTTAAAGACAAGAGAAAAATAGTAACTGACAGATGTAGGTCCTAGGGAAATGGGCAAAGATAGGAATAAGAATTTCTAGTGAAAGTGACTTACAGCAGACAAAGGGCCTCTTGCCCTTGAAAGTAGACCTTAACAGAGGATCACAGGGAGATAAATATTTAGGTGGGGAGCAGGGATACGGGGTGCACTCCGCCTAACAGCTTTGATTCTTGTGTGAAGCAGGTGAGGGGTTCATCTCCTGGAAGGGAGGGTATTTGGTGGTGAGAACGATGAAAAGAGCAAAGTTGTGCCATACTGACTAAAGATCCCGTGAAAGGAAGCAATAACTAGGGGCAAATAAATAAAACCATCAGCGATTAATAAATAATCAGATGTCAACAAAATATCAGGCAACATAAAGTTCCATCTAAGATTGTATGCAATTATTTTAATGACAATCATAAGAAAAACTCAGTGATTTTCATCAACAATATGGTGTTATCCAGCCCTAGGAGGAGAGATTGCAGACTGCATGAGGTATTGATCTGTTCCCATCTCTTCAGAAGTTCTTGGTTATTGTCATCCTTTAAAAATTTCTTTTAGAAAAGAAGGTGGAAGATCTTGATATGAAAGATTCAGAAATCAACCTTGGGGTTCAGGCTGCCAAGGTTTATGGGAAAAGCCAAATGGGGGGCAGTGGGAAGCCAATTTCCAGGACAATAGAGGGGATCATTGAAGTGGAGGACTTTATGAGATTGGAGAATTGGCCCAATTGGAAGGACTATTACAAAGCTGTAAGAATGAGGTTATGTGATGAGTCAATGTTGTAGTACGAGATTGCTAGGAATTACTGATATAATATTGCTGCGGGGGATGCTACAGGGGTCTAATAATAATTCTAAATTGGTCTAATATTCAAACAGAACAGGAGAGAAAGCAAATGACAGAAACATTTCTACTCTGCCTCCTTCCCTGTGATCTGGCATGATCTTCTTAAGGAAGGATAACTGTCAATGGCTAGTTAAAATTTTACACTTATTACATAATCCCTGGGGGGAGGGGCAGGACAGGATGTTTCTTGCCTTGGTTTATTTGCTGGAATTGCAGGTCAGGAAAAGAACAAAACAACAACAACGGAAACCACAAGACATGGGCAAGATAAAGACAGAAGTATCAGAAACCTCGATCCTCCTGGCTCTTGTTACAAAGATTGCCATGGTGCTAGAAAGGATCAGAACTCCTGACAGACAAGAGAATGTACTGTATGAGGAATTAATTTTTTTTTGAATATTTTTTTTCTCTCTGAGTCAGGCTTGGTGAGAAAATTTCCTGACTCACACAGTATGTTGTATGCCACGTTAACAGTAATGTTTTTTTAAAATACCATACGCCAGAGCAGTCTCTGCCTTTGTTATTTAATCTTGGGACCCTTCAGGGACCCAGCTATTGGGCTGCGGGAGTGCAGTTTTCTGGTGATAAAGATTTCTGACATATAGGATTTCCAGGTGATGACAAGGTCAAAGATGAGGCCTGGATGTAGATAATCAAAGCGGTTTAGAGATAAAGGTCTCTGGCTTTTAAGTTGTGAAACAACCTCTGCCCTTTGTTTTCAAATGAGTAATTTCTGGCTGATCACAGTAAACACTGTAGTGCTATTTGGATGTATCCTCTGAAGGAAAATTCCTGTTCTGGGCCAAATGCTGCAGCAGTGAGACTCTTCCTGCCAAAGTGAATTTTTCCCTTCTTTGTTCCTCTCGATAATCCTGACAATCTTTTGTGTGTACACAGAGCTGGACGCTATAATAACCCCAATTTTATAGATGTGGTAACTGAGGCTCAGGGACAGAAGGAAGCTTCCTCCCGAACCATATAGGATCGCACAGAGCTGGGACTGAGGTCTCAGGGTTCAGGTCTTGCCGCCTTCCCCGCAGAACCGGACGGCCTGGTCCCTTGGAAGGAAGACAGCGTTTCCCCCAGGAGTTTAGGCGCGCGATTGTGGCGTCTGTGTGTCCTTTGTGCACTCCAGGCCTCGAGGACTTTGTCACCGTCCAGAATCACTGGTCTTTGGGCAAGACACGTCTCCAAGAGGCCAAACTCCCTTCGATCTTTTTTTTTTTTTTTTTTTTTTTTTTTTTTTTTTTTTTTTTTTTTTTTTTTTTTTTTTAACACACACACTAGCACATCTGTGTGCGAAGAGAGGATGCGGTGTCCGGAGCCGCAGCATCTGACCCCCCCGAGGCCCCGCCAGCTGCGTCTGCCCAGCTTGCTCTTCTGCTTGACCCGCACTCCGGGGAGGCGCCGGGCTGTTTAGCCGCCGTATCCCCTGGCAATCTGTTCGGGAAAACAGACCAGAAGGGCTGCCGAGGGCTGCGCCAGCTTCAGAATCCTGCTGCCATCTAGGGATGAGATAGAGCGTCTTCCGCGTGCGGCGCGGGGCGCCGGGGACGCTGGGCCTCGCGCGCCGGGGGCGCCGCCGTCCCTGCCCCGCCGCCGCCGCCGCTGCCGCCGAGCCTCCTGCAGCGAGGTTGGGCCCGCGCAGCCCCCGCGCACCCCCAGCGCGCCGCCGCCCGGGCCCGCGCTGGAAGCCGGGCAGGCAGCAAGTGGAAACGCACCCAAAAACAGTGCGAAGGAGGGAGAGCGAGAGCAAACAGCCGGGGAGCCGGGGACACACAGACTGCAAGGACGGGCACAAGAGCGGGGAGGAAGCGCGGCGACAGGGTCCCTCGGGAGGCCAGACCGTGCCACGGTAACGAGCCGTGTGTGTTTACGGAGCCCGGCCGCTGTCATCACGCGGGTCTCCAAGCGCAGCCTAACAAGGTCCACAGCGTCGGGCGACTTTATTTTCCATATGTAATTTTCAAGGTTTCCTCTTGCGAACGGGAGGGGGGCGGACGCCGCCTTTAGGAAAGATTGTATAGAAAATCCGGAAAAAGGAGACTTATTGGAGTTAACTTTACGATCTTATTGTGGTGTGAGCTTCGCCTTTCTTCTACAAAACAGAACAATGGGGCTTTCAAAGAAGCGAAGGGGAGACGGTTGACTAGAGGGGAAAGGAGGAGGGGGCCGTGGATTGGGGAAGGGGCCCTGCTGTTGGCTGGGAGGCCCTGCTGGGAAACTTCAAATCAAATGCTTTCTGAAAGGAAGTGTTATTAAAAGTAACTTTAATCCTTCCAGCCAGACGGCTCATAAAAGCATACAATTAAGTCAAACAAATGACAAGAGCATTTTCTCCCCTACCTGTTTGCCTCTTCGGAGAGTAATTACTACAGGCTAGTCTTGTCTCATTCTGTGCAAACAGAAACAGAGTGCTTTGGTGGGTGCCAGGCTCTCTTTCTTTCCTGCCTCTTCCTTCCCACTGCCCCACCCCAAACCCTTTCAGCTCTTGGTACCAACCAGCCTGTCTGCAGATCCAGCCAAGAACAAAGGGGCGAATTTCAATATTTCCTCTTTGTGCAAGGTTAATTGAAAATCAAAAAGTCACTTTTCAAATGTCATATTAAACCCGCCACTGCATCAATTTCCTTTTGGTTCCCATCTCTATGGGCCAGAGAAAAGTGTTTTGGGGGATGGTGGGGAGGCGGGGAAAGTAGGGACACAGTTGAAGAAAAAGAGGAAGAAAGAAGTGAACGGATAAAAAAAATCGCAGACACACACAGGCTTTGATTGTAGATACGCTAACGTGCAGTGCAAAATTGTTTCCCGGAGTGTCCTCAGTCAAAGGCAGCGTTTGCATTCGAGACTGTTACTTAATATTCCGGAGACAGAATTACATCCTAAACCTAGGGAGATTAGGCCTCCATGTTTTTATGTTTTAGTAGATGGTTCACAATATGATTGTCATAAATGCCGTGTTTTAAAATCTTAAAGGGTAATGTAATAACCTGACCATCTTCATCCTCCTTTCCCACTTTTTATTCCCCTCTGAAAGAGGCACTGCGCGCACACACACACACATGCATGCTCTGCACACAAACACATCTTCAGAGCACAGACACAGCCTTACAGGCTTTAGCCCCGTTAGTTTTTGTCACAGGTCATTTTGGAAGCTTTGGGCTGGAGTTTAGTGACTTAACACTGTTAACTTTGTGGCTGCTCCAGTAACTGCTCAACTTCTCTCTTCCCCACCCCTCCATCTCTCCCCTCTCTAGCTTTCCAGAGGCTTCATTTGCTCGTCTAAAAAGTGGGGCATCCTATCTGCCTCCCCAGTCACTGTTCAGACTGCATGAGGTGCCACACAAACAGAACAAGGACATATTCATTCTCAGGGGCCCTGTCCCTGACTGGGACAATTTTTGAGTTCAATTTTCTGAGATTGGAACAGGTCTTATCTCTACCAGTGTTCCCAAAGTCTATAGAATGGCCAAGGAAAGGTCCCTACCCCACCGTCTTCAGCATGCCCATTGTCTGTGTGTCTGTCACACTCTGCTCCTGTCTCCACTCATTGCTGGTCCTCCCTGAAGGCAGTGACTCCCTTGCCTGGGGGCTTTAGTCCCTCTGTCTAATGCCTGTCACCTTATTTTCCAGATATTGGGTTGTAACCTCTCCTATGATGTACCAATGAATCTTCTCCCCGAGGATCATGCTAATCATAGTTGGCTTGTCTAGTGGGAATCATCTGATTTGCCACAGACTGAACTTTTTAATATATCTCCAGATAACTTTTTATGTAGGCAGCCAGGGTAAAGAGGCAAAATCGTGGAATAAATTCATTCTGAAATAACCCACCTGCATACGACAGGCCTGTAAACCTTCTTTCCTTTTCAATTATATTGTGTAATTGTGGTGATATCAGATGTGTCCACCAGCCCTACATGAAGGGGAGGTGAGAAGAAGTTGGCAACTGTCTGAGCTCATTAGAATGTGCATACGGAGAGAAGCACACCAGAACCCTGGCCACCCAGCTTGTGTCAAAATTCTAGTGTGTTGTCCTCACCGCTAAGGTTCAACCAATAAATACTGGGGTTTGCCCCTTGGATTTCTACCAACTTAAACCGTATGAATACATGCGGTGTCCTATTGGACCCCTCTTAATTGAAGCTCTTTGTTAAAATATTCCATCTACTAGGCGCATTTTCTTAGTATACAATTGACCACTTCTTCTTTGGGTAGAGCTTCTTCCCATACAAACTTCTATTAGTATATCTATAACAATTTATTGCACGTGCTTGTTAAAATATGTGTCCTTTCCCCACTCTCTAAACTTCTTGAAAACAGGGATGGTATCTGATGTCTTTCTAACCCAGGAACTTAGAGGTAGATGCTTAATAAGTCTTTGTTGGAAGGTGAAGAATTATGAGAAAGAAAATGGATCTTGGTCTGTACCAGCATTATATCTAGACAATTTCTGAAGCAATTTAGTGATAAAAACAAAGCTAGTGGTTGTGTGGGGGCAGAAGAAAGGTAGTCAGGTGACTGGGTAAATGAATACCTTCAAACATTTGTGTTAGAATTTTAAAATATGGTCTAAGTTGACAAAATATGCATGCATATCCCAAAATGTTCTATTATCTGGTGAAACTGTGTACTTAACACAGGGTTACATTGAAAATGTGCCGACACATTTTCTTCCTTGCTATTTTCTTAGTCCACTTGGGTTTATCATTTCTAGAGCTCCCTGCCCCCAACACTACTTTCTAAAAAGAAAAGAAAGAGGGAGGGAAGAAAAGAAGGAAGGGAGGGAGGAAAAGAAATCAGCTATGTTTAACCAATAAATTTCATAGAGTTGGAATGGAATTCTGGCAGACTGATTGGACAGCTCTAAAAGACATCTTTTGAATCCCTACCCTTAGAATATTGGCATGTTTACAATAGTATGTTATTGTTCCTTACTAGTATTGTGTTGTATTTTCAGACAGAGATTCTCTAGAATATTTGTAAAGACTGTTATGTATATGAATTGCAAAATTAACACATTAGTAGAATTTATTTGTAATGACACTACTAGGTATTGGAAACAATTGCTATGCGCAGTGGAAGAAAAGTCTGAGAATTTGATTTTAGAAAACTGGAATATTACACTGACATTTCCTTTAATCTTCTATATACATGTAGGCAAGGAACTAAGTCATTTAGATACTCATTTTTTTTTTCCAGGCAATGGTGCGATAATCCTGAACTTAACACATGGGTTATGGTAAGAATCAAGTGAGTCAAACCTGTGAAGCTGTTACAAAAAAATTATGTGCACAATACAACTAGAAGATGACATTTATTGTATAGTGCATTTTAGTAACCGATGTGAGCATTCTGAATGCTTTTACTGTATGGTGACGTTTTTGCTGTTTGGAGGGCAGGCGCTGGCCTGCAGAAGGAGTCTGTTTGAATCTCTTCAACAGTAAGAGATGCTAGATTTGAGTTTGCCACGTAGCAAATAATATTTGTTGTGTTTCAGTGCTGCACACATAGGCTCAAATCTCAAAGGACCATTCCCCTTGAAAAGATGGATATAAATGCTGCCTGGTCAGAAAGGGGAAGGATGTGGAGGGAAGGTGGGACAGCTAGGATTTGCCAGACCAATGTGTCTTCTCATTTGCATTGCATGCTTTTTATTTCCTCTCTTGCTCTTTCTTTTTGAAAATCTCTATATCCCCCTTACTGCTAGTGTTTTGTGAGATATTCAAAATGTGTATTTAATCCATCCAAGTTTGTAGTCTCCAGTGTCAAAGCTTCTGCTTAATGCTGAGTTAATGCTCGGTCGTGCCAAAGCTTGAAGCTTTCAACGCAGCCCTGAAACCAGCTGCGACACATCACTAACGCAGAGGCTTCAGCTCCAGAGACTGCTGCCTGCATGGAGTAAATGCATCATTTTTTAAAGCTTTGTCAGTGCAATCTAAGAGCTGTGTAGAGTGTAATTGGGGATCTTTGAAAAAAAAATTTATATTTGAAACCATTTTACAGGAATCATCAGGAGAGGCTTGCTTGAAACTTTGTCTTCTAAATATCTCACTGCCCCAGAAACAGGTCTATCACTTTGGGCAGCTCCTGCTTTTGATCAGGTTGTGTTTCTTTGCTTTCCTCAGCCGTCTTTCTCTTTTCAGTAAGCTGTGGTCAATACACTTGAGGAAGCAGACATTTTTCTTTGTCTGTAGTCTTAGAATTACTGATCTTGGCAGAAGAAGAACCTGGGATAGCCTAACCGTGGTTATTACTACTCCAGCTGTGGTCCATGGACCATGGGCATCAGTATCTCCTGGAGGCTTATTGGAAATGGAATTATATGCTGAATCGGAGTCTCTGGAGGTGTTCCCAGGAATCTGTGTTTTCCCAAGACCTCTGGGTGATTTTGTTTGATACTAAATTTGGTGAAACACAGCTCTAGGCTCCATGGACTCAGAAAATGTCTGATATGGCATCCTTAGGACATGGTCATACAGTCTCACTCAGAACTTTTGAAGGTTGAGAGACTCACTATATTAAAAACAACCTGTTCTATTAAGAAAAACTGTTATGAGTCCTTTTTAAAAATTATTGAGCATATGTCTGCTTCCATGGAATGTATGTATTTTATTCCTCTTACCTTAAATGCTTGGCATATGGTAGGCCATCAATATACTTGTATTATAAGGAAGAAAATATTGATCTTAGTTTTGTCATCCAGATACACCTATCTAATCCAGTAAATCCACCTAATTCTTGTTTCATGAGGCAGCCCATTACATACGTAAAAACTGCTAAGATGTCCAAGTCCTCTCTACTTGAGGCTACTGATGGCTAGGGTTCTTACTGCCTCCTAAGAAGCCCCTGAGTCCAACTTGGGCATTCCCTGCTGTCTCTCCTCTGGATATGGGCGCTTTCCATGCTCAGAACAATGAAAATCTCAGGACCTTACATATCATCTGAAAAACCAGATTTCCTTGTCTTAAACAAGCACACATAATTTTTTAAGTAAATTGAAAATTTTAAATTTGGTAAAATTTAAATTATGGTAAAATTGAAATGATTAGTTCTGTCATTTTGAGCTTCTGCTCTTTTATCATTTCTTTATAGACAGTATTTTCCCTCTATTTTAGAGATCTAAAACAAAATTGGTGAAAATAACAAATGCTTGCTAAAGAAAAGTTTTAAACTAAAAAGGTATAAAAGAGAAAAGGAAATATCCATGACTGCACAATCCAGAAGAAATAACAGTTAGTATTTCTCCCAACAGATAGATGATTAATAGATACATAGATAGAATGTATCTATATCGTTATCTATATCTGTATCTATATCTATAATGGATATATATACCCATAATAAGTTAAATTAGTTAGAACAAATGATGATTAGTTAGAACAAATATATGCATATTTATCAAGCATCCCTGATGCCTGGGTCTAAGCAAAGATTTGAGATACCCAGTAAACCTCATGAAATCTCTGGAACCTCCTGGAAAGCTGAAGGATCCAAGCATCATGTTAGTTAGGAATCCTTTAGTTAGAAGTGCCTGTCTCTTGGGTTGTTTCCCAACTTAATCCCCATTTGAATCATGTTAATGAGTTGTAGGGACTACAGGAGATGTAATTTTAAACAGAAAGTGCTGTTTCACCTGCAATTCTTTATACCGTTATAACTCAAGCAGCACAAGTGGCAACACTGGGAATGGGACACCCTTCCCCACCTTACAAGAAAATACTCAACCTTGGACTTCATAGAGCTTGTTGGTGTCAAAAGGTCCCAAGAAGGTAGCCAGAGAGCACTGGGACCAAGCAGTGCCTGGAGGGTTGACACTGGATACAGAGAGAGGAAGCACAACTGGATGAACTGTGATGCCAGGAGAAGAATGTGAGCATCCCCATCATGCCAGAAGGGCAGTGGCTTCTGAAGAGAAGTTGGAATAGCAGGAGAGATTAGTTGGCCAGTGGGGCAGGCCAGAAGGTTTGGCGAACTCTTTGAATTCTGACTTTGAACTGAGCACTCCCACGCAATCCCCAGAAACTTGTGACAGTGAGATTTGATATAGGTTAGGTTCATGTGAACAGATGGGGCAAGAATTCGGTTAACTTAACATATATAATATAGATCTGGGATTTTTTAATATAATTTCATAAAATCAGTATTATATTCTAAATAATTTTATAACCCATTTGTGAAATTAACTCTTTACCGTGAACATTTTCTTACACCCTTAAATATTCCCAAAATACAATTCTTAGTGGCTACAGAGTCTAAAGTACATGCACCATAATTATTTTAATGGATTTCCAACTATGTGACTGTTAGGAAATGAATTGTTTCCCTTCTAATTCATATGTTGAAGTCCTAACCCCAGTATCCCAGAATGGAGCTGTATTTGGTGATAGGATCTTTAAAGAGGTAATAACTTACAATGAGATCATTAAAGTGGGCCCTAATGTAAAATGACTGGTATCCTTATAAGAATAAGAGAGGAAGACTCAGAAACACACAGAAGGAAGGCTGCCTGAAGACAAAGGGAGAAGAAGATCCACTGCAAGCCAAGGAGAGAATACTTAGAAGAAACCGCTGTGTGGACACCTTGATTTTAGATTTCCAGCCTTTAGAAATGTGAGAAAATAAATGTCTGTTGCTTAAGTCTGTGGTACTTAGCTATGGTAGTCCTAGCAAATGAATACAGTGACTATTAGTTCTCCCACAATATTTGCTTTAATAGATAATGCCTGTACATTCTGGCATATAAATGGTCATTTACTTTGCTGATTATTTTCTAAGAATCAATGCCTAGAAGTGGAATTCTTGGATCCCAAGATGATTTGTAGTTGGGAGTCTTCATTATACCAAGGAGGATACTGATTATTCTTTACAACTTTCTTGTTCCACAGATGTAACACATTTCATTTTTTTTTATCTCCATGTTGAACCACACAACACCACATACAGTCTCCTCAAGCCCGGAGTGAAAGCTCTCCCTTTTGATCAACAGCCACGTGTATACCCACACACTGCACTGTAGTTATTCCCTAGGTGGCAGGTTCACTCTCACTCAGACTACCTTTTATCCATCTTAATAATGTGTAGAGGATGGCTCCCAGAATCAGAAGATTCCTCTTGGGGAAATAAAGACTAGAGAACTGTCTCTAGAGAGCACTCTACATGCCAGCTGGAAAGGAAAATATTACACTTACAAGGGTCCTTCAGCTTGTTAACACCTTAGGATGTTTGTGTTATTGTTTGTTGGTTTGATTTTTCAAAGCAGTTAATCAAGTCATTGTTCACCAGGAAGGAACAAGATGTTTCTCTACTTTACCCCAGGATAGCAGCACTGCTATCTTTTAGACGCTACACCAGTGGACGGACCCTCCAGAAACGATAGAGCCATGGGTAGTAGCAACACGCCACAGAAGCCCCCTAGTGGTGGCAGTCCTATAGGAGAGTTACCTGGGGGCCTGCCAAGATCATTGGAACTCTACATGAAGGGCATAGATAATCAACAGAAAGTACAAGGAATTTTTTGAGGATTCCCTCAGGAAACTGACCTATTTCATTTGGGAACACATGTGTGGAGTATTCCAAAGACTCTCAGGAGGAAAAAAAAAATAGACAGACAGACAGATTTTTATGAGATAGAGTTCCTCTAAGAACAGGTAGTGGTGAGCAAATAATAGAAGGATTGTCGCCAGTATAAACCCTGAGTAAAAGAGGCCTGGGAAAGCAGATAATGATCGTGAAACACTCTCTAAAACCAAAGAGAAAAATTACAGGGTCTACATTGCAGTTTTGTGGCATTTCCTATACCCAGAGCAGGAGCTCTGAGGATGACATGGGATGGGAATGGATTGTCCACAACCACCTGGACCTTAGGCTTTAATACTGTGGCCTAGTCTCCATGGAGGGCAGCTTAAGCAGGATAGTGAAAACAAGACCTCCTAGCCCTCCACATTCACAAAGTAAGATATATGAACTCCTATCATTTAAGACCATCACCTATTTCAACTTTGCCTTCTTCCCCTTCACATACTTCCTCCTTTTGGGGAAGACATTGGAAATTTGGTGATTCAGCTGAGAGGCAGTTGAGCTGGGGATACATTTGGTTTGTATTCAGTGTGGTATAGTTTGAGGTTTGCATGTGTGATTAAGTTCTTGCTAGCTATCCCAGATCAGTCATGCCTTCCTGGACCTACCATTGCTCACTGTGCTGACTCACAGGGAGCAGTGATGTGATGAAGGGCAAGGTCAGAGGCTGGCTCTCAGCATGAATGTGCCATGTGGGACCTGGCATCCAAAGGATCACAGAAATGGAGACAAATCGAAGTTGTATGTACAAAATTAAAAATACAGGGAGCCAGAGCTAGTCTTCAGAAAATTCTTCCAAACCTTACTTCTCAAGTATAAGGAAATTTGATAGAGTGATAATAATCTGAAAATTTTTCCCAAATTTACTAAAACAAATTGATAAAACTGAAAAGACATTAAAAATATATCTATCAGCTGTAGAAATCAAATTTCAATCATGTTAGGAGAAAGACTGAATTTTCTATTATCTCAGAACGAATATTATAAAATCTTTGTCTTATAAATAGTGTGCTGTCACAAAATGTAGAAAAAAATATTATGGAGAGATCAACTGTGAATACATTCACACAATGGAATGCTACCCAATAATAAAGAAGACTAAACTATAGATATGCAACTGCTTGGGTGAATCACAAAGGCATTTTGCTAAGTAGAAAAAGTTGGTCTGAAAAGTTTACAATAGAATCTGATTCCATTTGTATGACATTCTGGAAAAAGTAAAACTATATGAAAGGGTAAAAAAAAATCCGTATATTCCAGGGGTTAGGGTTTGGGGCAGTATGTTTAACTACAAGGGAAAGTATGAGGAAATGATAGGGTGTGATTAGCTGTTCTGTATCTTCATTGTGTTAGTAGTTGCATGAATCTAAATCTGTTAAAATTCATAAACTGTACACTTAAAGTTCATTTTATACTATGTTAATTAAAAGTTTTAAAATATTTTAAATATTAGAATATTCAAAAATTAACATTCTTTGTATCTGTATATAGTAATATCTGTGGGATTTCCAAACTGCTAAAATTAAAATATGAAATCTTGATTTATTTTATATACCATGTAAATATTAATTTTTACCCACTTTTGTCCATAATATTGTGTTATTTTTTTCTTTATTTTTGTTTATTTTGTATTATTTTTCTTAAAGAGACTGTTTAATTAGATACATAGGCCTCAAGCCCCTCCTCCCCCCAAATCTTAGCTCTGCTCCTGAAGTTCTGGAACAAACATCAGTTAGAGACACTGTGTAGTAGAAGACTAGTTATTAGTCCATATTTCTCTGTTTTTCAGGGACTTCACTTTAAAATCCTAGCATCAGTTAGTAGTTATATAGAAATGCAACAGTAGCTACTATGGGTACAGAAGGTGGATGTAGGGAACACACTTAAGCATTATGACCCTATGGACAGAGCCCCACAGGGAGAGGTGCAGTGAGAGCCATAGGCAAGAAGACAGTGTGTAGTGATGACAGGACAGCAGTGACACCTTAGGGGCACCACCGTATGGTGTCTATTTCAAGGAGAAACCTTTGCTTGGCATGCCATAGAAGATGCCTCTCAAGGACTTCAACCACAAAGCTTGGTCTGGGGGACATTCAAGGCTATGGTGGCTAATATGGTGGAAAATTGCTATAATGGAACTAGAATGGAATAGGTTTCTATTTGCTAAGTTAGTTTCCATATTTGCTATATAAAGTGATTTTAACTGTGAGTGAAAATGAAGTACTTTAACAAAGATCCTCTGGGAGAGTAAGATAACCCAGACATCAGAGAAGCATAGCTATGCCACTGCATTTTGTTTTAATGTTTAGCTTGGCCACTGGATTAAGGGTGATGTGTAAAGGACAGGGACCCCAAAGAAGGAATCCTGGAAGTCAGAGAGATTCTGAGGTCCCTGGGTTTGACCAGGAGGCTTTGGAATCTGACGATTTCTCTTACGTTGAAGTATGCTGCCCTGGATGGGGAATACGGGTCACCTTTATGAACAAGTAAAGGAGAGAGATGGCATGTGGACTCTGAGAGTAGCAACTACTGTACCATGCCCTAGAGTGGCTCAGAGCTGTGAACAGGACAATGACACCTTACAAAATACAGGAGCAGAAGAGCCCACTATGGAATTATACCTAAGGATCTCCAGGCTACTTTAGAAGTAGATAAATCTAGCCAGAGTCTGTGTCCCCACTCACAGAATGATGACATAATCATATTGTGAAAGTGGCACCTAGGGGCCACCCCACTAAACAAAGAAGAGATGTGTATCTGTGATGAGGTACCGAGAGAGAGAGGAAAGTGTGGTGGTTAACATCTTTGTCTTTGAAAAAAGACTTCCTGGGTCTGAATCTTCACCCTCCGACTGATTACCTGTATCACTCTGCAAATGATTTAAGTTTATTTTAGCCTTGATTTCCTCTTCTGAAACAAGAACATAATAATATGAACTATCTCATTGATGTGCTGCAGAGATTAAATATAATAATGTATACAGAGTAATTCATACAACACCAAGCATATAGTAAGCACACAATGGTTATTATTTGCCACCTACAATGGAATATGTCTTACTCATACTGGTGTTACTACAATGTTTGGCTTAGGATAAGTGTTCAATAAATGTTTGTCAAACAGAAATTGTCTGAAATTTAGATATCTTGGGTTGAATGTCCAGTACTTCCACTGGGAGATTCTGGACAATGGCCCTTGAACATGCACTGGTATTGGCAATGAGAAATCTTAGAGGTCAGAGTCCATGAAGTTTACTGGATGGAGTGGTAGTGATGTGGTCAGTGAGAGCTGAGCACGAATATTGCAGAATGTCAGAGAAGGGGATCACCATGGCTACCCAGAAGAATTTCTAGGGCTCAGATATCTCCAGCCACTGAGTCATATATGATAGCTAGAGACACCATTTCTGCAGGACAAAATAAAAAGGAGAAAGAGATATAGAGGTAGAGACAGAGAAAGAGACAGAGATAGAAATAGAGGTAGAGACAAAGATAGGAGCAGAGAAACAGAGAGCGAGAAAGAGGGACTTCTTTCTAGTTTTGGGGCCCATCAGATAACTTTGAGGTTCTAGCCTTCATTAGGTTTAGTGAACAATGATGTTATCACCCTTTGGATGAGTTGAGGTGAAACCCATTTTCACAAGTCTTTTTTATCAGTTTTTCTTTCTTGGGCATGATACCTAAGATGCCAACAGCCTGTGTCCAGTTTCCCAAGATGTTGGCAAATAAGAGTTCAGACAGATTTTTTTCAGTAATAATCTTTGCATCTATTTCATTGATGCTAAATTTAAAAAAAAAAAAAGAAAGAAAAGAAACAAGAACCTCTGAGATTAAATAATGATTTTTCATTTTTATAGCCCATACTTCTTATTTTTATAGTATCAATATAGAAACTAGATGAAATAACTCCTGAGTAGCTTTCTCCAGGGGAATAAAATTTCCCTAACCATTTCAGGAATGTAATTAGCAGGAACAGTACTACTAATCAACAATTATACAGAATATTGATTCTGCTCTTCTCTTCTTTCATCTTGGCCAAGATATGTAACCAATGGTGTATAAATCACACTTACCTTGGTCGCTTTGTTTGACACAAACCTCTGCGGTCAAGATTCTCATTCTAGTCCTCTCAACACAGCTGCCCATGTTTTAATTGTGAACAGTTGAATAACAAAGCAGGAAATAACTGAAGACAAGAAGGCGTTGGCCACAGAGGCAAGACTGTCCCCAGGAAAATGTGAGGATTCCAGATTTAGCGCTCCTGTAAACCCATTGCGTCCTTTGATTGGTCCTTCAAACCGACCTAGGAGAGAAAGCAGCGCCCTCGTGTGTGACTGCAAATGGAAACTGAGGCCTAGTGAAATTTGAAATGTATCCGAGATAACAGAAGCAGAGCCCCGAAGAAAGTTAGAAATAAGTTATTTTGTATAGCAGCCGTATAATGTCAGAATTACTAGGCAACTAGCGCATTCATTCAGTTACACTTTAGAACGATGGAGTCCCCGGCAATTTGGGGCTTGTGTTACACTTAACTGGGGACTTTGTCAAAGACTTCAGTTCTTTTCATCACTACCATCATTAGTATGGTCATCATACTTCTTTCACAGAATTTATGGAACTTCACCTATTTGTGTGTTTGATTTCCACACTGGACCATGAACCCTTCAATGGCAAACATCAATTCAAGCAACAAGCACAGTCATTTCAGAGTAAGTGGTTACTGAAGAAATAACATGGCCACATTTGGCTGAGAGTATTTTATGCACATTTTAAAATTTAGCAGAGATTTACTAATGATATAAACAAAAGTTAAAGTCAAAATTTTAATCTAACCATGTTAAGTATACATTTTTACTAAGCAACATTGGAATTTGGGATAAGTAAGTAAGTGCTGAATTCTGAGTAGAAATGAAGAGGGATATTTTAGGAAACCCGATGCAACACACAAGGGCATGTAAGTTTGGGGATGTTGACTCCACCTGGCCGCAGGTGTGACAGCAAGTTAAGCATATTGATAGTTACAGTCATTGTATGAAGTTGTCTGAGACATCTAACTTTTAACTGACCTTGGAAAAATCAATAGGAACCAAGAAGGTTATTGAATGGAGAAAAGCTCTGGGAGCATAAGTCAGACTCCATAGGATTCTTTGGAGGAAAAATGAACACAGTGTAATTTCTGGTATTCAACTAGAGTGGGCACAGTTCCATTTGGAGCATTTGGGAAATAACTGAAGTTAACAGAGTTAGGAGCTGGAGTCCTCTTACAACAGTGCTACTTGCCTAAGGCCACAAAGGATTCATTCTACATGAGAATCTTGCTACTTTGTCCTTGGTGTCCATAATTCTTGCTCTAATTGGTGTCATCTGAAAATTTTGGAGGGGTTTAGTAGCTTCATCCTCTGCGTTAAAGACATCTGATTTTTCTTTCTTCATGTTCTTCTCACTTCCCTACATTCAGGTCACTTTGTTTGGTTTCCTTAGGCAAATACATCCTTATATATCCTTACCTACTTATCCTACTTGTACTCCAAAAACAAACACAAGGCTAGTCCCTGTGAAGTCACATTTGTTTGATGAATTCTTTTTTTTTAAATATGAAATTTATTGTCAAAGTGGTTTCCATACAACACCCAGTGCTCATCCCAACAGGTGCCCTCTTCAATACCCATCACCCACCCTCCCCTCCCTCCCACCCCCATCAACCATCAGTTTCTTCTCAGTTTTTAAGACTCTCTTATGTTTTGGCTCCCTCCCTCTCTAACCTCTTTTTTTTTTTTATGAATTCTTAAAATGTTCTCTTTACCAGGAATCCTCTCTTGATCCAATTTTTCCAGTCTGCTTTTCACATACTCATTCCAAATTCCATGAGCCATTCACACAACTAGCTCTTTCACAGACTTTGCAAATTTCTGTACACACACACACACACACATTTCACTAAATTTTCCTTCTCTAAATTTTCCTCTAAGTTTCCTGGTTAACACCTCAGGTTGCCCTCAAATCTGGGAGTTCTACCAGATAGCTTGGGATGGAACATGTCCTTTCATTATAGCAGTCCAACTTCCTGGAAGGTCCGTCTCTGTTTACTGGTCCATTGCAGTGGGGTGTCACTACAAATGGAGAGACTTGTCAGAACCACAGGTCTCCCAGCACTCCACAGTGCTTGACTTCATATATTGCCTCACAATAGAGTTCCAGATGCTGTGCCCGTACCTTGTCCTTTAACACCACACTTCTCCAAGAGTGTTGGCATCCACTCGGATTGCTCATACCAAGCCAGTTTTCCCAGCAGTGTATCCTCTTGCTGCTCTCTACTCCTTAGGACCAAACTCACTCAATTTTCAACTGTTTCTCCCCATTAAAACATTTGTTTGAAATGGTAAATTTACATTTCATTAATATAGTCCTTAAAAATTAGCACTGTGATGTATTCCTTCTTGACTACCAGTTTCAGATCTATATTCCCTTTGTTCTATAAAGCCTATCCCCTTTCTTGTCTTTTCCTCAGTTTTCTTATAATGCGTGATCTACATTGCAAAATTTAGCTGTTACTCCCTGGGCTAGTCATTAGTGAAATGTTTTAAATGATCCTTGTTTTCCTTCTTCCAGGCTCATGGTAGGATTATACTTCCACATCCATTTGATGTTGGGCATATCCATTTGACTTTTGGGGGGGGGGCAATGAAACTTTAATAGCCAGTACACATTCATGTTCCTCCTTTCTTCTACTTAGGGAATTGTGAAAACACAGAAATGGAGCCTCCGTCAGGCTAATCCTTTGGTTGGATATTTTAAGAGTGGAGCCATGGGGCGCCTGGGTGGCGCAGTCGGTTAAGCGTCCGACTTCAGCCAGGTCACGATCTCGCGGTCCGTGAGTTCGAGCCCCGCGTCGGGCTCTGGGCTGATGGCTCAGAGCCTGGAGCCTGTTTCCGATTCTGTGTCTCCCTCTCTCTCTGACCCTCCCCCGTTCATGCTCTGTCTCTCTCTGTCCCAAAAATAAATAAACGTTGAAAAAAAAAATTAAAAAAAAAAAAGAGTGGAGCCACACAGCTGACCCATAATAGACAAATAACATGAGAAAGAAATAATCTTTAATGTGTCTTATTTCTGAGAGTTTTGAGTGCTTTGTTGCCTTTGATAGCTAAGTCCAACCTGGTTGATAGATTCTCTAAAACGTTGGTGTCATAGGTTATATTGTCAATAGGATTGCAGAACTTAGGAGAAATGATTTCCTTCTATTTTTTGAATATATTTTATGTATTTGAAAGAGAGCTAGAGATATGTAGGCAATAATTCATTTGTTCAATATAAATTGATTGAATGCATATCCTGGTTTTATCTCTTGTGACAATGATTTTTTATCTTTACAAAAGAGAATTGGGTAATGAGAGTGCTTACTGAATATAGTCAAGGTCATTTGGCATAGAAAAACTGGCCAAAATGCCATTGTAAAGAGAAAGTGGGGAGTCCCCAGGATGTAGAAACTAACTTCAAAATATAAGTAACAAGTGACTAGTGGGAACCTCAGGGCACCAATCTGAGACAAAATCATCAAAATAACACTATATCCGTGTGTGTGTGTGTGTGTGTTTCTTAGTGTCATTCATTATTTGTCTTTGGGCTACCTAAGAAAGTACTTAGGAAAGCTGAGATAGGGGAAAAAAAGACATCATAACATCCCAGTGTGAGAAAATATTACAGAACTATGATGACGCAGTTAGGTAACAATGCAAAATATATAATCCACAGGACTTGAGAAGAACACAATCATACTGGAGGGGAAGACCATATGGAACTTTATGGAATTGTTGAGACTGTAGATGAACCTTAACATCTTGTGTATACAGGAGACACAGAAAGGAGATGAAACATCCCACAAGCTGATCATCTAGTTGGTACATTAAGAGTGGGGTTACCCAGCTGACCCATGGTAAAGACCATGAACAAAATGTGTTATTAAGACACAGTAAGATCACAAAGCATCTAGTTTATTAGGTGATCATTCATTCATTCATTCATTCACCAAATATTGACTGAAAATTTTTTACATAATGACCATTGTGGTAATATAGTGGCAAACATGCTATCTAGAACTTCTCTATCTTAATTGAACTTTATAGTTTAGTTCAGAACAAATAATAAACAGATGAGTATTTAACTTAGAATTTTACTGAGTGCTCTGGAGAAGTACAGTGTGATTTAAGAGTATAGATCAAAATGGTCTAGCCTGTCTGGAATAGCAGGGAAAGAAAGACTCTTCGAGGAACAGCTTAGGAGGTATTAGTAAGAGTAGAACTAGAACACAGGGCACCAAGTTGAATGGGCATGAAATGAAGTTAGTCAGGAAGACAGGGCTCTATAAGAAGCTTTGTTCTTTATACCAAAGAAAGGGGTTCTTGAGGAAAACAAAGACATGGTCAAATTTACATTGCTTTGCTTCCCTTGTCAACATTCCTCGACATAAATTTGATTGATCTTGGTTCATTTAGGGGATCATTCCATGGAACCATTTAAGTCCATATCTTGAGAAATAAGTTAAAATGACAGTCTCTGATTTCCTTAATATGCTTATCAATGTGGTCTGGGGTACCTGTGTGGTTCAGTCAGTTAAGCGCCCACTCTTGATATTGGCTCAGGCCATGATCTCACAGTTGTGAGATTGAGCCCTGCATCATGCTCTGCACTAGGTGTGGAGCTTGCTTAATTTTTTCTCTCTCCCTCTCCCTCTGGCCTTACCCATTGTGCTTATGTGCTGGCTCTCTCTCTCTCTCTCTCTCAAAAAAAAATTGATGTGGTCTCAAAATCTCTAAATCATGGTGATATCTAAATTAAGTCTTTTATGTATACTGGAATTTCAATAAGAGGGGGTGACTTTTTTGAAGATTAGTGGGTGGTAGCATATTTTTCTTCCTAAGATGATTTCATAAGCTATGTAGATGTGTGTATATGCATGTCTGATATAAATTATATATGTGCAGGAAAATATCAACACTACCTCTTCTGAAACTTTCATACTAAACAAAAGGAAATTATCAGTATTCACTCATTTGGAAATAAATCTATAGAGAATGTTTTTTGGGTTGTTTCCTTAATAATTGTTTTTAAAATGTTATTGGAACTACTTTTTTTCATTCAGGCTCCAGAACAACATATATCAACTTTCTTTTCTGGGGATCAGCCAATCCTACCTTCTCCTTAGAGTCTGTCACTTGAGGTAAATGGAGTGATATATGGCTGAGACCTGGGGGACAGTGGTTGAATGCCTAGCATCATTTCTTCACTTCACTGAAACTTCTGTAAGGGAGAGATTTGATGTTATCAAAATACTTCTGAAATGAAAGGACAACTGAAAAGTGTTTAAAAGTCATCTTGAGGCAAGACTGGTATGATGGAAGCTACGTCTCTCCACACCAATACTTGTGATGTCCTCAAATGGCAGCAGAGGTGGACTCTGGCATCAGCTGTTGAGGAAAGTGATAGTAAGTGGAAAGATTGCACAATGGGATGGAAGGAAAAATGCTCTGAGGAGATGCTGAAGCAAAGACTCAAACAGTGTAACTCAGCCAGATGGTTGGGCAAACCCACTAGCAGATGGGCCAGCAGTGTACATAAGAATGAGGAATCATGTGGGACATCAGAAGCATGGTTTAAAGCCAACTTCTCCGTTGTGAAGCCTGAGGAAAAAAAAATGAATTTCTGGCTCTTGATTACCTATGGTAGATGGCATAAATGTAAGGAGGGAAATGTCCTAAGCTTGGTAGTCTATGTTGCAATTTCCCTGTGAACACATAGGAAAGTGTTGTGTGGTTTAAGAAGCTCTAAGATAAACTGTGGGATGCAGTTGTTCCCCATTTGGACCAGAAAGTTTTATCAAGAACTTACTACATATCAAATATTAGGCTAGATACAGAAGAAAGCAGAGGTACACAAGATAGCCTATGGATTCTGACTTATAGAATGTATGGTTTGCTGGCAAAACCAGATACAACAAGATAATTCAGTGTCATACATGACACAGATGGAAAGCTGTAGGGTTCATGAGAAGCACAGAAGGAGGGGATCAAGGTAGTGTTTCAAGAGAATATAGGCACTAAGTTGACCCTTGATATTTGAGAAGTCAACTAGATGAAGAGTGAGTAGTAGACAGATGAGGGAAAGAGGGCAAGCTTCAGGGAGTGTGTTCCAATCAGGAAGAAAAGGAAAAAGTCTGAATGTAAGAGAGTTTGTTGCAAGTCAGAGAAACATGGAGGTTTATCATTATGCTTGGTGCAATAGGGCTTAGTTAATGGTTTGGAGATACAAATTGTAATCTAGTTCTTAAAATGGTTTCCCCTTTGCTTGTTGAACTGCAAGCCACTTTGAGGTGGAACATAATCTCACTATCAGAATATGAGTCTCCACGCTCTGAATAGAACTCTTTCATGATTTTATTCTTTTTTCTCTGTGTTGCTTCAAAGTTTAGCCTCTGTTACCAGAATTTTGGAAGAATAGAACCAACTCTTACCATCTGGGAAAACACAGTCACAGTCACACACACACACACACACACACACACACAGACACACACACACACAGAGTAATCTATTTTTGTTCTTCACAGTTCATTCTATATCACTCCCTGATAATTTCTCTATATGAAGAATAAATTCAGCAATTAAACTTTTTTTTGGTCACAATTGAAATAATGTTTAGACTTTCTAAATATCCATTTTATATGTGGTTAAAACATATAAAACCACATATAAAGTATGGTTAAAAATGCACCCAAATACACTCACAGGGTCTTACAATTAGTCTTATGTATGAATATAGAATTATCTTAAGTAATATAACACGGTTGAGATATCCACACAGTATCAAGGATAAATGAATGCTCATATATGAATATTTTGTAGTAGAAACCCATTGCCCTAAACATTTTGTTCATTTGGACAGTATTTTTCCCCTATTTGTGAATTCTGAAAGTGTTTTTTTTTTCCTTCTTGTTGGTGAGAGGGAGAAAGTGGGGCTCTGCCAAAGAGGGTCTTGGATAGAAATCACCTAAGAACTCTAAACTGAGTGCCAGTGTAGACTGGTGTCCATTTTGGTAGGTTTCCAAGTTCTGAATATTGGTATTTTAATCCAGATGGGGGAGACTCTGGACGTGGGTCAATAGGACTTGGAGTAACTCTGGCTGAGAACTGATCTACACACAGGTCACACAATGATCTGTTTGTTGTGGTGGAGAAGTTGGGGTCAGCTCATAGGGGAATCCTGTTGTGGAAGACCCAGGAGTGCAGTAGGTTTTACTTTTTAAGGACTAACGCATTAAAAATGAAAACAAGAAGAGGCCTTTGATCTTCACTTGGAGCCCTAGAGAACCACAACCAAAAAATGGAATTAGAATTCCATAATTTGAAGGTTTGTGACCAAACTCATAATCCACAGCCAGCACTTTTCTCTTACTTATTCAGTCCAGAACTTTGAAGATCTGAAATCAGCTTTTTTTATCCTGACAGGTTTTACAGGAAGCTACTCAAGTCTCCCAAATTACAGCATTAAATGAGATACATAAAAACAAAAACTAATTCATTGATGTTAACTCTTTTTGTAATTTATAGAAAGAAGAAAGAATTAATGCATAAGTGACCCTCAAATTTACACCAAGGTTGAAGAATGTTAAGCCGTTTTTGCCTTCCATGTTTTTCTACTTTAATTGAAGAATTAAAATGGACTGGGCAAGATTTTCACATACATATACTCCAGAAACTGCCCATAAAATAAAAAAAGAGCTTTTCATCATTTGGGAAGGTATTTCCTTGATGGGTTTGTATTCATCAATAAACTATATCTTGCTTCAAAACATGAAGGCATGTAGGGCTGCTTCTAGCATCTCAGCAGGCTCCTAGAATGGATTCCATAGCAGCTGATAAGAAGCAGGGGAGTCAGGGAGAAAATACTGTAGTATGCCTAGAAGCTGCATGACCTCAAGTGAGTTACCTACCCTCACCTCTCTTTCTCTCTTTTGACTCAGTGCAAAATAGAAGTGAAAACAATATTCACTCTATTAGAGTTTTCTTATGACTAAATGAGACAGTGCTTGCCAAACATTTAAAACTCAGCCTGGCATTTAATAAGTGATCAATAATGTGTTGCTACTATTGTTTATATCATTGTTGTTGATATTACACAGCAGCTTCTCCCAGTGAAGTTGATAACTTTCTACTTTTAGAATAACTGGAGAAGTATAACATCTCAACTAAACCTGAGACACTGCTTTGGCAAGAGTGGAAGAGAGATAAACGTCATGTCTAAAAGGGTTAGTTGAATACATGAATGAAAAAGTGCCTCCCACGATGTGGAAAGGGAGCAAAAGAATGTTTGCTTAGATTTGTAAAGATCAGCGTGAATACAGCTAATAGGGCCTCCCTCCAACAGAATGTTGCCTTTATGGAAAGAGAAAGTTTTGTATCATCGATCCTGCCTAAGATTCAGACCAGTAGCCCCACCTTAAAAAAATACAAACAACAAAACAGAGATTAAACCACATAGCCAAACTGACAGGATGGTATTTGTAATTAGACCAAAAGTGAGTTTTTAAACAGAAAATTTATCCTAAAAGACCGCACTATTTCTGTTTTGTCCATCTTCCTGGGGATGGCCCCAGTTTTGAAGAGTCAATGCCAAAGTGAGACTGTCTGGTCCTGAGAATTGTCTGGGTTTCATTTTCTGATTAGAAATCACAACTGCTTCTTGGTGATGAAACTGTGTATCTCAAAAGCCACCAGTGAATAGGGTTTGCGTTTGTGTTCATTTCTAAAAATAAAGAAAAAAAAACCTGAGCAAACCTTTCCCTGTGCATTAAGCCTTCTGACCTTTATTGAAATAACAAAACAGTTATTCAAAGGACACGAGGATGAATCAAAGGTAACTTTCTATTTGCCAACATTCAAGGGTGGGGGATAGCTTGCCTGCCTTTCTCAGAGGGCTGTTCTGACAGAATGTTTGTGAAGCACTCAGCCCTGTCAGGAGGGTGCTGAATTAGGATTTTTTAAAATTTAAATGTCTGGATATAAAAAAGTTTGATATGTTAACAGTGAAAAACTGAATTAGCAGCCTTGAGACTGCCTTGAAGAAACAACTCCAAAAGTGTCGGCAGTGTGTAGGGAGACCTAGGTCAAGTGTAACAACTATAATGGTCTCTGGACTGACCTTCCTACATCAGCCACCCCCTCTTCAATCTATCTGATATTTATCTTTATCATTTCCTTATTTATAAACCATGAATGATTCACCATCACTACAAAATTAAGTATAAAAGTTTGTCCAACATTCAAGGGCCGTAAAATATGGATCCATCCTCGCCTTCTATGTGTGTGACCTTTTGTTTTTCTTCTCCATACCACTTATTTTCCAGAAAAAGTTGGCTTATTTCCATTTTTAAAATACGTCTTGCATTTTCTTGCCTTTGCACCTTTGGTAATATGGGCCCTACTTCCCTGGAGATCTTATGCTGCCTTGCACAAAATACTGAAAACATACATATAACACACACATGCACGCACGCACACAATCCAACTGAAACAACTGTGGGAAGGTGTCCAGGTAGAGGACGCACTGATTTCATTATTTGAGAGGTATTCTTTTCTTCTTAGTGCTAAGAGTTGTTGTGGAGGCTCTGCCAAGATTTGGAGGTAATTCCATTCTTACTGATTTAATACTCCCTTGGGAATATGTTAAATACATGATTTTGACATGAGACATTTTAACTTACATCATCTGATTTTCCATCCTTAGAATTATAATCAATAAATCACATAGTGAGTGAACACTGTATACATAAGACTGTTCACTGTCACAAACCTGGGAGGAAAGAATCCTCTTGAGGCTTGGGATTAAGTAGGAGATAAAGACTTCACTATGCTATTTTCAGAGAAATGCCAGAGTTATCCACGTAAATATCCAGCCACCCATTATGTTATCAAGATAGCATAGGAGCAGAGAAGAAACCTGATTCTTTGCTCCTAATCTCAACAAGAACAGATTTAAATTATGCTCTCAAACTTCCTCCTAACAGGACCACTCTCTGATTCTAGAAACCCAAAAGTCATGTATTAGTGCCAACGCTAAGAAATATGATTCATTTATAAGATGACATATTATGATACCACATAATTATTACTCTTATTTTATTATTATGATTAAGTTTTCCTAAGAATTTATGGAAGAATTAAATAAGGCTTGGTGGAAGTAACAGATTCGTGTCAACAAATCTCAATTCTAGTGATTTCTCTATTACTGTTTTATTTATAAGCTTGAGCAGTCTTTCACTGTATGTGTACAAGTCTTTCCATTTGTAAAATGGGGTAATAATAATCATACAAGGTTTTCATGAGGCTCACACAAGCTTGGATTAAATATGTAGATATAGATAGAGATATATAACATACTATCATCAGTTAGTCACTTTCAGACTTTTTCACTGTTTTTAGAAGTCATATGTTGTAAACATCTATAAACATCTCTTCAGTAATTGAAAGATGAATTATGCTATAGACTTATAAAAAAACAAACATCTGTGTGTTTCTGTATGATAAAAATAAAAAAAAGATTGACATATTTTTCTCTGTTCTTTTTGACTTGCATGAATATAGGACAACTTTCTACTTTTCAATGATGTAGGAAATTGTCCCTCAGATGCTCATACTGAGATGATGCTGGGCTATGCAAATTCAATCTCTTGGCAAATTTATGAAGTTATCACAATTGCTCAAATATGTGATGTCTCTGTTTCACAGAACAGACTGAAGAGTGGTCTGGAAATGTGTAATTTTAATGATAATAATACACATCTGCCAACCAATCTTTATAGATCAAGATTTTCCTAATGAGAATAAGGCACCAGGCCTAAAATAATAAGCCAGATTCATTTTTGCATTAAGACTCTTTGTAGAAAATTAAAGAATCTCCACTCAATCTAAATTACAAAGAAAAAGGCATTTTACAAAGATATGATATGAAGAGTCACATGGAACCCAAGAAGAAAACTTGGACTTACCATGAAGAACAATTGGAAAGAGGGATTCAAATTCCAGATAGATTTTCTCTCAATCTTTCCTTTGTATTTCCTTCTTTGCCACAGATTGAATGCTTTGTTTCTCTGATCTAATGAATGGAACCAAATCCACCAACAGCTCTCGAAGTGTAAAGTAGGCCTCTATCTCTGTTCACAAACTTCTCAAAACTTTCTTGAATCAAAGCTCAAATATTTGTGTCAGGGAATGTTTAGCATACATAACCAGCTCATCCAACAATCAGTTCACTGTTTCCAGAAAGCCGAGTTAGGTAAGCACATGGAAGCTCCTTGTGAAACTACATGGATGGATTGGGCAAAGGGATAATTCCCAGAGAGAAAGGGTAAAGACGTTTACCACAAAGTCCCAATGAGAAGATTTCCCTGATTTCTTTGTCCAAACATAATTCTCTCTTCGATACCTCATAGTGTTTGTTTCTGTGATCTAGACATTTTAGTATTTGATTGCACATTGTTTTTTATTACATGGATACATGCCTTGTTTCCAAACCAAGCTACAAATGTTTTGGTATAGAATCATATCTTATTTCTGTTGCATGTTGCCAAGGCCTAGCAACATGGTGCTAGCATGGTGCTGTGCATGTAGTAGCCACTTTAAGAATAATTCTTGAAATTAAGTAGGTTGTTTTGCATGGGCAACTTTAAGCATGTGTTTAGTTCAATCAAAAATGGTTTTACTGAGTTTGTTTTTCTGCATCCATTTTTTGAATGTACAGGTAGGTCAGTTTAGTAAGATCAGTAGAACCAATCATTCACGTTGAAGCAAGTTTTAAACTCCTTTCAACGGTATTTATTTTTTCAGTGACTCCTCCATATGTGTGTGACGGGTAAAAATGGAGGGCAGGAGCTTAAGACAGCTGCAGGAAAGAGATTGACAGAAGGAAGGAACAGATTGAAGTAGTTAGCCAAATGATATGACATTCCAAACCTCAAAGGATAAAGTACTAGTAAGGGCAAGGTAGATAGACTAACACTCATGATGAACTACCTATTCAAAATTTTAAAATACCTGCAACCCAGAAAGGTTTTTGAAAAAACTTGACTGAGATAGTCATTGATTTAAAATGGTCCACACCAAAATGTTCTAAATAAAATGTTAGTCTTTTATAAAATTGTATCTCGATCTATTCACATATTGATTAATATGGTGCCTAAAATATATGCACATTTTTTGTTAAATTACTTTAGAAGTGAATGCACAGCAACATTTTACTAAGACTTTTTCCAACAATCAGAGTACTTTGTTTTCCTCAAAATCATTTATAGGCATTTTCACTTACTACTTTTAGCAAACACATTTCTCTGAAGGAAAGAACTATAGATGCTATTATTTTTGCTATTAGTATTAGGATCAGTATTATTGCTGATTACAATCATTTTGGTGTCATCATTTCTAAAAAATCTTTGAATACTAAGTTGATACTAGCCTGCTTTATAAAATGCTATTTCCTATAAAATGTTCCATGTCTGTTTTTGTGAGTTACCATCCATTGCTATGTATTTGGTATTTAAAGAAAGATGTGCTTCTGATTTATTTACCTACCTCTAACATGCTAATTTTAAAATTTAATTTTCTCTCTGTTCCCCAGGAATACTTCTCGAGAAGCCTTTTTAATACGGCTAATACAGGGATGATGATAAATATATGCTTTCTGAAGGGTCAGCCTCTGTTTCAGGAACTGTTAAAATAGCTTTATTATAACAATACAATAAGTTGAGAAGGACTGGAGTCTTTTAAAAAGTTCTAGAAATGTTTCACCTTCCAACTATAGTCTTTACTTTTTATAATAAATCATGGCTAATTTCCTCTAATGTGATGGTTTTTGTTGGCAAACAGATAACTGGGAGTTGGGAACTCAGGTCTAACCTACTTAAATCAGAGGGAGCATTAGCGCAAATATTCTTAAGTAAGCATTCATTGTCTAATCAAACGAAACCGGCTTACTCAATGTTCGGTAGCATGTCTTTTCAAATCCTGGCTCAGGCTCCTGACTAATGTAGGCTGCTCACTCTGATCCCATTGGGGCTGCAGAAATCTCCTATTTCCTTTCATTTTCGGGTATGCAGCTGCATTTCTAAGCCATGACTACATTGCTAAATGAATCATTGATTTGGAAAATCTGAAGTGACCTTCAACTTGTTCTCCAGCTCTTCCTCAAGAGAAGAGAGGAAAAATCAGCAAAATATTGAAGAGGTCATTTTTCTAAAGGTATTTTTGGCGGGTAGAAAGTTGGGAGACCACTCTGTATATGCATAAGTGTGTGTGTGCAAGGGAGATTATAGTCTATATTCAGAAGTGACATTCTCCATAATAATCTGTGTTTTGGGTCTATAGCTCAAAAGGCAAGGATTTTTTCTTGTAGTACAGATGCAAACACTTTCCTAGCTTCTCAGCTGTGCCATTAACCTATATGCTACTCTGCCTAAAATTCGTCATTTGGGTGGCTTGCACCAGTTCTGGGTACTTACCTACTCAGCACAGTGCCGGTCTTTCAGAAGAGTCAATACTATGAAAAGTTACATGATGAGAAATTCTGCTTTCATTATTTTTCTTTAACTTCACCTTTGATTTTCAGGTATGGCTATAGGGTATGTTCTGTCAACAATTCTAGTCATACATGCGGCCCTGGGGAGCAGTACAGCACTCCTCCAGCACTGGCTTGCTCCTCTTCACGATGGGTGACCTAGTTAGACATATCAATATTCAATGAGACATATAGATCACCCTGATGGAACTGCTCAATGGAGCTCATGTAAGGTCAATAGAAGATGCAGGTATTATATCCACTGAGTCACTAATTGGTCTCATGCCAGAACTGTCCCTTATCGATATAGTCCAGTTAACCTCACCCTTCTATCCCCTGAGTCTCTTTCCCCTTCAGTGCTGAGTGTTTCCAAAGAAGTATTAGAAAATAAATTGATAAATAAACATAAACCCTTAGGTATGAATGACTGACAATCTCAACCCTTTTAAAACTGAAGGAGCCTGCAGTTTACCATGCTTGAAGGTTTCTATCACATTACTGGAGACATAATTCAAGTTTCCTTTGAGTTGACCTAAAACGAGAGAATAAGTTACTTAGATGACCTCTCAGGTCCTTTCTCACTCTAACAATACATGGATTTTTTATGAATTTGCTCAGAAGTGTACTTCATTTATTATTAACTCCATTTTAGAGCTAAGGAAGCAGCGGCTTAGAAAGGTCTGGTAGCAGAGCAGAGGGCAGCCTTCTAACTCGTGGGTTTAGTCACATTCCTGATCCAGAAGCTTCCCAGTTGTTTTTATCTTTTGTGAGGCTTGTACTAGGTTCTTTTCGTGAAACTCCAAAACCAAACCATGTTGACAGACTTTGTCCCTGCCTCTGATACCTCCCAACCACCTTCTCATGATGAGTCATTTTTGCAGCTTTCATCCCGTTCTTAATGTTCAGGTGGGTGAACGTGATAACTGCAAACAGCAAATAATCAATATCTGGGGTTAGACAAAGCTCTGTAAGCCAATCTGCAAGCCTGAGCAAAGCTTCTTGTGTCCTTAACTGTAACCTTGGCACATGAAAAGCGACTTCCATTCCATTTTACCAACGTTTCGGTCAAAGATCAATTGCCATTGTAATTATATCATATATCACAGGACGAAGAATCAGTGAAAGGGCAGGCCCTCTAAACTAATACATATCATTAGCATTTAAAGAACACGAAAAACAAATTGAACATTAGTCCTCATGTAACTCTTTTTTCTAGAGCAAATAATTTTCCAAATTAAAATGAATAAATTAATGAAATTGCCACATGCCTGAGAATAAACCACGTTGGTAATGTCGTCAAGCCCTCAGCAAAGTTGAGCTCATTGTACTCCTCTGTCTGATCATTATAACATCTAATCAAGGGGAGCTTAAATACTTCAGTGAGCTCTCAAAATAAATTTGATCTGAGCAGCTCAGGTCTCATGGATTCCTAGGGTTACTGACTAGGTGAAACATGTTTTTGTTTTAATCCCTGTCTCAGCTCAAAGAGGATTAATGCCCATAATTCTCCTATCCCCATTTAATTGAGAAATGAAGTTTGAAGAGGCACCTCCTGGAACACTACACTTTGAAGTATGACCTATCTACTGTCTACACAATAAATCTCTCTGCTCACACACATTTACACATACCCTTCCTGCCCAAAGAAAGAGAGAAGGAAGGCATTGTGTGTGGGCTTCTGTCTGTATTTGTATGTCTCTGTTACAAAACATAAAACATTGCTATTTTCTCTTTTCAATCTTAGGAAATAGGAAGGTATTCTCTGAGAGGCTCAAACTGTCTGAAACAACTGTGACCTTACCTTTCTCTGGCACTCTAATATCCCCATTGGTACAATGGGGATTTTATTAAAAGCAACACAATTCTTGCATTCATTTTGTATGATTGAGATTTTTACTTTTTCTTTTTCCATACCAGTAGAGGTAAAATGTCTGGAAGAAAAGAGAGACAAGATACCATACTCTGGAACTACCTTTCCAGCAGCTAGACAGGCATTTGTAGAAAAGGACCAAAATTCTGAATATAGATCTACATTTGAGTCCTCAGATAAACCCAATGCTAAGATCTAATACAGAAGGGCACAGAGAAGCACGGGAAGATTTAATGCCAGGCTCACTTTCCCATGCTAGTTGATGTGAGGATTTGGTGAGGAGGTTAGCATAGGTGTATGCACACAGTAAAGCTTCGGCAAGTTTTGGCTACAAAGAATATTCACATCTTGCACCCGAGCTCTAAGGCTTCAGGATCACTACATCTGACACTCAGTGTCTTTTCCAACCGAATCTCACTTCAACTGTAACCTCTTGGTCACACAGACTAGCCCTGATCCAGCGTGGGAGGTCATTACCTAAGGATGGGAATACTATGAAACAGGGACCACTGGAGGCCATCTTGGAGGTTGGCCACCTCCACAACAACCTAAGGGCTGCTGAACCTTTATCAAACTGTTCTCTCTGATATTTTACCCTTCAAAGACCAGGCTTGTGTGCGATTTTTGTGAGAGGGATTTTAGCAAATGATGATATATCCAGAAATAACAATATTTAAAAACTTAGTATCTGTTATGAATGTATGGGTTTTTAATCTAATCTCTCGCTTGAGCTTCAAAATAAACTTTTACAATAGGCAAGAGAGGGTATATTACTGCAATTATTTCATAGATAAGGAAACTGAAGATCAGAGAGATTTAATGATTGACCCAAGATCTCAACTAGATATCTTCCTAGCATTCCCACGGCATTTCTTCTGCTAGGCTGAACTGCCTTGTATATTTGTTAAATGCTTACCTCCTTAGATGCTGGCCAGAGGGTTTGCAGCAAATCACACAAGTGTATAATTTTTGTCTTCATAAGTATTTTCTCTACTTTCTAAAAAATCACTAGATTTTATCAATTGATATCTGCTCTGTTGTTTTCTCCCAATTTGCCTCCCACACACACATACACACATAATTATAGATACACAAGCACACACACTCCTCTTTCTGGTCTCTTTTATTAATAGCAAACTAAATTTCTTTCAGAAAAGACTAGTGGTCATTGTGTCACAGAGAAATCTCCTTCCATGCAAGTTAATATATATAGAAACTTCGTAGCTTTTCTCCCTTTATCCTAAAATAAATTATAAAAGGTTGTATGTTCAGGCTTCAGGCAGAATTTTTCCTGTTTGGGGAGACTTTTTTCAACTTTCTATTTGAATTGGTAGCCATTTGTATGAGAAGAAAATGAATACTAATGGAAAAGCCCAGAGTGGATTTGGAAAATCATTACAACTGTTCTGCCATAGGTTTGGGCCTTTGACAAAACACCTATTCAAGTATGGAAAATCCACTATTTCTCTTCTGCATTTCTTTTTCTGAATAGAGCTGGATTGAATAACCACGACTGATAAAGGATTCAAAGCAATTGCCTTACTAAGTAATAGTGAGCCCATGTTCTAACCAATGGGACAGACAC
The DNA here is from genome assembly GCF_016509475.1 of Prionailurus bengalensis. Taxonomy (NCBI): domain Eukaryota; kingdom Metazoa; phylum Chordata; class Mammalia; order Carnivora; family Felidae; genus Prionailurus; species Prionailurus bengalensis. The sequence goes on from NC_057356.1 coordinate 60,640,044, forward strand.
TGGCCTTCATTACATCTGACTAGGCTGCCAGATTTGCAGTGAAGGGACTGGGAAAGAAGGGTAAAAAAAGTAAGATCCCCGATAAGTTTCACTTTCCCTAAAACGTCCTTCACCTAAGCACCAATTAAGATGCCCCTCTCCTAAATTCTGCATATCTGCAGATTTATTTGTACCTCTAGACATTTTTTCCAGGTATTTCCCTTGTGCTTACAATACACGCCTGCCTTCTTTCTGCATATTCAAACACTATTGACCCTCCTTGAAACCTCCTCAACTAGTAATAATCATTTACATCCCTGCTAGTGCTTATGATTTTCAAAGTGCTTTAACATAAGCTAACTCAGTGATCCTCACACAACCTTGGAAGTTTAGCCCAGCAAGTATTGTCTTATTGTTTTCATGGATGAGAAAAAGGAGATTGGAGTGGTTCCATTAGTAAACAAGGTCATAGAGCTAAAAAGGAAGCAGCACTGGAGTTGATCTCCCCCACTGCTTTTCATCCTGCCTCTACCACCTGCATGAGATTTCCCTTTTCTGAGTGCTTGGAGCTCTTAGTCAGTCACATTCCAATGTAGCCTTTAGGTACTAACTGCCTAGTTGCCTGCTATGTGGATGGAAATCACTGATAACCTAGAAATAGACTGCTCCTCCACATTTTTCATGCAGCCTTCTTCCCACTTACCCACAAATGGCAAGACCAATGGTACTATGAGAGAATGAGTTAGACATCGTGGGCACTTTCTCACTTCTGCTCCAGCAATCCTTGAAGTAGATAACAGTCAACTAGAGATCTAGTGTTATATACTTCATTCATTCATTCATTCATTCACTCACTCACTCATTCAGCATAGTCCATGCCTACTATGTGATGTTCTCTGTCTTAGGCCCTGGAAATACAAGTTAAATGTGGCATAATCTTGATCTCCAGGAGCTTAAAATTGAGGTTGGAAAATTCCATTCTTTTTTTGAAATGAAAACAAGTGTTAGCACCAATGTGCAAGACAAAAATAAATTGTGCATTTTTTCAACCTCATTGCATCAAGAATAAGCACATGATTGAGGCAAATATAGTATTTGTTCCTCCTATAGGACACTCCAAAATTGAATATGCAAGTTTAATGGCTACATTACATTTACCTTGAACTGAGTGTATCTGTCCGGATTTACATTTGCAGTTTGGGTATTATGAATGTTAAACTTTTCTTTTTTCCTTTTCTCCCTTAGACTCTAACCTGAATGGAAAAGACAATATGAGGGTGATCAAATACTCCAGGCAGTCTGTCTTGGGTAAAGATTATAGAAAACCATGGATTCTACTTACATCTAAAGTGTTTCACAGATGACATGGAATAAATTTGAAAGGCTTGGCTCTTTGCCTAATTCTTTGAGAAATCCAGAAGTTAGACTTGGAAATTATACATCAGCTTTTTGCTCAACCAACCATGGCACCGATGAAAATGCACCCTCCATGAGTGTATTCAATAGTCACTCAACACCCTTTGACCTGCATATTGCCTTTTAAAATTTATTAACTTATGGTCACAATTCCTGCTCAGATTCTTAGAGATTCACACCTTCACTTACTGGATTTGAACTCAGTACAGTCTCTGAATGGTTTTTCTTTAGATTAAGAGTCATTGAGGAGTCACTATGCATAAAGCACTTTAGGGAGTTTGGTGATGAGCCTCCAAAAGGGAAGAAAACAATAGCAATCATGCAAAGCTCAATGGAGATGGTCTTCAAAAGAAATAACATGAATGGGGATGGGGCAACAAACAAGGGGTGAGAAAACAATTAACACTTGTTGGGAGCTTCATCTCAGAAGAGGCTACAGATGAATTAAACTCCCCAAAAAATGAATAGAGTTTGCACAACAGAAATTGGACTGGGCAGATATAACAGGCTAACAGACCAGCCTGAACAGATAAGAATCTTGACCATGATTTTCCACAATTATGCATTGTATGGAACAATATTGTTATTGATTCTCTGTTCCATACATTTAGCATACTTATCAGATCCTTTGTTTGGTTCTTAAAATATTTTGCCATACAAGAGCCTTCTACACAATTTGATACTCATTTATAAATAGTTGATATCCTTCAAAAATTATGCTCTATACTCAAATTCCAGAGTTAAAACTGAGGCCCACTTCTTTACCATGGCATAATACCATGTTGCTTTATTGGCAAATTCTTATATTCCCTGAAAAGCTCATCATCTCATGGTGACATTTCAAAACTGCCTCCATAACATTAGGATGATTCCGGAAAGCTTGAAAACACAGAGCAGTTATTCCCATGATATATGATCTTCCTGGACCTCTACCTCATAAACTACTAACTTCCTTTCAAATCATATAGAAAGGCCGATTTTTCCTTCTTTGTACACAGCATTCATTTTCTCTCTCTCTCTCTCTCTCTCTCTCTCTCTCTCTGGGCTATTATTTATTATTTAACTTGGTTACTGTATTATTTAAAGAAAAAAGTAGTTTGCAATATTGCCTGTATGGGAGATACTATACAGGGTAAAGCGATATTGATTGCATTGTAGCTATTAACTACTGTTCTGAAAACAAGGAAGGAGTGTGAGACAGTGAATCAGGGCAAGAATTATCTTCACCCTCCTAAAGCTAAAAAGGAAAAAAAATAGCAAACCACATTCCAAATAATTCAAGAACTTTAGAGGGCATATAAAGGATGACCAAGATTTTGTAACTTAGCTCCTACCCACATTTTTAATGTTAACTACTAAGTCTTTCATACAAATATACTATCTGGTACAACTGTTTTTCCTAGAACTCCTCAAATATCGTATTCCGGTTCTTGTGGATATTTTCCTTCCTAAAAAGTTCAGATTCAATAAAATATGAATTTACAAATATTTCCATTCCTTCATTAACATATCTGGGTCTCTCTGTTCTGGTTGTAAACATAGAGACTGGAGGATTAATTTTACTAGTAAGAGTTAACCAAGCAAATAGAGATTTTACAGGTTTCGCAAAGGGAAATATTCTTAAGTGAATCTGTAAGAAATCTTGGGAAGCAAAGAACTCAGTGGACAAAATGCAGTCAGTAAAGCAAGAAATGGAAGAGCACATTTTTTATCAAACTGAGAGAGAAAAGAAGCAGATGTCAAAAGCTCAGTATGAAGTCAAAACATAGGGACAGTGGAATCCTGAGTAGAGAACAGAGGTCAAGAGATTAAGTGGAAGGTTATTTCTGGAAAAAAAATCAAGAAGAGGTGTAATTTATCACTGACATTTAATTGGCCTCCATGGTGAGATTCATGGAAGTACCACCAGTATTTAAAAGGCTATAGACAGGGCAGACAGGATTAATCAATCAGATTTCCAACTGGACTCATCCCTCTGTTAGATGTTGTGGCAATAGAAAAGATATCCTTTTTAAAAGGAAGTTAGAAGACCAATATAGCACATAAATCAATTAGAAAATATTGTTTCACTTCAGAATATTGGTTTCTACAGTCCCTCCAAAATGTCTTGCTCATAGTGATTGATCAGAAAATACTTGTTAAATCAACATGAAAGGTGTTTGTGTTTTGCAGATTCTATGTACTATAAAATTGGAGAAGAGGAGAGGACAAATTTAATGGGAGATAAATAATTAGGAAGGTCTAAAATGAGGTGGAGTTTGAACTATGTTTTTGATGGTAGAAGACAGAGACAATATGAAGGAAGACCATATTTGAGAAAAATGAAAAGGGATATGTAAAATAATTTCTCCACTAATTAAATCACTGCTCACGTATTGAACCAAAATTCCAGGGAAAACCCCCCAATTGTCTAATCTAAATCATTTTCTTCCAGAAAAGTACCTGACTTCTCTTTCTGTAAGTAATTCCACATTGACATATGCTTCTGGTGTTCATTAATAAATATCACATAAATGTTCTTTCTTACTTTTCCATATGCATATATCCATATGTAAGGACAAAGCGTTAACCTCTTGAAGCCATGTTAGAGCTCAAGGATGACCTTAGACAAATTGTTCTTTGGACTTCAGCCTCTTTACCCTGTGAAAGAAGAGGATTGTAGTCCTAAATTCTATGGTTTCTAAATCTGAGGCAAAACCTAGCCCCATTGCACCAGTTTCTATGTAAATGACATCAATCTAAAGATATGCACACATTGTGGTAAAAATGAATATATTGATTTCTGTACAAATTAAGGTTTTGCTAATTTGCACTGATACGATTGAAACCATAAACTCAATGATAACAACAAAGTAGCTAATTACGTTGATGATCATTTAATTTTACTTTTGATAATGCATATGTTTTTATTTAGACTAATACAATGTAAATTATATAACCAGCTAGTTTTAAATACCCTCTCATTTGAAGCGTCTGCTCAATGAAGGAGAACAGCTGAAATGTGAACTCCTCATGGTGTGGCTGGTTGTGGGAATGAGCAGAGGCTTGGAGTTGTCTGTGGCCTGATCATTGCACAATCAACTTGTGAAATAAGGGGCTGGTGTTTGTTTATACCTGCCTCCACAGAAACACAGGAATGGGGCATTCTGTCAAAGAGAAAAAAACCAAATACATGAAGCCTATTGCATTCATTCATTTATATACTCATTCAGTCATATATCCATCCTTCTATTCATTCCTGAGATCCTTGTAATACAAAATTGAAAAAAAATCAATAACTTGTCATCCTAAGTCTCACATTCCAGGCACACAATTAAGTATGTATATGAAAAGACAAGGGGACATCACTTTAATAGTATTAGGATCAAACAATATGCCAAGTGCTTTGCATATAGCACTACATTAACTTAAACATGCTGAGGAAACACAGGCAAACCAGGGAGCTGGATGTGACTTTCGAGATACATCTTAATGATAAAGAATGGAATGCAGAACACTAGAACAAGAGCAAAGGTATAGGATTTGAATGTTGTTCCTGTTGTAATGGGGTATTGGCGGGGGCGGGGTGCGGGACACAAGAAAGTTCTATGTATCTAGAAAATAAAGCTTATTTGGCACAATGTTGGAGCAAGAAATGAGGAAGCAAGCTGGATAAAGTCACCTAAAGGTTGTGAAATTCATCTTAAAAGAGAAACTTCTGCTATAAGCAAAAGAAAATTAATTAAAACCAAAATGACATATAAGTTCCATATTTTATAAAGAAAATATGATGTTATTGATAATGAGAAATTAGAGAGGGAGGAGACTGGGGGAGGGAAGTGGAAATATCCCATAACATGAAGGTCTGTGAACCAAGATAGTGAGAACATAATTGTGCAGGAGGGGTGAAATAAGAGATATTGCAGAGAAAAAAAAGAACTGTATTCTCCAACTCTTTGTGCTAGAAGCTACTATTGTTCTCTAACAATCAGACATATAGAATGAAACTATCAACTTTATTTCACAAAGTTGATTTGAGCACTTTGGTTAGATGTTTGGCCACACTGGTTTTCTAATAAGTTGTCTTAGTACTTTACTTACCCTGTCCAGTGCAGACAGATAATTAATTACAGATCACCTCAGCAGAAGCCTGCCTCAGGAAGTTGGCATCATGGTGAAATACAGACCAGAAAGCACCATTTCCATGGACAGAGGAACAAAAGGGCAATCCGGAAGGGTTGAGCCAAACACTCCCAGATTTTTCTCCTATATTCTCAACTCAGACAATGCTTCCACCTCCCATGGAGAAGAGTAAGTGATGGCTGTGGAGCGTAATCACTAGTGTGTAAATCACCTGTGAATCTTGTTAAAATGCAGATATTGATGAAGTAGAGCTTGGCGAAGGTCTTAGATTTGCATTTCTAATAAGCACCAGGAAATTTTTATGCTGCTGGTCTATGGAGTTGTTAAGGGATAGGGAGTCCAAGATGGTTACCATGGCAAAGCTTTCCAAAATGAAAGCAGGGTTTGTGAGTCTAACTACAACATCTTAGTTGAACAGGGTGCTTTGATTTCCTGCAAAGTTCAGGACCAAAGAGCTATTTTTTGCACACTGTAACTGGCTAGGCTCACAATAACCAGTAATTGCTGAAATTTTGATAAATGTGCCCCAATATAACTGTAAGAGGATAATTCAATTAAACACTCATAAAACATCCAGACTTAGAAATGTTGATTCCAACTCTTTCATGCTTTTCATATATTCTCCCTTCTGGCTCTAGAGGGTTTAAATATTTTTAAATTAGCTCATTCTGCCCCAGAGGTCTTCATTTCTTCATTTGTTTTATTTGATCACATTAACTTATGAGCGGCCTGATATAATTGTGGGATATGTTTGGGGACAGAAACGCAATAATGAAATTAACATTTCCTTCCCCAAAAGTTGGGCTTCATTGTGGACTCTGCTTATCTGTCATCCTTACTTTCTTCATCCCAGTGCTTTCCACATAATAAACCCTTAATAAGTATTTCTTGACTGATGCATGCATTTGGAATTTTTTCATTACTTCCATGAGTGTGAAATATTAGGTTTCCCAAATCTATCTCTTCTTTCTCCCATTAGAGGTTTATTCAGTTCTTTCTTCTTAAAAGTGCTAGTAAGCATGTCAAGTTTATCCTTTCAGCTTGGAGGTGATAATTCTCTATTCTGGGGGAAATGGATGCAATGCCCCAACATTTGTACACTTAATTAAAGCACAGGAATGCTTAATTAATGTAACAAATGCAATTAAAAATGTCTCTAATGGAGAAACTGCTGCTCAATTTTTAGAGCAACAGAGAGGTGATGGCCAGGTGGGTTAATTAATCAGTGTGAATTCTTATTTGATGACTACTTTGAGGTTCTCTGATACAATGAGACTATACAAATGTCATACAATGCTGTTATTATGTCTAGCTGGAATACCATTTTGATCTTACTTCCTTAGACCCCTCCATTTAGCAAAATTTTCCCTTTGTAAGTTGACCTTTACTCTCTCCATGTATAATTTTCTCATTTGTATCTCCCAATCATAACTTAAGTTATCCCACAATAGAAGAAAGTAAATGTCAACTTTCAAAAACTTAAAAGAGATTTGTTTACACATTAAGCAATGCACTATTTCATTTCTTTTGAGAGAGAAAAATTTTTTGCTGTCACTGTTGTTAAACTCTCTGAGTACCAACAAGGTTCTGCGAGCAGAAAAGACTCATTCTCCATACCATGACAACTGAGTTTCAAACTTCCGTCAGCCAACGATTTTTGAGCACATACCATATACCTTTTATGAAAGAAGGTTTGGTTACTTTTGATGACTTTATTAATATACTTTGCAAAAATGTGTAAGCCTTTTTACCATATCATACTATACCACACCATACCATACCACACCATACCATATCTCTTATTGGGTCAAATTTCTGGCTGGAAAAAGAATAAATCAGCATCTGATATTTAAATGATTAAAAGAGTTAACTCTGGTCCCAAAGGCACAATCAGTGACCTCCTGTCTTTCGTGTGCGTGCACGCTAGTAATATTCCAGTGAACTGGGTGATGGGAAAAAATAAAGGTCTGCGGCCGCCATTGCTCTTTGTCAAGACTTTACACAAAAGTACTGACTGTGCTATAATAGGGAATCAGCTTGCCAAAACATTACAAGAGGCTGAAGCTTCTAACTCACTGAAATTCTACTTAAGTTATTATATGCTTGGATGGCTGCAAGAACAACAGATAGCTATGTAATTAATGCAAACCATGTCAGCCTCCCTCACTTCCTTCTTGTCTCCATGCAGACCAGTAATGAGGCGCCTCCTGACACACAATCACAACGCACTGACAAACCATCTTGGTGTGTGAAAAAGACACAGAAAAATCCAAGAACCATGACAATGCTTGCAAGCACAGTTCCTCTGCACCAGAGATTTCACATCATAGCTGTCCCTGAGGCAGAGACTCCTGGCTGGAGAAGTCATTATCTGTCAGACTACAGACCAAGTTCCAGGTCTGAAGGGCTCTTAAGTTATCATATAGAAAGTAAAAGTTGTTATCTACATGAATGATTTTCTTCTTTCTTCTTATGTTAGTATTCCTGAGAAAATATTGAAAACAAATGATTCTCTGAAACAATTACATGTTATACTGCTATTTTTACCACTGTATGATGAACATCTGCCTACCAAGAAATTAGATTGTTTCTTTGGGATGGCCTCATCCAATAGATTAAAAAAGATAATGATGTTAAATTTTATTATTAATAAAAAAGGTCTAATTTCACCTGATATACCATGACATGCAATACTCACCAGTGTGCTTTATTGATCTGTCCATCAGCATCACTATTGACTGACATACTTATTGTACTCTTCCCTTACAGAACTATGCAAGTTGCTACAGGTAATATTCAAAAGCATAAAGCAGTCTTTAACCTTGTGCTTTATTTTAATACTATTAGTAAAATGAAATTTATATGTAAAAAAGTTGCAGAATTATTGAACACAATAAAATCTAACTCCAAATGGAAAATATAGGTAAGATACACGATCAATGACTGAGAAGAGAAGTACCATTGGAAAGGGTAAACCAAGTACAGTTTCTCTAAGAATAGTAGACTCCAGAATAAGGGAATTCTAGACGAGAGGATATGTGGGAGAAGCAAGAAGACTTAATATTTATCAAAATCATAGTCACTAAGAATGTCTTCACAGGTGGTAATATGATAGGCAATAATGCTCTGCACTGGGAATAAAATCAGTTATTAAAGGAGGAGAAAGAGTGGCTCATTCAGTTAAGAGTCCAACTCTTGATTTCAGCTCAGGTCATGATCTCCCCATTTGAGCCCTGCATCAGGCCCTGGGCTGACAGCATGGAGCCTGCTTGGGATTCTCTGTTTCCCTCTCTCTCTCTGCCTCCCTGCCCCTCCACCCCCACCCCACCGCTTGCACATGTTCTCTCTCTCTCAAAATAAAAATTAAAAAAATAAAATAAAGGAGGAAAGACATAACAAATGAAAGTTATAGAGACCTTGAACCTTATGCTCTAGATTTTTAGAGAACACTAACATGTGAAACAATAACGAATGATTAAAACGAAAGATAGCAAGGCTAATTGCTAAGCCACATGGTATAAATTCTAGCCTTTATAAGAATTCACACTAAAGAAATATCAGTGGAAAGGGAATATCCTATAGGATAACCTGAAGGTGCTAGGTCTTAACTTGCATTTTGACTGTTAGATAATGTTTGAATTTCTGGAGAGAAAGGAATAAATACCAAATAGAAGTAAATCATAGCATAAGCCATGAAGTCAGTATTAGATACTGCATGTTTATGGGACAGTAAAGAACTTAGTTCAGGGACACCTAGGTGGCTCAGTTGGTTGAGCGTCTGACTTCGGCTCAGGTCATGATCTCACGGTTCGTGGGTTCGAGCCCCACATCTGGCTCTGTGCAGGCATGCTCGGTGTCTGGAGCCTGCTTCTGATTCTGTGTCTTTCTCTCTCTCTGCCCTCCCCTGCTTACGCTCTGTCTCTCTCGAAAATAAAATAAAATAAAACATTAAAAAAAAAAGAACTTAGTTCAATTAAAGAAATGATACAATAGGGAAGAATGATCCACTGAAGTTTATAAAATAACTGAGGAATAGTGTTTTTTTAAATAGATTAATCAAAGTCAGTGGTTCCATGCCTTGTTTTTTTAGACTCCAGAGAGACTCTGGAAATAAAAGGTTCATATGGCTCCAGGTACACTCTAAAACATGTATCTGTTAAATAATGGATATATTTTCAACATATATGTATTATTTTTAATGTTTATTTATATTTGAGAGAGAGAGAGACAGAAACAGAGACAGAGATAGAGCACAAGCAGGGGAGGAACAGAGGTAGAGGGAGACAGAATCTGAAGCAGGCTCCAGGCTCTGAGCTGTCAGCACAGAGCCTGACATAGAGCTCAAATTCACAAGCTGTGAGATCATTACCTGAGCCAAAGTTGGATGCTTAACCAACTGAGCCACCCAGGTGCCCTATATGTCTTTTAAATATGTATAAATGTGAATAATACAATGAAACTGAATTTAATAAAAGACATCTCTTACATCTTATGCCATTCTGTACCTTCTCAACTAGCTAGATGTGGTTATTGTCTCATACTGGGAGACACGCTACTTATTTAAAACTTGTGTCAACTCACACTGCCGTTTGTTTTTTCAGATACAAAATACATATAAAATACCTACCAAATGGTTAACATATTTTCATGTATTTATTGTTTACTAATCTATTGTTTACTACTGAGTGATACTAACCTAAATATGACCCTGAAAATTGTTATATTTAATTGTTTTTTTTTCTTCTTAAAGCCTTAATGATTAATTCAGGATCCATTTCCAATGTGAGTTCTAAAATATGCACATTTCCTAATCACATGAGGGCCTTCTTACTCTATTTCCCCCTACAGAATTAGACTATCTTTTCTTTGTCAAGTGGCATTCATGGTACATGTTTGAGGACCGGAAAATAAAGATAAGCTTAGGATTTAGCTGAGAACGGCACATTTTGACGCCAAACAAGCTTGTTTCATGTACCCCACACTTTGGCTTTTCATCACTTACAACATGTCATGTTGCTAAGCACAAATACTCCATACTCCAAAAAGCACTAAATATTGTAAACAAGATTTGATGAGATAGAGTAAGATAGAAGTGATATAATGAAACAGCTCAAAACTATGAAGAAGTTTTATTACATACAAATTAGAAAAACACCACCTGTTTTCCCACTTACATTCCCTATTTCAAACACACAACTATCTACCCCCATAACTTATTTCTGCAGTAATAATACATTTATTCTTTAATGGAGAGTACTGCTGGATATGCACTTGAGGGCACAGTAAGTAGTAACTTAGAAGCTGAACTAAATGTTTTAAATTGAAACTGCACTTTGATTTGTGAACTTTTATTTCCAAATGACTTTGGCAGGAAAGGGTTAACTTGCTAGGCCTGAATTACTCAAACCCTGGCCATTCCAAAGAAAGGCCTGTCTGTAGGACGGACCCAGTGGCCAGAGTCTGGAAGATAACCTCTGAACCAGTGGAATATTCTGCCTGAGAATGAGATGGTTTTTGTACACCTAAGGTGTTGAGCCATGCAGACCAGTTTAATCATGTAAATGTGATTTCCAGTAAATGCTTGTTTTTCCTCTAGAACTAAGTGGGACTGGAGTCTGACCAGCTGAGATCAGACACCTGGGAAACACATGTCTATGTGTCTGAATGAGCCCCAGTAAAATCCCTGGACACTAAGGCATGGATTAGTTTCCCTAACTGACAACAATTCACACGTGTTGTCATATACTTTTTTTCTGGGAAAATTAAGCACATTCCCACTGGCAGTGGACACATGGAATCTGGCACTTGGCTTCTCCTGGATTTTGCCTCCATGCCTTTCCCTTCACTGATTTTCATCTGTCTTCTTATGCTGTCACCAACCATACCATACATTTAACAGCTTTTTTGAGTTTATGTAAGCCCTTCCAGAGAATTACCATGCTGGAGAGTGGTCGTGGAGACTCTCAGTACAACACTCTTTTCTAATCTAATTCCTAATACAGACTTCCCTCATTTGGCCCTGACTGCCTTTTTTTCTACTCTGAACTCTGACACTTACTGTCAATACCAAAGAATTTAAAGGCTTGGCAGAATGGTTTTTGGATTGTTTATTACTGTTTCACATATTATCAATTTATCCGTTAAATCAATTGCTTATTTTAGCACAAAGGCTATGATTGCCTTTTTTTCCCCAAAACTTGCAATGTTTTCATAATACTCGGCACTAACTAGGCACTCAATCAATGCTTTTACATTAGTGTCCAGCCAAGAAACTGATGGAATAGTGAACTATTTGTAATTGATCTAATTATGTTTGACAATGTATCAGTAGTTGTCCAGAAATATTCTGGATTACTATTACTGGACTGCCTAAGCATTGATAGAGCTTATTTTGGCCAACTTGTCACTGTGCCTTGCATATAATAAGCACCAAATGTTCATGAAATGAATGTGTATAAAGGAAATCCTTTGTTGCATTCTGTAAGAAGCTTGGTTGAATTTCCTATAAAGACCTAAGAAGGGCAGACGGAATGGAAATTCTGAGTTTGAATTAAATATTTTAGGTTGAAGGATTGTTTCATGAATCTCAAATAATCCTGATGCTTACTTCAATCATTTCCTTCCTTTTCTGTGTGTGCTGATGTAACAAATAATTTAATGGATATTTTATACAGTATAACAAAATTTCCATTCTATACTAGAAGTCTCAAGTAGTTTTGAATATTAATAAAAGGCTCTTTAACATTATATTTTAAAAAACATTATATTTTTCTGTACAAACTGATGTAGATCATAAAATTCAACTTGATACACCAGTAGAGAAAGGATGTCAAGGAGGTAACACTAGTTATTGTCAAGCTAACATAGCCAGCAAAATGACAATGAAGTTGAGGAAAGTAAGTTTTTTTTTTTTAAGTTCAAAAAAATGTAGATTATTGGTTTGTTGTCTTAAGTTATATACAGAAACCCAAGATATGTACAGAGTGATCTCTTAGGGAATATTCTCCTAGGAGAAATAGGTAAGACAGTGAGGGATGCCAAGCAAAAAAAAAGGACACCAAGCAACAGCATGGTTTTAGTCAAAGTCCTGTAGAACATCATTCCTCTTGATCCGCAGGGGGTTTGGGGTGTGTAAGATACATCTCATAGTTGTTGCTTCTCCAGGGAAGGGAGCTGAGTTTTCGTGCCATCGAGTTATTTACTAACACCTGGCTTAGGGATCTAAACTCCCAAGCATTCCCTATTCTTTGTAAGCCCAGGAGAAGCTCCTTCTATTTCATGAGGACATTACTCTGAGAAAAGTCAGAGATATCAGCCATTAGAGACAAAATCAGACAAAAACTCTAAAAGGGATCCAAGGGGATCCAAGTGGAGGAACACTGACAATATTCATTGCCAATTAATAAAAATATATAGTTGTGCTATAAAATGTGATCAGTGGATTATTTGTGCTTCAAAGAACGATACTTGAAAAATTGTTGAACAAGAATTTGAAAATTCTTTGCCGTAAATATACTGTCCTTTAAACAAGTTGTCTCATTAGTTGTGAGAAGATAGAGATCGGCGTGGGGTATGGAGCGAACCGAATGGAAAAGAGTAAAGAGTACAATAAAAGAAGAGCATCCACCCAGAACCACGATGAAAAGACATTTAAATCAACTGTGACTTGGAACGTCTTTGCCAGGAATATGTTTGCTTACAAGACAAATACTGTATAGGTCCAGACTTTAACTCTGGGAAATGTGAACCCTTTGGTGGTAGAAGGGATTCTGAGCCTACAATACAGTTCATCACTGTTGTCCAAATAAATAGAATTTAATTAGAAGCTTATATAAGTGCTAAATCTGAATAGCCCAGAGAGTATATTAGGGAATATTTTGTTTTTGTTTTTAAACTGTTTGTTTTGTATGTTTTGCTGCTGGCAGTTTTCTCTCCTATTGACCTCTGTGAGAACTTGAGAAGGAATTTTCCGTGAAGCTCTCAGGGCAGCCAGGGTTGTGGAAAATGAGAATTTCGATGTGTAGCAAATTACAGAGATGAATTCAAAGGTTCTATTCATGTACACATGGCCCTTTGTAATTGACTCTATCACTTCTCTTTTCCAGAGATAGTATATATTCCTCCACCTGTTAGATCTGGAATGGTTTTGTAACTTGCTTAGACAAATAAAATTCAGCGAAAGTAATGTTGTACGATTCCCAAGCTCAGGCCGTTGATAACCTTGTAGCCTCTCTCTTCTCCTCTTTAAACCTGGTATTGTCACGTGAAGAAGCCTGGTCTAGCCTGTGCAGGATGAAGTAGAATTGTGTCGCCTTAAGCCTGCCAGCCCATAATTGAGCCGCCAGTAGACTGTGGCCACATAAATGACCCTAGGAAATACCAACAGAAGAAAACCCCAGCTGAACCCAGACCAAACTGCTGACCCACAGAACTATGATAAAATAAACTGACTATTGTTTAAGTTATATAGTTTCAGGGTGATTTTTAAGGCAGTAAATAAAAATCAATACACTGTGGCACATATACATGCCAGGACACACAAGTGTGGGGCTTGGTGTCTGGGTTTGCACCATATCTGCAACACACTTTATGCTTTTACAGCAGAGGCTCTTGGGAAGTTGCTTTCAAACCATGTGAAAAGTATGCAAATTCAGAATATATTTTACTCTACCTGTTCACTCCCTTAATTACCCAGAATCCTTCTGGAATACCTCTTGGGTAAGTGCTTGGTAAAAGCCTTTGTGAGAAGGAGTTGAGAGAATAAGCCTATCATTATCAATGTTTTTTTCCATTAATAATAAGTATCTATCTGCCTATCCATTTATGCTATTAATCTATCTTTCATCTATCTATCTCCAGTTGAAGAAAACTATTCCAGCAATTGATAGATGCCTTTATTTATCATAAAAGGGACCGTTCACCCACTTAGTATGATAAATACAAGTAATGTGCCTTGATCAGACATAAGCAGTTAGCTATTACCTGTGGAGCTGATGGGAAAAAATGGGGCAGAAATACACCTTCACTTTCCCCCAAGTACCTATAAATGCCTTGCTCAGCAGCAAAATTCTGAAATCTGTAGAAAAGCTTATTGGCATTGATCTCAAAGTCCTCCTCATCAGTCATGTTATGATGTTCCTGGTAGCAAATGGTCTAATTAAGATTATAAACAGACTTCACAAACACTTTCTGATTGCCTTCTCATTAAAAAAATTTTTTTTAAGTTGTCCTCTTGGCTGACATGGTTTATATTTGTTCCTCTGTTATGATTTCCACACAGCAAGGTGAGAACTTCTAAATAGAAAGGAAGACTTAGGGAGAAAAATAGGAGATGCAGACAAGTAATGTCAGTCTGTCTAAACTTTGCAGCTGTTCTACTCCTTGAAAGATGCTGGGATGTTTTTCTGCTTGACAAATAAATCCCAAATAAGTCTTGAGCCCTGTACTGCTGTGTTAGAGAAAAAATTAAGGAAAAAGTATTGGACAGTTTAGGTGAATAAAATATATCTCCCAAATGGGAACTACACTATGTGAATAAAAAAATCATGTCCTCATAAAGTCAATGATAATAAGAAAAATATATCTGCTCTACTGACCAGTTATTTTGTGTATTTGATGTACTTAATACAAAAGTCTTCTTTCAATATGGAGAAACAAACAAGTAACTGACTTTGATGAATCAGTTTTTATATCTATATGATCAGCTTTCTTTTCACTCCCTTTTCACTCCCAACCTCTTATTTTGTTTTACATCATGTCATCATTTGTGTGTGCAGTTCTTCATACTGTTAATTTTTATCCTCACTCCAATATTTTATCATCATAAGGGAAAATTTGTCTGTCCAGTATGGACATATGGTTAATGTCAGCAAACGTAGTATGTACACTTGAAGAGAATGTGCACTGCAGTTTTTGGGCACAGTGTTCCATAAATTTCAGTTAGGCCAAGGTGTTTCAGGCTGATCAGATCATTTTTTTATGTACTGCCTATTTTTGTCTAATTTTTCCATTAATTGTGGAAATAAAGGTGTTAAATCATCTAATTATTGAATTGTTGGTTTTTCTTCTAATTCTGTCCATTTTTGCTTCATGTATTTTCAAGCACTATTATTTCGTTCATACACATTTATGATTATTATGTCTTCCTGACAAACTGACCCTTTACCATTATGAAGTGTCCCTCTTTGTCTATGATAATAGTCCTTGTCTTGATGTTTGTTTTGTTTTCTGTTAATATTGCCACTCTCATCTTCTCAGGATCACTGCTGCATAGCATATGCAGTGCAGTTACTGGTATGGTTGAATTTCGGTCTATACTTTTATTATTAGTTTTCCTATTGTCCCCCGTATTTTGTTGTTGTTACTCATTTGCAACCCCCTTACTGCCTTCTCTTGAAATAAATATTTTTCAAAATTGTATTTTAATTTATCTATGTCTTTTTAGATATATTTCTTTGAATTATTTTTAATGGTTGCTTTAGATATTACAGTATGCATCTTTAGCCTTTTATATTCTGATTCAGGTGAATATTGTACCACCTCAACTGACATATTGAAACATTGAACCTATTTCCTTCCCTTCTCCTTTTACTATAGTCGTCACTTGTGTTGTATCTATTTTCATGATAAACTCCACAAGAAAATGTTTATACACACACACACACACACACACACACACACAATGTAACGATAATATGTTATATATAATAACATATATCCATAACATTTGAAGTCAGAATTTGAAATAAAGAGTAAATTTGGGGGCGCCTGGGTGGCGCAGTGGGTTAAGCGTCCGACTTCAGCCAGGTCATGATCTCGCGGTCCGTGAGTTCGAGCCCCGCGTCGGGCTCTGGGCTGATGGCTCAGAGCCTGGAGCCTGTTTCCTATTCTGTGTCTCCCTCTCTCTCTGCCCCTCCCCCGTTCATGCTCTGTCTCTCTCTGTCCCAAAAAATAAATAAACGTTGAAAAAAAAAATTAAAAAAAAAAAAGAGTAAATTTGTTTTTAGAACTATATGTACTTAACTATGCTTTTATTCTTGCTGGAGATTTTTTCCCTCCTGTATTATTTTCTCTAAAGATCTTCTGATAGCGTTTCTTACAGTGCAGATCTACTTACAAGGAATCATCTAAGTTTTGTATGAAAGTGTCATATTTCTTAAATAATATTTTCACTGGATATAAAATTCTGGATTGGAAAATTTTTTATTATTTTTTTTTCTGTCAGCACTTTTAAGTATTCTGTCTCATGATATTCTGGTGCCCATTCTTTCCAATGGACGATTCACAGTGATTTGAGTTGATGTTTAACTGCATGTAATGTGTTATTTTTCTCGGGATGCTTTTAAGATATTCTTTTGTATTTTATTTCTGTCAGTACGATATATTTAAGAATGATTTTTTTTATATATATAGTATTCTTGGGTTTATCTAATCTTTGAGGATCTGAAAATTTCTGCTTATTCCCCAAATGGAGCTGTTTGGGCCCATTATTTATTTGACTATTTTTCCCCTTTTCTTTCTTTACTTCTTTTAGAGACACATATGTTTAACTTTTAATATTTCTCCACAGTGCCTTGAACTCTTCAAAAAATATTTTCTATATTTTTTTTCATTCCTTAAGATTGTATAATTTCTACTACTCTGCCTTCTACTTTACTGCTCTTTGCTCTGTCATATCCATTCAACAAATAATCCCATCTAGTCAATTGTAACTTTATTTCTAACATTTTCACTATGTTAATGCATTTATTTATTTAATATAGTATGTTATATATTCTTAATACATTTTTATGTATTATATACATATACATATATATATATGTATATATATTTGTCACCTCTCTTGTGGTTTCCCACTTTCTAATTTATTAGAAGCATATCCTCTTATACTTCAGGGAATCAAATTATAATAGTTTCTATGAACTCCTAGTTTGATCATCCCAGTATCTGTGTCATCTATGAGTTGACTTTTGTTGATTATCCTTAACTTGAAATGAATCACATTTTCTTATTACTTTATCTCCCTATGTTGAGCAATTTAGTATTGGATCCTGGACATTGTAAATATTCTCTTGTTGGGAACTTGGATTTGTAACATTCCTTCAGTGGGTGTGGATGTTTTAATTTTTGTTTCAGAAGGCAAAGAACTTGGTAGCCTCAAATTGCAAACTCTGTCCTGTTTGCAGTGGGTGGCTGCTCAAATTGCGGTTCTGTTACTTTCGCCTCCACTGAGAGCTGATTTTATTGTGCCCCCACATGTGTGGTTCGAGATTTAGAGAGAGATTTAGGTAGGGTTTATACACAGAGTTTTGAACTGTCTTTATCCAATTCCCTTCTCCTAGGATCTTTCCCTTTATTTTCTGCTGCTGTCCTGGGTTTTGTCGTCTGGTTTGTGCCAACACAAAGTTGTTAGAGTTTTAAAAGGAATATCAGTTGCCCTGTGCCTTTCTGAAAAAGCAGACTTCCCTAATCCTGAAGCTATATAAACAAGAAATACCTGGTGCTGGGTCTTTCTCCAAAAGTTTAACTCCTTTCCAAAAATGGTTAAATCTCAGGAATTGTGTGTGTGCATGCATGTGTGTGTGTGTGTGTGTGTGTGTGTGTGTGCATGCACATGCATATGTGTATGCCTCCAGACTTCATAGTTGCTACTGATAGGCCCTGCATCATAGTAGGGACTCATTTCACTGTACTGAAAGAAACTTCATATATCAATTTGGCAGAAAAATGATCATACCTTTATGGTGAGTTTCTCAAAAAAAAATTCAAGTGAACTTTGGAAAAGTTATGTGAGTTTATGTAGTCATTTTGTTTTTAAGCAAATATTTGTTAAGCATACTTGTAAGGCAGTGTAATAGCAAAAAGAAAAAAAAATATCATCCCCTATCTCAGAAATATGCACTTAAATCACATTCAATAAAGATACTTTAACTTAAAAAGTATTTTAAATCCAATGCTATATCCAATGCTTTCACTGAGCATAGTAACATTTATACACATAATGTAATAATGTGCTCATTTCCAAAAACAGTCCCTCTTTGCTAATCTTTAAAGTCATTCTAGAAGAAAAAATTTGAGTCAGTAAAATCAAGTATATTTCAATATCTGCAATGATATGCACCTTACTGCCTTTTACTGCAACTAACTTCAGCAGGCAAAATTTACTGAATAAACTATGTTCTTCCTTACCTTTCTTTCCCCTTGCCAGGTCCCCTGTCTTCCTCTCTCTATTCTTTCTTGCAACAAATATTTAGAAGTGCACGGCACATTCTAAAGCATTGGAGATGAAAAGTAAGTAGATCAGGTAAAGTACCAGCTAACAGAACTTCTATTTTATCAGAGAGAAAAACAGAATAAAGAAAAACATCAGATACATTAATGAGTACAATGCAGAGAATAAACAGCATGATTTAGTAGAAAGTACTGAGATAACTTCCTTATATTGGATGGTGAAACAGAACCTGAATGATAAGTTTCAGTTATTATATTATAATATAAGATCTGGTAGTGGTCAAAACTGAGAGGTCATCCAAAACAGATGGCATAGCCAGTGCAGTGACCCTGGGAAAAAACAAGCATGGGGTGATCTAAGAACTGACCACAGGCCAGCATGTCTCTGGCTGGAAAGGAGCCAATACAGATGAGTAAGATATAAGATGATATGGAAAAGACAGGCATCACCTCATCAGATTGACCTTTGGTGTGTTCCAAAATATGAGTTTATATATTTTTTCCAATTGCTGGTAGATGCCACTGGAATATTTTAATCAGAGAAAAAGTATCCTCTGATTTACAATTCCAAAATGGTCTTGGCTTTTGTTTGTGGCATAATTTACAGGAGGAAGCAAAAGTTGAGGAACAAAGTCTGATGAAAAGGGCATCAAAATAGTTCATGAGATGGTGGTGACTTGAACAAAGATGGTCATACAGAAAATAGATAAAAATGTGGGAATATTAGGCTTTGATTTGTATGAAAGATCAGTTAGTCTTGGTAATGGTAAATTGGTCAATATGGGAAGTGAAAGAAAGATTGGAAAAAAGAGTGACAATTAGATTTTGACTTAAGCTACTTAAGACATTTCAAAAAAGGAACAATTGTATGGCTTACAACAGTTGTGTTTTAGCCATGTTCGAGTTTGAGGTGCCTAGTAAATACCTCAGTGCAGATGCCAAGTAAATAAAGGAATAATTTTTAGAATTTAGTAATTTTGTAATTTAGAGGAACATAGAGATTTGGGTATTAAAAGTACATAAAGGGTACTTAAAGCCAGACAATTAGATGACATTTCTACAAAATAAATGTGTATATTAAATAGTGGATGTCAAGACAAAGCTTTAGGTCATTCCAACATTTAGTGGCCCATCCCAAGAGGAATATCCAGGAAGGTAGATTCTAAAAATTAGTCATTGAGAAATAAGGGAAACCAGGAGAATGTATTGTCACTGATTGAAGAGAAGAAAGGTGTTGGTAACTATTTTAAATGAGAGGTTAATTAAAGTAAGTAAAGAGAAATAACCATTGATAGGTTAGGATAATTGTTAGAGACTTTCTTAAGAGCAGTTTCAATGTCATGAAAAGGCATCAGTTTTTTACAGCAGGGTGAGGAAAGAAGGTACTAACAGAGAGGAGGAGGAAAAGAAGACCAATTTTACATCTTTTTAATGTTTATTTATTTTTGAGAGAGACAGGGTGTGAGTGGGGGAGGGGCAGAGAGAGAAGACACAGAATCTGAAGCAGGCTCCAGGTTCCAAGTTAGCAGCAAAAGAGCCTGATGTGGGGCTTGAACTCATGAACCAGTAAGATCATGATCTGTGCCCAAGTCAGCCACTTAGCCAGCTGAGCCACCTAGGCGCCCCTATAAGGAGACAGATTTTAGATAAGTCTTTCAATAATTTAACAGAAAAATATAGAAATGGCTGAAAAGGATGTATGTGAGCTTTTCATTTTTCATTTTGTCTTTCTATTTCACTCTCTCTCTCTCTCTCTTTTTTTTTTTTTTTTTTTTTTTTGCTTTTTTCCCTCCCCTCCATTACTGACAGAAAACAGAAGAGAATCCAATATGTTTGCATGCTCATGGACTAATATGGTCATTAGGGATAAAGAATTGGAATCAACTGGTGACGGTGGTGGTGCTGAAGTGGGAAAAATCATTAAGGAGAAAAACCCTTTTGACAACAAGAGGATACGGAACCCAGAGCATAGAGTGGAGGTATGGAGTTTTACAGGAACATGGAATTCATCCATTAATGTATTTCTGCAATATTTGTTTATCTTGTAGGCTGTAGAATATGATTAAATTATGCTATTATAGACGTGGTATTGTATTGCTCAGATTTTCTCCTTCAGGAATGAAGTACTCACTCCTATATATACTGGGTCAGTCAAGGATTGGCAGCTTTTAGCTGTGACTCACTCCATGGATTGCCCTTGTTTGAAGAGATCAATCAACCCAAGGTCTTGCCCCCTGTATGTTGGCAGCATGAATCCAATGATTGGTCAAAGTCTACCTCATTGGCCTGACAATCTGAACAACTCCGTAGAGCAATCCCATCTCTCAGAGTTCTCCACAGATTCAGCTAAAGCCTTTTCTAATAGCTAACAGGCCAACCTCTGTCAAATATTGTCCTTTCACTTACCCATGAGTATCAATCCTGAGAACACTCTCCAATAAACTTTATATGCAAATATCTATCTTAGCATCTGTTTCCTTGAAAGCCAATACATAACAATTGGTACCAGGAGTGACCTAAAAAGAAGGCCTTTGTGAAAATGAGATTTTGGAGCTGCAGCTAATCTGGCAATGAGAACTCAACCACTTGTAGTAGTTATAGGAGCATTGGTGGCCTCTGGCATGGTAGTACAGCAATGGTTAAAACTTTCATAGGTGCTGAACTAAGATTGCATATTGATAGAAAGGAATAAACTAACAGTGTTTGAAAATTATGGGAAAATGATAATTATAAGAGCTATGGAATTTAATGACTGATGCTGAGAAATATTTATGTCTTGGCAAAAGATAAGGAAAGGCTAAGGGTGATTCATCACCAAAGTCTAAGCATAGATCCCAGACAGCATCTTTGTCATGACAGCAGAAAAGCCTGAGAATCAGGCCTAAGACTTAATTATAAGCATAGAAGAGTTGAATTCTCCACTTAGTAGAAGTAGTATGTCCATGAGAAGAGGATGAGGATGTCTGAATTGAAGCAGACAAACATGAATCCACAGATTCCTTTGAATCTTCTTGGGTTTAGAAGTGGTCCACTCCTCTTTGTTAAAGGCTAACACTCCCCTCATACCTGACTGATAATGCAGAGGCTTCTGCCTTGATAGATGACAACTTCTTGCAACCTATTTAGGCAACTGTTGGGACTTCTCAAAGAGGAAAGGGATCTTACCTTGAAGGAGCTGAAGGACTTAATGTCCATGGACAGTCAAGAGTCAGGAAAGTATGTATGGAACAGATCCTGAGGATGATGACTGTGGGTGACAGAGCATAAAGTTGGATAAGTGAGACTTTATTGATATAGAAGCACTCTTCTATAATTTAGTATTTAACATCTTAGAAAAGATCCTGGAGCACAATGCTAACATATTGCTAGGATTGCCTTTGGAATCTTTGAAGAAGAAATGCCCATAGCAAATGACATAGGAATGACAAAACTAGTGTGTTGGGTGGGTGAAGAAGAGATAAATAGGCTCAGAGATTAGACATTCTCCATAAAGCTAGACAGACTATAAAGTGTTCATGTTCTGCAGGAAGACCCAGAGAGAAATCCTGGTGAAGAATGCACCAATGAAAATGATCGGGCACCACTGAGAGGCTCAGTGGTGGCTGTCCTATGTAGATCACAGATGATGGTAGGAGATGCTATTATGCAATGAGGCTTGCTGAACAATGAGGTTGGCAGGATCCCCATATAGTAAATGCCAAGCATCAGTGTTCAACAATAAGAAGACAAGTGGGTGCAATTATTATAATAAGCAACAAAGTCATAGTAACAGCCAGAAAATCTATACCCATAGAGAACTATGGAGATGTTTCCTAGAGCAAGACATCCCTATGGACAAGATAGGCTGCCAACAAAAATATTGCTTAATGCATACAAAAAGAGAAAATAAAGTATGGTTAATCAGAAGGGTAAGGGATGCTGCCTCAATAAAAAAATATCATGATTCTCTTACCAAAATTCCAGACTTCATCCACTTTTTTTCTTCTGTAATCCGTTAACTGAAAGAGAAATTGGATCTCTGGGGGAAAACAACCCTACAACACCATGGGAAATACATATGGTAATGATGCCTTCAGTCTTCCTCCAAGGAGATCAGACCAGATGAACAAGAAGTGGTAAGGATGTGGAAAGCCTTTTGGGAGACAACTCTCCATGTCTCAAGCATTTCTGCTTATTTACAAGCAGAGGCACTGGCTGCATTTGTTCTGGACTATCTTTCCAAGAATCTTTGCATACCAACGAGACTTAGAAAATATAATGTGTCTCTCCAGAGCAAAGGGTAGATTTGTTTATTCTCCAGGATGATGAAGACAGTCCCCTCTGGGACATAGGTGTTGTCGGCTTACTACTCATTTTCAAAGATTTCAGTTCACTAACCTCAGGTAAATCAGCTATGATACAAATCTACTGTGTGTGAAGAATTTACTCGGTCTCTTGTCATAACCTCAATAAGTTTTGGTGGCAAGGAAAACAGAGTGAAAACATGATATTCATGCTTTGTGGTGAGTCACATGGTTCTTTATCTCTGATCCAGGGGTTTTGTGTCTTTATCCAGTATCTACTAACTGTCACAATTTAGCTTGTAAGTAGGATGAAATCTTGTATCCTTTACAGTTGTTAACTATAGGCCTTCATAAGATTCAGAGACTTGCCACATAAAATCTTCAGGGTCCAACATTCTTGGGCATGAGACATCATTACATTCTTCACCTCCCCATACTAACAAGGAGGCATAATATCTTGTAGGTCTTTTGGGTTTTAGAGACAACATTTTATGCACTTGGGAATATTTCTTTGACATGTGTATCAGATGACATTAAAGGATGCCAGTTTTGATGCAGCCCAGAATTGGAAAGGATTCTGCAGCCTATGGTGTGAGCAATATTTCTGTTGGAAACAGATGCTGTATGGAATATACAGAAAGCCCTAGTAGGAGAATCACAATGTAGCTCACTAGGTTTCTGGAGCAAGACCACGCTAACAAAGAATTTTATGCCTTTCAGAAAACTGGCTTGATATAAGGCAGGAGATAAACAGCTTGACCATGTGGTATGAGGTGGGCTTGGGACCAGAAAGGTCCATCAAGAGCTTGATTCTGTATACCACCAACTAGTGAGATTGAGCATTATCCACAGTGATGTATTTTAAGAGAAAAGTAGTACATCTAAGATAAATCATAGGCAGATGTGGAGGTCACAAGCAAGCTGCATTAGTAGGTGTTCCAGACGCCTGTATCATCCACTATGTTTGCACCAGTGCCTCTTCCCCAGCCCACACCCATGATGGTATGAGGCTGACCTCATATGACCAGCTACCATTGAAAGAAAAAGGCTCGCTGTGTATGGAAAAATAGGCAGTAGAAAATGACTTGGCTGGTTGGAGCCAGAGAACTGAAGGGGAAAGATTAGAAGATCAAGGAAAAGTCAGTCTGAGCAAAAGGCATGTGGAAATACCTAAGGGTGTGGTCACTAGTTGTGACTATCTTTGTGATACATATTAATGGCAGTCACAGAATATCCATCTCAGAAAAGTCACTATGAGACCAAGTAGACAGAGTAACCTAGCTGATGTCAGCCACTGTTGGTCAGTGGCCATCCTGATACATACAAAGATTAAGGGAGAAATTAGAACTATGCAAAATGAATCAGAATTTATCAGTTTCTTCAATCTATCCATTCTCTACCAATGTCTTAAGGTCATTCCTTTGATGAAGTTAACATTCACTTGGAGAAACAAAACCAGCTATGCGATGGTATCCCCTCTCCTCAGCAGCCCCTGTCCACTCTGATCCTTAAGACAATCATAATGGAAAAACAAGTGATACTCAAGATGGGAAGGATGGAGAAGTTACAAAGATTATGGAATTTGATAAAATTCTTTTTCTTAATGTTTGTTTGTTTGTTTATTTATTTATTTATTTAATTTATTTATTATTATTTTTTTTTTTTATTTTTTGAGAGAGAGAGAGAGAGAGAATGAGAGAGAGTGAGCAGGGATGGTCAGAGAGAGGGGGGGACTGAGGATCTGAAGCAGGTCTGTGATGACAGCAGAGAACCTGATGCAGGGCTCAGACTCATGAGCTGAGCCGAAGTCAGACGCTTAACCAACTGAGACACACAGGTGCCCCAGGAATTTGATAAAATGCCTCTCAACTTTCTTACTGGATTCACTGTGTATGCCCTTTAAACCATTTCCACACTTTTGTTTGGGAGAACAGAGTCCACTGAACACTCATTTTTGTTCCCCTGAAGACAGGATTAAAGAGTTAGTTATAGCATGGGCAATATATAGAGAACTAAAGAACACAGGGTCCAAATAACAATTATGAAATTGGTTGCATTGTATATTAGCTTTGAGCATAGACAAGTTACCTAGCCTTCTTGAATCTAAGTTTACTCATTTTAAAAATGGTTTAAATGAGGTAATTTAGAGGAAACATTAAAAGAGGGTCCTGTACATAAAAAGCATTTAACGAGTATAATCTAATAATCTTAGTAGTAATTTCTATGCTAAAATAGGAATAGTGGTTGTTAAAATAGACTGTTGTGAGATTAAACAATGATTAAATGATATAAACATTATTTCACATTTGATGCACTAAAATACCATTAGCTCTTAACCATTCTCTGGTGATATTATTAAAAAATGAGTCTTATTTACATTATGGCCACACTTTGTATTAGCTCAATATTTACCTACATACCTTCCTCATTCCCTCACTCCACACTCACAAAAAATTAATTCAACATTTTAACTGTACATAAAGTATAGTACTGTCAAACATATGAATTTAATCTCAGATTGAGTGGGATTTTGTGAATATTCAGGCAGCGGTCTATTGGAAATATACCTCTTTATCCCAGCACAAACCTGTTTACTGAGAAAATGGATAATATAAGTAGTACAAAAAAGGAGAATTTAAGGTGCTTAAGAGAACAAACCCTTACAGTTTTTAATTATTCATATCAAGAGGAATAATACTGACAGCTTACAATGTGTTGGGACTATACTCTACCATAATTTTTTTAGTTTAATTTTTATTTTATCAACATTACACATGCTTCTACTTTTTATTTTTAAAATCACAATAAATATTCCCAAAGGTTTTAAAGAATTCAATATAAAAAAAAAAGCAGTTTTATGACCCCTCCTCCATCCCCACATTTTCTGTTACCCAGAGAAAATGACATTTTGGTATTTTAATAGACTTGTTTGCAATTTTCTTTACATCTCTAAATAATATGCTTATATAGTTACTTTGTAATTCTTTAGAAAGATGAGATCTCAGCAATCTTTCTCATCCCATTTTGCTCTCAAATGTATGTACTCTTCTTATCTGTCTTCCAAAAATAATTATATCATAATTTAGATTAAATATATCTTTAATAATTTACATATTGAATCACTTTTTGTTTTCCCTTAAGTTAATAATTTCTCAATTTCTTTTTTTATTATAGTTTTCTATTAATTTTCACTAATTTATTCCATGTTTTCATTTTCTGTTGAAAGTGCATTTCTGTATATTAATATCCTTTAAACATTCTGTGTCACCTTCTGGAATTAACTTGCAGGCATCTTCTGACTTGTTTCAATCTGGGTTGATTAACCTCGAGAACTGGTGTCTTTTGGAATTTCCCTTTATCATCACCTAGGAGATTTCTCTGGCATCTCTCTTGGGTCAGAACCTATGTTTCCTCTATGCTGTATCTTCATTTTTGGTTTATTTTCTTGTTTTTGGCAAAGCATGTCATGCTGTTGCTTCATAAGAAAGTGTGCATATGTGGGAAAGTTTCGTGATCTCACATGTCTAAAATGTCTTTATTCTACCTTCACTGTTGACCGATAGTGACAAGGTCTAGTATTTTAGGTTGGAAATAATTTTGAAAAAATTTCCCCATTTTCTTTTTTCCAGTTTTATGTATTTCATTGTAAGAAATGAGAAGTCATTTTGACTCCAGAAGCTTAAAAATAATCTGCTTGTCCCATCGTTCTAAAATTCAAGATGTTGTGTTTTTGTACAGATGTATTTTCTTCCATTTTCTTGGGCCCTTCATTGGCTTTCAATATGGCTACTCAATTTCCTTGGTTCTGAGAATTATTCTGGAGGGTTTTTTTTTTTGTTTTTTGTTTTTTGTTTATTTTTAACTTCTTTCTCTTTTTCCTCTCCTTATTCTCTCTTGAACTCTGTAATGCAGATATTGGAACTCCTGTACCAATCTTATAATTATTGTGTTGTTTCTCTATCCTTTTTCATCTCAGTGAGATGAAATCTCACCTTTCTGAGATTTTTTTTTCAAACTTATCTTTCAATTTTTTACTACGTTTTTCATTTCTTCTATTATAAAATTTTTCATTCCCTAAAGCTCATATTTGTTCTATTAATACCTTTTTTATCACCCTCCTATTGCATAGATTATCTATATCTCTGCAGTTGCTTGGACACTGATCTTGTTTTTCCTCTATAAGGATTTTAAAGATTCTTTTTGAAATTTATTTTTCCTACTTCGTCTCTTTTTCCACCCATTTGTTCTTATTTGTTTATTTGTTCTGGCTTCTCTCCTGGTTATCATTTGCTGTGTACTTGCATTTATGAGTGTAAACTAAGACACTTACCGGAACCTCTGAATTCGTGGGTGGGAATCATCGACTGCAATGTTCACTCAGGGTAATCTAGTTTGGCTGTTTCACTGAGCAATCATCTATGTCAGCACATTTAGAACTTTTCCCATGAGCTAGTCATATTTTCCAGAGAAATCTCTTGATTTTTTCTGCCTACAGGATATAAAATAGGCTGAAATTCTGGTGGCTAGGTTGGAAAAAAAGACTAGGAGTTTTAATAGTCATTAACATCATGGTGTGCAAAATGGCGTGCACCCCTCCTCCCCCACAACTGTGATTGATACTGTCCTGTCTCAAGATCACTGCTTATTCTCTTCAGAGCATAAAATTCCAATCTTCTGATGGGGTGAGAGATGGTGGTTACTTGCTTATGCAAAGTAGGAGAAGGAATCTGGGAAGACTCTAAATCAATGTTTCTTAGTGGGAGAGGCTTAGTGATATTTTAGGCTGGACACTTCTTTGTTACGTGGGGTTGTCACATACAGTGCAGAAATAGATCGTTGCTGATCCCAGCTCACCGAATGCCTGAATCCACCCCTCAGTCATTGTGATACCCAACACTGCAGCTCCATGTTTCCAGGACTCCCTGGAGATGAAACTGAGTAGATGGAGAAGTGGTTTCTAAACACACCTTGATCCACTTTTCTTATTTTAAGTTCTATATAAGACCCTCCCAGAGATACCACCAATTCTTGTGATTTTTAAAGTGCTGCCAGAGTGCCACAAATTCTGGAGGTTTTTAGGGTTTCTTCAGTGTAAATTGAATTGCTTCTTCGACTTAACCTGCTGCCAGTTTTGAATTCAACTTTTGGAGGCTCGATAAATTATTTAATATCTATCGACTTTCTAGCTTCCAAAACGTTATTGCTATTGTTTCTTTTTCTTTTTTCTCTTTGTGAGTTTCTGTATTTTCTAAAGATTCTTTTTTTTTTTGTCATTTTAGTGGGGTTTCAGCAGGGGATGGAAGCTAATGAGCACATTCTACCTACCGTCTTTAACTATTATGATGCATCCCTTTTGCGTACTATTTCATTTATGTCCACAATAACCATCTGAGGAAGAAACTTAAATTACCTCTATTTTTAACCAAGGAAACTGAGGCTTACAGAACTGATTTTCCTCACCTTAGTGGCCCAGCTATTAAGAAACAGAGCAATACAGTTAAGCCAATGCTCTGACATTCTGCACTATGTTTTCAGAGGGGTTTTGGCTTTTTGTTTGTGTGTGTGTTTTTTGTTTTGTTTTTTTTTTAGTTATTCTTTCTATTTCACGTGGGTGCAGGGTGAGCATAATGTGGAGAGGATAGTGTGGACAAGAAGCCATTTCAAGAATTGCAATATAGGTTCCCTCCTGGTGCCTCATAGACCACAAGTAGAGGCTCCAATGGACTTTGGCCCTTTAAATCTTGCTGACCTATGGGAATAGAGCCCAGATGGTCTCAAAAGTCAAGCTGATTTTAGAAAATATCTTCTGATTGTGCACTATGTGAGTTACCATCATCACTCTGTTATCCACTATTCAGACACCATGTCCTCCTATTCTTCATTGTTGAATAGAAAATTTTAAATATTTTTTTGGGGGGTGTAGCATACTCTCCTTAGAAAATATGACCAAAGTAATAAACTATCTCCTAAAAAGAATTCTTTTACACAAAAATTTCTGCATACGCTTTTTAGCGAATTTGCAGACCCCATGAATCTAATCTAACAGCCCCAGAAGTTAATGGATTCTTTTGTTTTAATAATAGTAGAACTATACTCTGAAAAACACCCACCTCAAATTTTACTTTTTTGTATATAAGAACTAGATAGATTAACATTTCCCCCCTGGACTTTTAAAATACGCTTTTGAAAAAGATCCTTTGAAGCTACTGTAGGCAAAGCTTATTTTAAGTCACGGTTACCATGTTTTTTTTTTTCCTTTCTGTTCTAATGAACAAGGGAACTTATACAAATTTCAGCTCATAATAATGACTCTGAGAAGGAAGATAAAAGTATAGGGTGTGGAGGCTTACTCTGTTTCTTGAAACTTTCAACAGTTTTCTCTGTTTACAGAGTAGGATGACTTAAACATCGATCAATTTTCCTCCTGGCAGGTTATAGCCCAGGCAACACACAGTAGGCTTCCCTCAGTAAATATATCTTGATGGCTAATTTTGTATTTTAACTTGACCAGGCCATGAGATGCCCTGGTATATGGTCAAACATTACTCTAGATGTTTCCTTCAGGGTATCTTTGGATGAGATTAACATTTAAATCACTAAACTGAGAAAAGTAGATTGTTCTCCCTTGTGTGGGTGGGCCTCATACAATCAGTTGAAGGTCTGATTCTTGACTCTTCCCTAAATAAGAGAGAATTCTTCCTGCTTGACTGTCTTTGAACTGGGACATCAGAATTCTTTTTTTCCCTTTGGACATAAACTAATTCTCTGGCTTTCCCTGGGTTTCACACCTGAATGCCTTCAGACTGGAACTACACCATTGGCTCTCTGACTTCTCAGATCTTTGTACTTGAAGTAGTACCACACAATCACTTCTCCTGGGTCTTCAACTTGCCAATTCACCCTGGAAGTTGTGGGACTTATCAGCCTCCATAACTGCATGAGCTAATCCTAATAATAAATTTATCTATAGATTGATGATAGATAGATGATTGATAGATAATGATAGATAGATGATAGATGATAGATAGATAGATAGATAGATAGATAGACTATTGGTTCTGTTTCTCTGGAAACCCCTAACTAATACATATATGTTAGGGAGGAAGAGATTTAATGGGAAAAGAAGGAAAATGGTTTAAAATATAAGGATGGTGTACATTCTGCTTTTTAGAATAAAAGATGCCATGCCATGATGCATGCTCCACTGGTAATCCCAGAATGCTGTGCAGAGCACCATTCTGTGGAATCTCATGATGAATTTATTGCTCACAGAGAAACCACTTCCCTGGACTTTAACAAGCAAAATATTTAATTTATCTGCATGTCAAATCAGTAACCCAGGTTTTCTTGTACTTTGAAGGCTTTTTTTTTCTTAAATTTGAAGGGGAAGAAAGCAGAATTTTTTTTTTCCTTCCATCACATCAAAATGATTTTGTAAGTTTATGGAATCAGAGGAGATGCACTTTAAACATATAATTGTTCAGAAATTCTGTTTTACTTTCTGCAACCTGATATATCAGTAAGTATAAGGAATCATATATCAGAAAGGGCTAGGTTCAAATTCCATATCTTCATCTTTGTAGTTGTATGAATACCAGATAAATCACTTATCTTATCTGGGTTTTTGGTGTCGTCTTTTGTTAAATATAGAAAATATTATCTTACATTGTTTTCTTTATGGAGTCCTTATAAAAAGTAAATAGGATAATATATATGAAAGCATATGTACTATGTTTCTGATAATTAATACGAATAAATTTTAATACCAAAAAAAAAAGGAATGGAAAATAACATTCCTAAGAGGAAAACAACCGTTTTTTCAGCACAAAAAAAGACTACCATTCATCTCCAATCTCTAATGTTATATTTTCTTTCATATGAGTCTATGCATAATTACAATTAGACCTAATATTTGTGTCTACAGGCATGTCGATATCTATGCTACAGATTTGCACAAGCAGATTGAACTGCTTGCTTTCTTTTTTCTGAGCTTAGCTGGAATGGTTCCAGAATGAAAGGGATATTGATTAATCCCTCAACCCCCCTACAGGCCTAAACATCAATGGGATTATCTCGAAAAGCCTAAAAAAGAGACAGAAAGATCACAGAATGTTAAAGTTAGAAGAGATCATCAAATCCAACCCTTCCCTACCCCTGTTTTGCTAACTCCCCAGATACAGAGAGAAGCTTTGAATGAACTGCCCAAGTTCATTTGGGTAATCAGTGGAAACACAGGTGTGCCAAGTGAGTATTTTATCCATCCACCCTGTTGTGTCACTTTTCCTGTCATACCACACTGCTCTGACTTAGTTGTTCATGTCTCTGAGGGGAGCTTCCAGACCTTCTGCATGTGGTACCCTTGACTCCCTTTCAGCCCAGTTGGATTTGTGTGGGGGGGATTTTTTTTTTTTTTTTTTTTTTGGCCTTGAGTTTAACAACTATTTGGAGAGAAGGCACACACACTGTTTCCTGGCCTGAGAAGAGAGGTAATAGTTGGAAACAGGGGAAAATATGTAAAGATATTTTCTGAAAACTCTTCTTGGGAAGGGAACTAACTCTCCAGGCCCCTTGCTGGGGCATGAGGGAAGTGTTTTCCGCAAATGGGTAACTGGATCTTCTCTTTGCACAATATTAAGGGTCTGGTCTTTGTGTAAGGGTCAAAGCATCTCATTGTAAATAAAGCTATTTTGGGTGGTGCTGAGTATGGGTGTTTCCAAGTGTTACTGAATCACACACTGACCTTAAGAAAAAGAATAGAAATGCTTCCCTTCCTTTCTTAACTCCTAGACCCCCTCACAAAGCTTAGGAAAAGCAATAATAGAAAAAAAATGCATGAGCCGCCTTTTTTTAAAAAAAACTATTTTTTACAGCACTTTTAAGTTCACAGCAAAATTGAGAGAAAGCTACAGAGATATTTCATGTACACTTGCATAAACTGCCCAATTATCAACATCTGCCACCAGAGAGGTACATTAGTTACAATTGATGAACCTATGTTCACATATCATTACCACCCAAAGATCATAGTTTACATTAAGTTTCACTCTTGACGTTATACATTCTGTGGGTTTTTTGACAAATGCATAATGATGTGTATCTACCATTATGATATCATATGGAGTAGTTTCACTGCCCTGTGCTATACCTAATCATCCCTCCCTCTCCCATAACTTCTGGACACCACAGGTTTTTTGTTTCTTTTGTTTTTTTTTTTTTGTTTTTTTTGTTTTTTTTGTTTTTTTTTTTTTTTAACTCTCTCCATAGTTTTGCCTTTTCCAGAATGTCATATTAGAATTATACTGGAGCGCCTGAGTGGCTCAGTTGGTTGAGCTTTCAACTTTGGCTCAGGTCACGATCTCATAGCTCTTGAGTTTGAGCCTCATGTCGGGCTCTGTGCTAACAGCTCAGAGCCTGGAGCCCGCTTCAGATTCTATGTCTCGCTTTTTCTCTGCCCCTCCCCTGTTCGCGCTCTCTTTCCCAAAAATAAATAAACATTAAAAAATAATTTTAAGAATTATACAGTATGTCACCTTTTCAGATTGGCTTCTTTCACTTAGTAATATGCATTTAAGTTTCCTCCATGACTTTTCCTGGATTGATAGCTCATTTCTTTCTAGTACAGAATAATATTTTATTGTCTGGATGTACCATAGTTTATTTATACATTCACCTATTGAAGGACTTCTTGGTTTCTTCCAAGTTTTGGCAATTATGAATAAAGCTTCTATAAACATCCATGTGAAGGCTTTTGTGTGGACATAAGTTATCAGCTCCTCTGAGTAAATGCCAAAGAGCATCACTGCTGGATCATATGGTAAGAGTTATGTTTTGTTTTATAAGAAAGTGTAAAATTGCCTTCCAATATGGCTGTGCCATTTTGCATTTCCACCAGCAGTGAATGAGAGTTCCTGTTGGTCCATATCCTTACTAGCATTTGGTGTTGTCATTGTTCTGGATTTTGGCCATTTTAACAGGTGTGTACTGGTAGCTTGTTGTTGTTTTAGTTTGAATTTTCCTAGTGACATATGATGAGGAACATCTTTTCACATGCTTATTTGCCATCTGTGTACGTACTTTGGTGAGATATCTGTTAAGGTCTTGGACTTATTTTTCAATTGGTTGTTTTCTTGCTTAAAATTGATTTTTAATAATTCTTTGTTTATTTTGGATATCAGACCTTTATCCTTCGTGTCTTTTGTAAACACTTTCCCCAATCTGTGGCTTGTTTTCGCAATCTCTTGACGGTATCTTTTGCAGAACAGAATATTCTTGATTTTAGTGAAGTCCAGGCATTAATTCTTTCTTTCATAGACTGTGCCTTTGGCATCATATATAAAAGTCATTGCCATAGTGGTCATATCAGTTTTCTCCTGGGTCATTCTGTATCTGTCTATAGTATCTTACAAAACCAAATCTTACAGTTTTACATTGTACATTTAGGTCTGTGATTTACTCTGAGTTAGTTTTTGTAAAGAATGTGTGGTCTGTGTTTAGATTTATTTATTTATTTATTTTTGTTTTTGCAAGTGGATATTCTCTTGTTCCAACACCATCTGTTCAATGGGGCTTCCTAACCAAACACTTTTGAGAGAGAAAACAAAACAAAACAAAACAAAACGAAACATTGAAATTGGCCCTGGGTAAAAGTGTAAAGTGCATTTCCAGTGTCCAATCACATTTTCTTTTTATGCTGTTTCCCCTAACTGTACTATTTTTAGGAATTCTCAGATTCCTGTGCTTCCTCAGCCCTTCTTCAGAGGGCAGGAAAAGGCTATTTAATCTACCAAGGTGTTCAGGAACTCAGATTATTGCTCTTTTAGGATTGTTATCACCTTAAGGATGTTTGAGAAAGATGACACTGTTTCCTTAAAGAGATTTTATTCTCTTTATTCCTGATTGCCTTTCCAGTGGAGCCATCTGGCTCTGCAAGCATTTGAGGTGACATGGTGGTGAGAGTTTGAATCTGATAATGAAGCAAGAAAACATTTTTTTTTAACTTTGGCTTTGGTGTCAATCTTTTTTTCCGTATATTCTCAATTAAAGGTTCATTGCCCAGAAGAGACTTGTATATTGTCTGTAGAGCCTGAAGTTTTCTGAAACTTTGAGTACTTGCTGAGTCCACAGTCCTGTGAATAACCCTGCATTCATACCTACATTACCCATTGCTATCACCAGTAATAACACTCACATACACAAAATTAGGCAAATATGTTAAAGAAGATGCAAGATAGAGCCTATTTGGTTTTGATCCTGGCATTTGTTAGACTAGTACCCCAACACATGAGTCCAGATACCCCTACATCTTGGCTGTCTCCAGCTGTCATTACTCTTCTCTTGACTTTGGCTGCCGCCATCTATGCTATTTCTTGGCTCCTTCCTTCAATGAAAAATAGCTACGATCTGAGTTCTTCTTCCTCAGTCTGTGATCCAACACTCTCGATCTTTTGTTTTTCGGTAGACATCAAGCCATATAACATTTTGGTTAACATCAGCTGGCATACAGCTCTTGACTGTCTGCAATAACTGCTCTCAGAAGTTATTTTATTCAGTCAAATACTCTGGTGCCCTGAGATTAATTTTGGCTTGCTTAGCAGAAGATATTAAATCCTACTTACACATGATACTTAAATAAATCTTTTTCCGTCAGCTCCCCCAGCTCTTCTACCCACTTTTACATTTCTGCCATCTCAATACCAATGTTTCTCCATTGTTGTTCACCCTAGTAGCATTTTTCCATAAGAGACTCTTAATAAATATTGAACAGGAATTATGGATTCACTTCCAACTTTGCAGTCATCTTTGAACAGTTCCTCCTAAATTTTCATGCACTATAGGACGAAGATACATATTCTGGTGCAAGAGTAGAAGAAAAATTTCAAATAGGAACAACCCCAATTCCCTTTGCAGAATGCCAGCCCTCGCCATAAACAGAGACACTGAGCTGTATTCTACCAGAGCCAAATTTATTTCCTACTTACATCCTAAAAGGATATTAGACAACTAGAGCAATGCCTCTAATGTTTGCCTCACGTTCTGAAAATCCTGATATTCATTCTTCTTTAATACTCCCACTTCCAACAATTTCACCCCATTTCCCCGGAAGCTAATTTATTTACTACCTCATGACCTCAGCCCCCATTAACACACTCAAGACTTGTTTTTCTGTCTCTAATCCCTGTAACCTTAACTGCAGGCTTTCCTTCCATTGTGTTTAATGTCCTAAAGCACAGATTTTTCTCATTCCGGTTCCTTGTTCAGGACCCTGAAATGATTTCCAGTTGCCCAGGAAAGAACCTATGTAGTCTTGAGTCAGTGGCATCCACAAGTGCTATCACCCCTGTCTTCTCATGCTCTCCTTCCATGTGAATCCCCTCTACTGGGAAGGTTGATTAGTCCATTACCCCATCACAGAATTCCTGGTAGGTTTCAGTTTGTGTATGTCATCCACAACCATATCACTTCTGTAGGCCTGAAAAGCTCTACTTTTTTTCCCAACTGAGATCTAATGCATTACCCAAGTCTTAATTCAAATTTTCAATTTTTATTTCTTTATCAAGACTTCCTTTGCAATCTAAAAGAATTTCTCTCCTCTTATCTTCAGGCACATTATTACTTGCATTAATCATGTTGGCACAACTTAATCATTAGTGGTTCTAGTTACTTTTTCATATGCATCTTTTTTGTTTACCCAGCTGTACGGTAAGTCCACAAAGCAATCAAAGTAAGCTCTTGCTAAGATGTATCTGATTATATCATTCCCTGGTCTAATCTGATCATATCATTCCCTTGTCTAAAACTCTCCAATAGCTCTCTTTTGCAGTGAAGATAAAGCCCAAATGCTTGCAAGGTCCTTCATTACCTGACTCATGCCCATCTCCCTAGCTTTGTCTATATCTGTGTTTACTATTTCCTCCTTCAAACTCTAAGGCAGCAGATTTACTTTATGGATTTTATATTCTTGACTCTAGTCCTACATGTAATCAGCCATCAAATCCTTGAACACCCACCTGCTAAATATATTTAGAATCTGCCCATTTGTCCCCATCCATGTTGCCCCTAATTTAGAATATAACAACATTTATTCTTTTTTTGGAACAGTGACTTACTCTTCCCATGTCCTGAGGGATTTTCTAAATCAAGTGCTGAGTTTGAAGTGATTATGAGTTAGCCGAATAAGTATTTAGGAGTATGGATTTGGATATGTATATTTAAAGGTGAAAAATAAAATGGGAGTCATTGTCAAATTGTTAATCATAGGAATAGATGACAGGAACAAGGAAGAGAGTATAGCATGAGTGAAGCAAAGGGTATATCAGAACACCAAAGAGACCTGACATTTAATAAATGGGATGTAAGAAGCAGCAGCCAGAGAAAGAGAAGAAAAACAAACTAGTGGGGGTGACATGAGAGACAAGAGGAGAACATGATATAAAATAAAGTTTATAGTGCTGAATCCTGAAAGCAGATTCAACGCAGATATGGATTGAGATGCAGTCTGTTACAACATCTAGGTAGAGGAACAGGTCAAACTTATTGTGCATTTACTATATACCAAAATCTTGACCCATGTAAGTTTATTTAAATTTTCTAACACAGCAAGGTAGATTTTTGCTTCTTTGATGACAGAGGCTGTGTGTGTGTGCATGTGTGTGTGTTCTCCAAGTCAGAAGAGATCTGAAGAAACTTAAATGCTGACTGGTAAGACCCATAGAGAGTCAGGACTTGCAGGGGAGAGAAGAGAAGACAGAGGGAGGGAGTTTAGCCAAGGCAGGCAGGAGACTGGATGCCCAGCCCAGGTGGAGGGAGGAGTACAGGCCAATGATAGCAGGAGGACCACAGTACCTTCCTTTTTCACCTGAGCAGTGTCTGGTTGATGCAAGGACTGCCTGGAAGTTAGCAGGAAGAAAAAGATTTTTAAAAAGATGCCATTTCTTTCTAATGGCTTCATTTTGAAGGGAATATAGGAGTGAGCTCATTTGCTGGCAGTCAGATACTAAAGGGAAGAAAGTGATCAATGCATTTGGAATCTGAGGATCTGGGTTCAAGTTTCCCAGCTTTGATGATTTTCCTACCTTATCTGAGCTGCCCTTTTCTCTGCTAAGTCAGGTTCATATCTCCCAACTTAGAGTGTTGTCATGGCAGCATGTAACCCAGGGCCTGCCACATAGTAGGCATTCCAAAAAATTATAGTTAAATCTGAATCTACATTGCCCTCCCCCTCACCCTTTTAGCTTATTGAATTAGAAATCAGTAATGAGCTGTTTCAAAGCTTTCTGCCAGCAGCCGTTGTAAGGATAAAAAGGGGGAAAAAAGAAAAAGCTTTAGTAAGTAGACAGAGCTATATTCTCTGTAGAAAGGAAGGGTGCTCTGACTTAGTGCCCACCATGCCCAGGACCATTAATGAAGCCTGGCTCCTTTTTCTCATCATTGCAGCCATTCAAAAGGAGAAAGTTCTTCTTGGCAAGGAAGTGCTATTTTCAGAGACAAGATTAGGCTCATTTTGGGCAGGAGCTGTGCTTCCTCAGTCCCAGCACCTCTGAAGATTAGGTTAAAAGGTAAGAAGGAATGACTCAGAATAATTGCATTGCTTTACTGTGAACTTTAAGATCTTTTAGTGGAGGAGTTTTACAAGCAGTGATAGATAGTCATGGAGAGAGGAAAAGTACAAACCCAGGGGACAAGAACAGTGATGCCTGACTGAATTTCTACACAAAAAGAAGGCTGGCCAGACTTGTTATTTTTCCTACCTCCCCCAGCTACATAGGAATACTTTTAATATGCCTTTGTTTTCCCAGGTTCTAAAAGCAGTTTTTCCCCCCTATCCACCTTCACTACATAAATGCATGTTTCTATAAAGCAGATTTTAGAAATTCCATTCTGAGATCAGGTATATCAAAGTAAACACTGTATATACATGTGAAGTTCAGTTGTTGTTTTATAATTGGGGAAAATACGTCCCATAATGATAGCTCTCAGCCAGAAGGCAGTATCTTACTTCTCAGCATTAATCCAGAAAACTATTGAAAAATATTTATTGATCCATTATTGAGTTTTTAGCTTAACGCTGAGCTGTTTGAGAGACACAGAAGAAATAAAACTAGACAATCCCTGGACTTACAAGTTTATGATCTGCTTGGATGCAGAAGGCATGGTTTGACTGGACACCTGATGATAAAGGGTAGCACATAATCAAAGCTAAAATTTAAGTACAGTCTGTACTAATTATTGTCACTTCCTTACCTGTCCTCCTCCTTCTTCCATCCACTCAGATCCCATAGTCAGAGACATGGGAGGAATCCTCAACTCCTCTCTTTGTATGATCCCTCATGTCTAATCAATTGTCAAGTCCTATGGTTTCTGTCCTTACATATCTCTGGAATGTGTCTACTTACCTCTGACCTCTGCTGCCATCACCCTGTTGAGGCCACCATGTATACTTACCTGGAATACTTCTACAGTTTGGCAAGTGGTTCCCTGACTTCCAGCCATTCCTTTTGCCAATCCATTCTAAACAGTGAGCTGGAGTGATCTTTCTAAGTGGTATATGTAACAATGTCCTCAAGTTTATACACAGCCCCAATTCTTGGTTTCATCAGGCCAGTTTAAACCTTCCTGTTTGAAATCATCTGATCATTTGTCCTAGATCTTAAAACAGCCTGGGCTTCTTGTCATGGCTTTAAGGCACTTGCTACTCTGGTTCCAGCTTGACTCACAGACATCTCTCTGACCGCTGAACAGAAGGATGCACAAGCTGGGCCTACTGACTCCCTCTCTGCCTCTCCCCTGCCTGCCAGCCCTGCCCTCACCCCTTGTTGTCTCCATCTTTGAAAAAAGATGGCACCATTATCTGGCATTACTTCAGGGGTGTCCTCCCTTCAGCCATAACAATAATCAGTTTGTTGTGACTGTTTATTCTGGTCTTTATCCTCATGTCTGTACTTCAATAAGAGTAGGACTCAGTTTGATTTATTCATTATCTTGCCATCTGAGACTGGATCAGTCCCTGGCATTAAGTAAATGGCCAATAATTAACAATGAAGTGAATAAATGTAATGACAAAGACAAAGTTCTGTAAGGGAAGGGTAACTCTGATCTATAAACCAGCAGCAAAGGATTGAGGTTGATTTGAGAAAGCCACAGAAACCGTTCCATTCTGGAAAACCATATTAGGAAAAACATTAGGACAGAGATACCCACATGGTCATAGAGAGACCCCTTGTCTGATAGAAATAGTCAGTAGAAGGGTGCCTGGGTGGCTCAATTGGTTAAGTGTCTGACTCTTGACTTCGGCTCAGGTCATGATCTCATGGTTTGTGTGTTCGAGCCCTGCTGGGACTCTGCACTGACAGCATGTAACCTGCTTGGGATTCTGTCCCCTTCTCTTTCTGCCCCTCCCCCGCTCACTCTCTTTCTCTCTATCTCTCAAAATAAATAAAAATCAACTTTAAAAAAAAAAGAAAGAAACAGTCAGTAGATACGGAAATACTAAGAAATTGGGAAAATGGCCTAGATTTAGGAGGAGGGGGGATAGTTAAGAATATAGAAGACCTTGCTCACAGGAAAAGACATTTATATTTGATGAGGTAGTAAACATGGAACATTTAAAACATTTGACCTGGCACCTGATACTTGTTGGGGAGAGAAGGCGGGAAGCTTCGGTGAGGGTACAAAAGCTCTCTTCTTTTCCCTGCTCACACACTAGATAGGAAAAAGATCTTCTTTCTATAATCTTTGAGTTAGAAAAGTAACAGGGACTTTTTAAACCTATAATTGGCAGGCCAGATACCACAGAGTATAAGCTCACAATTCCTGTAGTCTGTGGCTAAGACTAGAGCAATGTGCTTCTATGGCTCATCTGTATAATACTAGGAAAGCTATTTAACCTCCTTAAACCTCAGTTTTCTCCTCTGAAATGGGGATAAAAATAATTGAACTTACCTCATAAGGCTGTCATGAGGAAAAAGTAATGTAATTCAGGTAAAGTGCTTGACTCATAATAAACATTCAATGAAAGCAGCTATTATTTTCATGACATATCGTACTTCTTTTTATTATTTTGTGTTTGCAGTTTCCATTCTAAGGTAAAAAGGTTCAGCGTGAGTTATGTACCCTTGTTAAATTAGTTTTCTGATTGTGGTTTTTGATTAAATGTCATGTAAGATTCAAAGTAGAAATAAATAATCATGCAGACAAGATGTTATACCACAAAAGAACCACAGAACACAAATGAGGGGAATTTTACCATTTGTGTCACTGTCTAATTCACCTGAAGGACTGCGAGACATTCAGAAGAACTTGATATTCTGTGAATTAGTAAGTGAGTTAACTCATTTGATCAAATATTCAAAGATGATAAGTCAACAAATGTTCTCTATTCATTTATGACAAATGTGATTCACAGAGCACACAATAGCATCGATGATGGCAGGCACACATTCAGAGCCTGTTTAGCCATCAAAGCAAAGCCACATATGGGGATGCATCAAGATGAATTAACAGAAGTGTGCTCTGGGATAAGCCATTGAGAAATTGGAGGATCTTTGGTGAGGAGGAGAAGTCTGGGAGAGCAAGAGAAACATAGTTAACAGAAGGGATTGGCTCCGAAAAAGATGTTGGATTTTTCTAAGTCAAAGTTCCCAAAGGAAAGTAACAAACTTGGCCATAGGTCAATAAGCACCAGTATAAGAAAGTCCAGTGGTTATGTAGAGCAAAGCCCATGGCAACAATGTTTATTGTAATTAGGCAGAATACTACCTTTTTGTGGGAGAGCAATTCATTCATGGCAGATTCCCAGATAATGGCTGGGCATGTAAGGTGATAGATCTAGCAAGATAGATCTAGCAAGAACTAGATAGAGAAATATGATGTAGTCCAAGTTGATGGAGATCTGGGGCTATAGTCTGAAAAGTCTTTTTATTACTACTCAGGATAAAAGAGAAGGGGAAGGTGTAGGAATTAAATGCAACTTAGTAGAAAGACAGATCATATATTCCAATAGAACACCGTCATAGAATCTAAAACTCACCCTTACTCCATCCAGTCTTGTAAATATTTGGTAGCTCAACTACCAAGGGCCATTATTATGTGAGGAATTGGCAATTTCAAAATTCCTAACTGATAAACTTTTCCTCCTTGTCAACATTAGCTCAGAAATTAGGGCCATGGATTTGTGGTTCTATCCATAAGAAAGCTCAACTTTGGAAAGCTGAAACACGGCACAGCTAAGAGAATCAAAACAGTGACTGCAAACCTCCATCATCCAAATCAGCATGGTCAGACCTAAGACAATATCATGTTATTCACTGAGACATAAGACAATATCATGTTATTCACTGAGGAGAGTGATGGAACCAACGAAGTCTACCCTCTAGTGTTCTGAGTACTGGGAGCCTTTTTGGTAAATTGTATGTTGGCCTGAAAATGAAATGAGAACTTCCACTGTTTCTGATTGAACTATTGTTTTTATGTTACATAGTTCTTGGGAACATTATTCTAGTGATGCTTAATTATATATGAAGTTTTAGAAAAGAAAGTATGACAAATAAAACTCCACAAAAAAACCAAAGGACTCTTTTTCTCCTTGTTTCATTTGCAAATGAATATCTGTGTTCTAGGAATGATAAAATATATTTTAAAAATTTAAGGATTACATTTCCTTCATTTGTTTAAGGCTTTAAAGTAGCAATAGAGCTTTTGATTTCTTCTCCATGGTTATTATGTTTCTTGTAGCATTATGCATATGCAGAATATTAAGATATGTTCCTAAATAGTTGATAATTGCTATGTACTTTCACCGTTTATCCAGAGATGCATAACTGGAGAAGTTTTTATCTCAATGGCTTAATGTAGCCCCGAAAATGAAAATAAAATGCTATTGAACACTTGAGAGAAGCTAATAGGTGAAGCACGATGGTTCAATATCAATAAAAATAAACTTTGATATGATCATTAGAAACTATCTTTAAAGGTCATCTGTCTTCATTAAAGGCCAAGACAATGGACTAAAAGACTATTTTTAACACTTTTTTCCCTTTAACTCAACTTTTCTTAGGTGATAATGTACTAAGATCACACTTCTTTAGCTATTTAAATATATAGGTTTGTAAAACAGAAGACAAATGCTCAAAGAAATTTAAGTGCCATGTTCTTTGGGCCAAATGTGTCCTTGTATGTCTATGGGAAGAACTTTTTCTCTACTAACCAGAGACCCTGTGTTCCAGAAGATAGAATGGGCAGCTGAAAAATATTTTCAGTTGGTTTAGGGAATAAACACTGTTTCACACTCATTTTTTAAACTACTTTCAATAATCTCCACTTTCCAAATAGGGAAGTTGAGACTGGCTGATCGAAAGGAAAAAGGGGATTATGAAAGCCCCACACGATGTGTCTTGTTTGGCACATCCACAGTTGAATGCTTAAGCTTTCCTGCCAGGATGGTTAAGTTAACACTTAATTAGTATGTGTACCAAATAAATCATGCTTCTGGGCAGCACATTCTTAAAAAAATTTCCCCCCACTGCCCCACAAATAAATAGCCTGGTTTCTGCCCAAAATATTCAAGGAAAAGGCTGTGTTTGCCTGGGGCAGAGGCCAGATGCCTTGACTTCCAGCTTCCTTCCATCAAAGCCGTGCAGTTTGGAAATTAAAATCTACAGCAATAATGAAACATATTAAAATGCATGCAAAGTCTTGAGGGCTTATAATATGCTAAAAACCGGCAATGCATGTTTACATCCATATATCAACTTGGATGTGCTGAAAAGATTTAAAGTGTAAAATATGCAAATATGTGTCATATTGTCACACTTGGTCTCTCTAATGGAACTCCCTTTCATCTCAAGTCGTCTTAATTTCATGAATATTACATGGCCCTCACACCTTTTACTCCTGCTGTTGCTAGGCTGAGAAGATTATGAAAATATGTTAATAGTAACTTTCATCAAATAAAAGTTGCAATATTCCAAATAAAGCATTTTTCCCCTCCTCTTAAAATACAAATGGTGAAGGGTTTCATGCTATTTTGTTTCCCTGTGGGAGACTAGATAACTATAGGCCAATTAAATTAATGAGAAAAGACCATGCAAATGGCAATATTTGTGCCTAATCCTGGCTGGCTGCACATATAGACAGGTATAGAGTAGTTTTTAAAATATTCTTGAGAAATGAAAATAGCCCCAGATCTGGAATACTGATAGTATATAGAAATGAGTTTTAAATTAGGCTGTCCTACACAAAAGCCCAGGCGTTTGTATTTAACTGTCAAAACACTACAGAAAGTAAAAGGAAGTGGGGAAGTTTGAGATATCCTCCCTCATTTATGAAGGAAAAGAACAAAATGCTATTGGCATCTCAGATAAGGAAAGAAAGAAAGAAGGAAAGAAAGAAAGAAAGAAAGAAAGAGGATATGCTCTGTTCATCTTGGACACACTGTCCTGAAACTTTCAGAATGACAGCCTTATTTCTTTATCCTGACATCTGCTGAAAGGCTCATTTTAACTCGCCTTATTGACAACCTGAATGCATGGTGGATGACCAAAAGAACAAGAAGCATACTTTTCTGGACCTAATTCTTACCAATGGGGAAGAACTGGTGGCTATGTAGAAATCGTAAGAAGCTTGAGTATTAACGTTGAACTCCATAACAGGGACTGGGGGAGGGGGATGGATCCAATAGTGTGCGGTTTAATTAGAACTTTATTTTAGAGGAGCACTGGAATAAGTAAATTTGAAGAAAAGATTGTAACCCATGAACAGATATTCTAAACATGATTAGAGGATAGGAAAGTAAACGAGTCATATTCTGACAAGATCTCTGCCAACAACTGAAATAAGAAAGTGAAATAATATTTGGAAGAAGCCAGTTCTTTGGCTCTAGAAGGGCCCAGGAAGCGTTCATATGGGTTCTCTCTCCCTCTCTCTCTCTTTCATTCTTTCTTAGATACCATGCACACACGCCTGCACATACCCACATGCACATATGCACACACACAAGCGGGGGAAGGGCAGAGGGAGAAAGAGTCTTAAGCAGGCTTCATGCTCAGCACAGAGCCTGTCGCAGGGCTCAATCTCACGACAGTTAGATCATGACCTGAGCCAAAATCAAGAATCCATTGTTTGACTGACTGAGCCACCCAGGCACCCCATGGACCCTGACTCTTAAGTGAGTTTACGTAGATGACGGAAGGAAGGGCATTCCATCAAGAGGGATACAAATAAAAAGCCTGTACATGGGAGGCTCAAGTTGAGAAGGCAGTGCACAGTGTGCTGGGGTCCAAGATGCCAG
The DNA here is from genome assembly GCF_016509475.1 of Prionailurus bengalensis. Classification (NCBI taxonomy): domain Eukaryota; kingdom Metazoa; phylum Chordata; class Mammalia; order Carnivora; family Felidae; genus Prionailurus; species Prionailurus bengalensis. The sequence goes on from NC_057356.1 coordinate 60,684,357, forward strand.
GGTGGGTGGGGGGAGCTGGGAGGATAGTGGAAACTGTTTCAAAAGAAAATTGCCAGGAGAATTAAGGTATGGCCAAAGACAGACGGAGGACTGCTGACAGATGACAAAGAGAAAAAGAACCTCCCTAGCTGTTGTTTCTGAATTGTTGCTGTTGTTACTGTTGTTTTTGTTTGTTTTCTTTTGTACTGTTGCTGTTCCCTAAAAGTAGAGTTTTCAGATTAGAATTATTAGACAAAAAATAAAAAAGGAACACATAGCCTTTCCTACATGAAGCCAGAGGAAAGAAGCACACATATACTTTCATTTGGTTTTACTTTATTTGTCTGAGATTTCTCCTTTTCTTAAGTAATATATAATCTTAGTGGAAAGCATGGAAATTTTCCCAATTTGTAGAGATAGCAGCATTCTATCCTTCTCTATCACTCAAAGGCAACTTATCTCTGTATCATGCAAAATTTAGATTACACTCTTTAAACAATTTTATATGCTACATTTTAAAACTAAATATCATCTCATGAATAGTTCCCTACTTCATTAAGAATGCTTTATAAATCTCAATCAATTGCTATGTAATGTTTCATATGTTTCATATTATATGTTTTTTCATCAGTATTGGATATTTAGTTTGTTCTAAAATTTTGTCAAATAATATAAATGAAATACAAAATATTATTTATACATCTTTGCCCATATTTAAATATAGTTTTAGATAAATTCTTTTTAAGGGAATCAACACAGTTTACAAACAGCCATGTTACTAAATTGAAAGAAATACAATAAAAAAAGAGATGAGATAAATCGTCCTCTAAAATACAGTGTTTCCTCTTTGATTACTTCGTTTTCTTTATTGGCTGAAATGCATCAAGTGAATTTTAACAGAGTTCCCTGACTGGTTCTGGTGAGTTAGGTTATTCAAAGCAAACTATTTTTGAAAAATAAGGAAATGGACTGGAAAAAAATTTTAAATGACATCAAAACTGATTCAAGAGGGTGTCTAGCATGCAGTTAAAAATAACATCACTCAAAAGAACAAAGTCATGTGAGTAAAGAGTAAAAACTGTAGATGGCAGAGAGATATCTACTCATACTTCAGATACTGGGAATATCTAACACAGATTACAAAATGACCATGTTTAAAGAAACAACAACAAGCCGACAGATAATACCCACAAGACAAAGGAAAACATGTGAGGGAAGACTTGAAGAAAATAAAAGAGTACTAGAAATATAGAGTACAATAAAGCAAATTAAAAACTCAGTGGAAATCTTTACAGTAGAAATGACATAATCTAATTGAGAATTAGTATACTAAAGGATAGATAAGAAGATATTGTTCTTACCAAAGCCAGGGAGAAAACAAACTTAAAATTCAATAGACAGAATATGGTTTTAGGGATTGAAATGAGTCCCAGAAGAACAGTGGACACAGGACTAGGTAGAGGTAACATGAAGAAAGATAATGGCCAACAATTCTTCAGACCTGATAACAAACCATTCCACAGATTCAGCCCCAAGCAAGATAAATTAAGTAGAAATTCATACCTGGAGACACCATAGAGAGATTGTTGAAAATGAAAGAGGAAAACCAAAGCCAGCTAACAAATAAAACACAGATTTCTTTTGAAGAGTGGCAGACTGACCACTGTTTTCACAAATGCAACAATTGAAAAAAAAACAAAAACAAAACAAAAACAACCCCCCCAAAAAAACAAACAAAAAAAACCCAGAAACACCAAAAACCAAAAAACAAAACAAAACAAAACAAAAAAAACACATGGAGTGGTATCTTCAAAATACCAAAAGAAATCAACAGCACATTGATTTTATGTGCAAGGAAAATATCTGTAATGATAGAAATGAAAATCAGGCCATTTTAAAACAAAAGCTGAATTAATCACTAGAGATCCTTATTAAAGGACTATTACAGTATAAATTCCAGACAGAGAGAATGTGATTATTCATAAAAATTTCAGTGATATTTTACCTGTCGTGCAAAAAAAAGAATGAAAGTAGTACACATATGGACAAATGTGATAGACTACATACAACAGTAATAATCTCTAGGGTACATTTTTAACTAGAATGAAAATGCCAGGCATAATGCCATGGCACATAAATATCATGGGTGTAAATAGGGTTAATGATAATCCAAGAAAATATAAGATTTTTTAAATTTCAGACTTTGGTTAGTTATATGCGTTGCTATTTTTTTCCAGACATAGCCATAAAAGAAAGAATGAGAGTGTGTGAATACAGGTAGAGTAGATAAAAATTACAAATTAGAATAAAAGATGTAAATGTGCATCGTATTAAATTTAAAGAAAATCAAGATAAAAGACAGTCATGTCCACACCAGAATAAAAAAGCAAATGCTATTTATGAGATATACATATAAAGCATAAGAAATAGAAGGGTTGAGATTCAAATGCTACATGTCAGACAAAATAGATTTTATAGAATAAAACACACTGGCACTTGAGATAATTACTTCATGATAATAGGAGCTTCAAATGACCAAGACAGTATAAACATTTAATATGTATACCATTAAAACTATACTCTCAATTTATAGACCAAAGTTTACTAACTTACAAAAATAGAAAAATTTAAATACTTGTGAAATATGTACCTCAGTAATTGATATAGCAAGTTACAAAATTGATAAGGAAATAGGATTGATCTAATGAACATATATAGAATATTACCCATCTAATTCAAAGATGACATTTTTTTCCCAAAGACACCAAATACATTTACAAAAATCGTCCAGAAACTTTATCATAAAATAAACTTTAACATATTTCAAGGCATCCTAGAGACATCTAGAGAATGTCTTCTCTACTATGTAACTGTGGTTGATGACAAATGACAGAGAAAGAGAGAAAGATGTTTGAAAATTAAGAAACATTTCTCAATAGCCCATAGATCGAAGAAATAGAACTAGAACTCAGGAAATATTTTACGTTAAATGATAACGGCAATACCAGTATTAAAAATTGTGGACAATACCTAATGCAGCCCTTGGTTTGACATTTAGGTATGTCAATATGTGTATACACATATGTGAGTGTGTGTGTGCATGTGTATCAGAAAAAACATATATATGTATATATATATACACTTTATATACATGTATATATTTTATGTGCATATACATGCTTTAGAAAAATAAAGGCTGAAAATTAATGAGCTTTCCAGTTTCTTAGAATCTAAAAAAAAAACAGCAAAAGTAATCTAAAGATTTTATGAAAGAGGTAATAACAAAATCATAGTGATAGATTACAAAATAAAAAAATAAAAATTCTATATAGAAAACAAACAAACACACAATACACGGACTCAATAATGCTACCAGTTAGTTCTTTGAAAAAATCCGATTAAATCAATAAACTTCTGGCAGGTTTATTCAAGATCCAGACCAAAAAAAAAGAGAGAGAGAGAGAGAGAAGAGATAAAGTGGACCAGAGAGATGTCACAGATAAAATAATAAAAGCATAAAAAAGCACATCACTATAGATTATTTAGACTTTATCTCATTTGCCAAAACAAGTTACACATCATTATTAACACTGATGTGGTAGGCAAATACAGTTGTCGCCTGAGGAGGGACAACACGTATTTGTTAGCTATGACACAATCTACCACACGACATAAAATTATGTATTTTTTTAACTTGTAAAGACCAGCTTTGCTCCTCTCTTGTACAGACAAGCTCCTTCCCTACAACCTATGTTTAAAGAAAAAGAGGCAGAGATCATTTATTGTTCCCCTTTCCTGAGTAAGGCCTTAGAGCCACTATTTATTTTCCTCACAGTTATATGTGGTTAATACATGCATTTCTTAAAATGAGTAGTCTTGGATGACTTGAAAATGTCCCCATCCACGATTATGGCCGACCTCTATATTTATGATCTAAATCCAGGAGTGTTGTCTTATCACAGTAGATGAACTCAGTTCCAATTACAACCGTGACTGCTAGGGAGGAGCCAACAATTACTGTTGCTGGGCCTCTCTGCTTCTTCAGTGTTTAGAACCAGTGTAAAAAAAGTAAACATGGACAGTCCCACTCTTTACCTTAACCAAAGTACTTGCTGAACCAACTAGGCCCCCAGGTCTTGATGATTAAACAGAGATGGTCAGAGACGGCATGAGAGACCTTTCACTTATAATCATGTACTTTCTCAAAGTGTTTTCTTAAATTATGTGTTCTAAAACTCATGTATTTTTAACTGCTTAGATTTATTATGAATGGAGTAGCAAAGTGTATAAGGTCACGTACCCCCTGATTACAACTGCAGTAAATCAATGCAGATTCATTTTTTAATGAGATACATAATTTCTTGCTGGGTTTTTTACTTTTTTTCTGTTTTTGTTTTTCTTTCCCCCCTGCCCTTTTTTTCTTTTTGGTGAGGGCTCATCTTAGTGCAAGCTTTTAAAAAACCAGGGTTCAGTAATTGGTCAGAAGATTCTTTCCTATGTCTCTTGACCCTGCTCCTTCTAATCTCTGCATGCATTAAAGTGAGAGCCATTCTAAGAAACTAGAACAGACAGATTCATAGTGAACACCCAGAATTAAAAATGCACCCAGAAAAAGCAGATCATTGGTTCTCGGGTTTATTTTTCTTCTGTACAATCCATTGCTACAATGTGCACACCAGAGTGTTGTACAGAGTCAAGAGATTTGCCGCTAACGATGGACAAAGAGCAAATAGTTGTCTGATCATGTAAGCAAGAAGAACCACTACCAGCAAAATTAATCATGAGTTTTGTTTGAGATATACCAAACAACCTGTAGGAAGTTTTTTCGCCACTGTATTGATTTATCTGAAAAATTCATTTGGCTGTTTGTTGACACAGGCAATGTGAAAGAAAAAATAAATCATGACGCTTATGATTGCTCATAAGTTTTACATCTTCAGAATGCCAGATAGACAATTGGATGAGTGCACATATAATCATTAAAGCAATTCGTATGAGTGGGCTTCTGATAACTCTTTTCACCACGCTGCAACTGCATGTGATCCTAAGGAAACTTTGAACAAATAAGTATATGTCAATATATACAATTAGTCCCTTGATGAAAGGTTAAATTGTCTCAACCTTTCTGACCACCACAACACATGAAAAAATATGTCAAGAAAGACTGAGCTTTACTTTTCAGTGGAGAGTCCCTCAAGCACAGTTTTGCTAACAAACCTTCCTTTTAACACCAGGCTACTTGTCACATAGCCCATATCTAAATAATAACCTCAATAATAATTATTATTAACATCTCTCATTATTCTTAAAGCAAGTGAGAACAAAAAATAAATGTCCAATATTTCTTCTAATACTGCGTGATGGATGTTACTGAAGCAAAGTAAATTTAGCATTGGTGTTTTCTAATCTAAATACACATCACCTTTTACAGCATATTTATTATCAATAGCAGCAAGAAAATCTTCTATTCATTTTCCATTGATCACATTTGCTATAATTGTCTTTACATATTATTTAAATATTTTAGTGAGAAAATTTAATCAATTTAATTTAATCAAATATAATAGATATTAAATGCAAATAGTTGAATATATAAAGACTCTAACACCCCAAGGAGTGACACTGGTGGCAAAATAAAAAAATGGCACCTAACCCTCCTAAATTAAAATCTAGTATACTTTCTACCAAACATTACTTTCAGTCATCAACCTAGAAAAGGGTTATACAAACAGAAAAAATATCCAGAACAGGAAATGTCATTCACACCCAAAATTAGGATATGGGGGTGAGTTTTACCTACTAAAGGATAAAATCTTAATTTTAAAGATCAAAAGTATATACCTGAAGGCAAAGACTAACACTGTCAAAACAAAACTAAAACAGAGAGCTATGTTATTTTTACTCCATTCTAGAATGATACAAATGAGAGCACTTTTAAAACATAAAATTACTTAATTGGAGGCAAGCATGACTTTACCTACCGACTAGTACACCTATCACTTTAATGGTAAAGGGTATCCATCAATCAGCAGTGATTTGAGAATATGATGCACTTAGCACTGTATTATGTGGTGGCATGGGTATGTTCACAGGCTTAAAATAGATTGGTGGAGCCAAACTAAAATGAAAAAACAAACAAACATTGTGAAAGAGTTCTAAATGAATGTCAATTCACATGACATTATTTTATTAGAGCCAAAGTGGTTCTAAAGAAGCTTCTTCAAACAGCTAAAATGAGCCTCACTAAAGGATGTGACCAGAGAAGTGTGAGGAAAGAGAGAGAAGAGAATTCCAAGGAGGGAGGGAATGGGCAGGGTTGAGGAATCAGAGATACCCAAGACAGTGGGAGGGCACAAGGAAGGCACCCAGTTTGTAACAGTAAATACCTGCTGAAGACATTCAGAATGAGCAAAAGAAAGGCAGTTCATAGGGCAACTCATGGAATCTAACAGGAACTGTTTGTATTTAATATATGGTAAATACCTAATAGATTACTAAAAGGACTAGAATTTTTATAGGACATTGGTAAATTAGTGCATTCAAATTGTTCCTCTGTGACTCTGTCAGAATCCTGAACTATGTGGATTTTGATACTAAATTTAATGTCAAATAATATTTGAGCAGCTTTTATATTATGGTATCAATTGAGAGAATGTAATTAGCTAGTCACCCAAGGTTTTCCTTGATTGGACTATTTAAATATCTTAGAAGTACTCACTTTAAATTGGTAATTATTATTTCATTATATGTCAATATGTAAATACATATATATAATATATTCCAGAAGAAACAAGGCAATCTTGCAGACATTACACTACAGTGAGGTAGGTAATTAACCATTTTGACTGCCCAAATCTCAGAAAACTCAGGAATATTTTATTTGCTATTTTAACACAAGATTTATCTTTTGAGTTAATATTCATAATTGATATATTTGCTCAGATATTCCATTCCTACATATTCATCCCACAGACATTAAAACATAGGTTCATGTTAATCCTTGTGTAAGAAATTTCATTGCTTCATTCAAGATAGTGTGAAATAGGAAAGGACACAAATATGTATAATTAGGAAATGGTTGAAAAATTACTGATGTATTGGGGCGCCTGGGTGGCTCAGTCAGTTACGCGGCCGACTTCGGCTCAGGTCATGATCTCGCAGTCCATGAGTTCGAGCCCCGCATCGGGCTCTGTGCTGACAGCTCAGAGCCTGGAGCCTGTTTCAGATTCTGTGTCTCCCTCTCTCTGACCCTCCCCCGTTTATGCTCTGTCTCTGTCTCAAAAATTAATAAACGTTAAAAAAAATTTAAAAATTACTGATGTATTAATACAACTGAATACTACTCCCTAATATAAAAGAACCAACTGTAACATGCACACAAAAAATTATTCTCAAAGAAACGGGACAAAAAAGAGTTAATAACGTATGGTTCCATTTATAAGATATTCTAGAATAAACAAAAGTAACCTACAGTGATAGAAATCAGGTCTGTGGCTCCTTCTGTAGTGATGGGGTCAACTGGGAAGGAGCAAAAGGGAGTGTTCTGGGGTGTTAGAAATGATCTGTGTCTTGATAGGCATTTGCCAGTGTACTTGAGAGAGTTTGCTGAACGTAAATTTTACCCTAATAAAAATTAACATCCATGGCTGATTTTTTATGTGTACCTGGCTCACATTGGAACCTAGTTATTAGAAGGACTAGTTGGACTAGTTATTAGAAGGGTTACCATTTTATCTTGTCTTCACTCTCTGGTTAATAAATGGCTTGAAAGATTTTCTCCTTTTATTTTATAGAATGTGTATTTTCTTTATTGTTAGAAGATATTTTGGGAAATTGCTCTGGGCTTCTTTATATAAAAGAATATTAAATTTTATTAGATGCATCTTACAAATTTCTGCCTAAAAATTTTAATAGGATTTGTTCTAAAACATAATATTAATATTTCAACTAAAAAATGAGTTCTAAACAATGAAACCTCCTGACCAGCCTTGAACTTTTCCAATGTACCCAAATTTGTCTTAACTATTAAATATAACTTGACATGCCTTTTCTCTATTTCTCCTCTTCCTCCTCACCATGTGATGCTGTACAGCTCTGGGCTATCATCACCTGTAATTACTGGTACCCTTCCTCTTTTATTTTTTAATATTTATTTATTTTTATTTTTGAGAGGGGGGGGAGAGAATGCAAGGGGTGGGGGGTAGTGGGCAGGAGAGAGGAGGAGAGAAAATCTCAAGCAGGCTCCACACTAAAGGCACAGCTAGAACTCAGGAACCATGAGATCATGACAGGAGCCGAAATCAAGAGTCCAACACTTAACCCACCCAGGCTCCCCTACAGTTCCCCTTTTCAACATCTCAATCAACCACTTCAATACTTTCATCTATTCTTCTCTTGAATTTCTGTGAGTTCAACCCAGAAGACATAACTCTACCATCTTATACTCAAGTTGCTACATTTGGGAAATGAGTCCTGATAGTACTTTTTAAGTTTAAGAAATTCAAGATGTTCACAATATACCCTGTAAAAGATTTCTCACTCATTTAAATGGTTCTGATTGTAGCGAGAATTAAATTGAATGGCTCTTAGTGCACTCTCTAGAAGTCCAGTGAGAACAATGCCCTGGAAATTAGGACACCAAAATTCTCTTTCCAGGTACATCACATATTCACTGCCCAGCAATTAATTTCATTCCTAGAACATGATTTACTCATATACAGAGAAATGGTTGTATTAAAACAAGGCTCATGTCCCTTCCAGGCCTAATTCTAAGAGTGAGCTTATTGTGTTTAGAGGTTAAAAGTAAGATAAAGCAATTTAATCTTTAGGCTTCCAAATGTGTATGCTGTATATACACACTTTATGATTAAAGGTAAAACATGTATTGAAAAATGTTTAATGAATTAGATTTGCCCTAGGGACTGAGTCACTGTCCCATATAAAGCTTATTGATCAACTACAAGGGTCTAAAAAGTAGACGCTAACATTACTTTTCTTCAAGGAATCTTATAACATCAAATACTATTGATCAAAGCTACATTAAAAACAGAACTTCTGACAGATAGCTTTTTAAGATTTTATTTTATTTTATTTTTTAATTTTTTTAATGTTTATTTTTGAGAGGCGCAGGTGGAGGGGCAGAGAGAGAGGGAGACACAGAATCCAAAGCAGGCTCCAGGCTCCGAGCTGTCAGCACAGAGCCTGATGTGGGGCTCAAACCCACAAAATGCAAGATCATGACCTGAGCCAAAGTTGGATGCTTACCTGACTGAGCCACCCAGGCGCCCCTTAAGATTTTATTTTTTAAGCAATGTCTAAACTTAACTTGGGGCTTGAACTTATAACCCTGAGATCAAGAGTCGTACACTCCACCAACTGAGCCAACAGGCATTCTTTGACAAATATTTTTAATTAGCCATAAAGCAATACATTAAATTAACACTAAGAGGAAGAATAAAAGTGAATTGTTATTCATGATGTAAAGAAAAAATTGAAAATAACAAATGAAAAAACAATGATGCTCATTGTTTTCTCTTGAACTATTTTCATTTACGTCTTTGTTTTAAGATCTGATGCTGGAGAACACAGACCAGGATACTTGGTTTGTGTTCTCCAGCATCGGATCTTAAAACAAAGATTTAAATGAAAGTAGATTATTTTGGAGGTGACCTCAGGAGGGGACAGGGAACAGAGAAAGAATGGAAGTCAGTCACACCTTGCACAACTGAATCAGTTACTACTGTGGCAAATGGTGTCCCATCCCACTGGTGGATTCTGGGAACCAGTGTAAAACATACTTCCAAATTATTCCAGGTGCAAAGAGCAGCATATTTACACCTCTACTTTTATCAGTCATTGATCCAGGGCTGATTCCCACATATTCATTCTTCAGGGGTCCTGGTTTGCCCTGTGCTTGGTCTGAGCATGCTCCTGTGGCCAGAGAGCAGCCCATGGACAGAGCATCAGGGCTTCACCACCATCTGTCTTCTGTGGGTAGAGTTGTGACTCCTGAGATATCGGTGCACACCAACGGCTACACGACAAATAGACCTGTGTAAGTTGAGGCCAAGCGGGAGCAACAATTTTCTGGGATCAGGTGAGATTTTAAGCACATGAACTCATGAAAAGGCAGGAACTGATTTTCAGTAAAGAGTGTAAATCTCGTTATAGACTAACTTTGAGATACCTCAATTCCCTAGTTACTGGAAAACTCCAACCCCAGCAAACTAGACGGAATCAGCTTCAATTTTCTCCTCACAGTTGAAAAAATATTGGTCAAAAATCTAATTCTTTATTTTTCTTGGAATTACATGCCTGGATACTTGGATACTGTCTGATCCAGAATTATAATCCAAATTTCCTCACTCCTGGGCTAGAATTTTTACACTTTACACCATAAAGACCAGTGGTTCTGAAAGTGTGATATCCAAAGGAGTAGCATCAGCATCATCTGGAAACATTTTGGGAAGTCCCTGGGTCCCACTCCAGACACACCAAATCAAGAATTCTGTGAATTGGCCCCAGCTATGTGTTTTCACAAAATGCCAGTGTGACTCCCATGAGCACCAAGTTTTTAGAATCATTGATATCTGTTATTAAGATTTTATCTATACATAAATAGGAAATAACATTTCCCCCATTCTCCATCCCCAAAAAACATGCTAGGTAAGTTTAAAAAGTGCATCACAGACTGCGGGTGCCTGGGTGGTTCAGTCGGTTAAGCATCTGACTCGATTTCAACTCCGGTTATGAGCTCACAGGTCATGGGTTCGGGCCCTGTGTTGGGCTTTGTGCTGACAGCACGGAGCCTGCTTGGGATTCTCTCTCTCTCTTTCTCTCTCTTTCTTTCTCTCTCTTTCTCTCTCTCTCTCTCCCTCTTCCCCACCCTCCCCTTCTCATGCTCTCTCTTGCTCTCTCAAAATAAATAAATAAAACCTTAAAAAACAAGTGCATCATATGCTATCTTTTTTTCCTTTCCAGCTGATTTGTTAAAAAAATATAGGTAATAACAATATGTATTGTGTCCAAGTGCTGTCATTTATAGACTAACATATTAAAATATTTCCCACGTAAGGGTGTCAGGGTAGCTTAGTCAATTGACTGTACAGCTCTTGACTTCAGCTTAGGTCCTGATCTCACCATTTGTGGGTTCAAACCCCATGCGCTGTCTGTGCAGAGACTGCTTGGGATTCTCTCTCTCTCCCTCTCTCTCTCTTTCTGCTCCTCCCCACTCACATGCACACACTCTTTCTCTCTCAAAATAAATGAATAAACTTAAAAAAAATATTTCCCATGAAAATAATCTGCTTTGGAAGCAATTTAGGGAACTAGATTAAATGATAGGAAAACTGTGTTCAAGTTTGTATGACTTTCTGGAGGAAATTTTTATCTTTAGGCCTAATTTTACTTAACTAACAAAAAAAAGAGTCTTGAACTAGATGATTTTTAAAATCTGCCTACTCCATATTTTTCTCCTTTAATAACTAGTTACAATTGAAGGATAATTCTAGCAAAGTGGTGAAGTGGTCCTGTGTAGATATAGCCCTCCATAATTCTGGGTTCATTGCTGGACAGTTGCTTTAAGGAAAAGAAAAAAAAAATAGAAACTGATATAATCTGGGGTTTGAAAAACAGAAAACTTCTTCCTTTATGCCAAAGTCTTTAATCGAAGCTGATATATTAGCTTTTCCTGCTGATCGATGGGTCTGAAAAAGCACAATCTGTGACCCTGGCAATCCCTAAGACTCTTCAAGACTGAGTCCTCCTCTCAGAGCCAGGATGTCCTAGTAGACCAGCTTTAAGCATCAGTCAGCTGCAAAGACAGAGGCTTCTCTTGATTCATGGCTGACTCTGCACTGCCTGCCTTGGCAACTCCTTTTCTGGCCTATCAGAGCTTAGCTTTGCAGAGCTGTTGCTAATATGTAACTAACATTTTCCCTGATGCATCTTTAGTACGTTACACCATGTTCTCTTCTTAATAGTGTGAGTCACCCGCACCAGCTTAAGGAGGTGCCTTGCTTGTAAATAAGCCACAATCAGCGTAGTTTCCAATTGATGCACTGCAGCTCATTCCTCCCCCACAGTGAAGGAAGTAACTTTGAAGAGGACAGAATCACTCTTCTTCCCTCACAGTGCAGTGACTGCAGAGCTGCAGGGTAAGCAAGTGGTCACTTCTGAGGCTTTGCACTAGCAATCAGACTCATCTGGTGATTCGTATGATTCATTTTAAGGTATCATCAGGACACTGAGAGGTAAGACTGCACAAGCACACAAAAAGAGAGTATGCATCATGGCAATGGATAAATGTAACTAATTCTCTATTTTGACGCTATTGAAAAGAATGTCTCTTAACTAACCACTACATGTTCTCTAGTCAATAAGTGCCTGGCAGATTTTAAAAATGTAATAAATTGTTTTACTAAGTGATCAAAATGATCAAAACCTGAATCATAGCTAAATCCTGCTGAAATGCCAGAGTTCTTCTAAGAGTAAAGTCAGGGCTCAATGGGTGGAAATTCTCTATATCAGGTGGCAGGGACATTTCAGGCCACTCGGATCTCCTCTAATGTATTTGAAGAGTCATGTACCACCAGTCAAGAAGAGAGGCAAAATATTTAAATTTTATTTTTGTTGCTAAAGCTGACAATGCTAATATGAGCTACAGTCTTTTTACTTAAACAGAAAGACAAGAGGTAAAGGAAGAAAGCAATCACATCTTAACCAGAATAAATAATTTACACAGAGATATACACTTTACAGAAAAGTTTTCAAATTATTTAACCCCTCTCCATATGAGATAAGCATTACCTCCATTTGACAAATGAGGAAATGGAGAGATTAAATGTTTTTACAAAGCCTAGTGAGCAACAGTAACAGCACTGGTGCTCAAGGCTTCTGAAGCTGAGAAAGTGAGTATTCCACGCCACCATGTTTCTGAAATCAATTTGCATGGTTCTTATTTGCCCAGATCCAGTGTTTCTCTACTAAAAAAAAAAAAAAAAAAAAAAAAAGGACCTGTAGTTTCCTTAGAAAGTCATCCCCATCTTGTTTTGGTACTAGAAGTTCAGCTGGGACTTACCCAACTACCGACTCCATTGTTTTAGTGTATCAAAACAGTCCATCACAATGGCCCTGACGGATGGTGCCAAGGGGAGCTCATGATCTAAGCTGCTTCAAACAGAGTAACCTTCATAATTTTTTTCTGAACTAGAAACAAGGAAGTATATAGTCCTGGGAACTATTGAAAGCCATGTTGAAACAATAAAGAGAAAGCCTTCAGAAAATGAAAGAAGACAAAGGAATTAGAGATGAGAAATGTAAAGAGGGAAACCAAGTACTGTTCTCCGTTGGTGTAGGGCAAGTTCGCCTTACGTGTTGTTGGACGCAGCTTACATTAAGTGCATTATTTTTGCTATGGGCCTTTTTTAAATGTAATTTGCAATTCTCTCTGTTTACTTTTTTTGATTTCCATCTATGTGATGGTGACCTCTGAACACCTGAATACAAAAATCTAAAAGAAGCATGGAAGATGGTCTTGCTTATATAACAAAGAAATGTAGGTTTCATTTTTATAGAAGGAAAGCTCGAGAGAGGCCAGCTCGTTGACAATTCAAGTTGACCTTACCATCTAGCACAATTCCTGTTTTAAAGTCTTTCTCCAGATTACAGCTTCTTCCTCTTCAAGGATTGTTTCCTGGTTGATGCCAGTTTCAATGACCTGTGGGTCACACAGCCCCTATTACTGTCTGACCTAGTATGGGAGAAACTGACTTAAAGGCAAACCGAAGATGTTTCAGTCAGACACAGGAGGTTGCTGCTGTTTGGGAAGATAACTGACTATGCAGCAATATTTCTGGGTAGTTGCAGTCAACACTCCTCTTATTTGACTAGATAAATGCTAGGGCCAAATTAAAAAATTAGGCTAATGCTGAAAGTAAGATGGTATATACATGAATGCATTGTATTGGTGTTCTATTTCTGTATGAAAGTAAATGCATTAGATAAATTGAAGACTGTATCCTGAATTACAATGCTTAGATAAAAGGTGCATTTGGGTATTAAGTGATCACGTCTCTCTCTGAACCCTTTATCATGGTCATTTGACACTTTTTTGTATTATATTTTCTCTTGCAGGTTGTACGACTTGAATTATTTAAACTTGCGAAGTTCATCAGTTGGGAGTTTTTACTTCTTTTACATCTTCCACAGTGCTTTCTAGAGACTTAATGACCAGTACAGAGGGATAAAAGCATTAATGTTTGTGTTTGAACACTTGCATGTAAATTATTTTCCTAATACTCCTTATTTATTCTGTTCGACCATCTCTGAAATGGGGATAATGACTATTTCTCAGACCTGACTGAATAACTGAGGATCTCATAAAATAATACATGTGAACTTGATTGCAAAACTATGCATTGGCTATAGCATGTTCTCTGATTTCTCAGATTCTAGTTTTGTTCATTATTTTTGAGCTATTGTACACTTTTCTGTAAATTGTAAGCAACTCATAGGTAAACCACCTTTTCCGGTAGAGTTTCCAATGACTTCCTTCCCCACTGTAGAGAACGGTTTTACAACTATGTGCTTTCTCGGCTTTTTCTTTGAACAGGCTAGAACATCTGCCTGATTCTTTCATATGAGAAATATCAAATCTTGAACATAAATTTATTTTTTATATCTATAAGAAAGTCATGATCTTACTGTTTTCTGAAAATTATCTTATGACAGTTTCAGGAATTTGCCCCTGAGATGCCTGATGTATTTACCTACCAGAGCCAGGTAATCTCCCTTACCAGAGGAGAGCACCTTGGGGGTGATTTGGGCCCAGACACATCTTTTCTTAGTTCCTAGAGGTGACTCCAAAGAGGTAACAGAACTTTAATGACTCTCTATTTCTCAAATGTTAATTCTGCTGTCTACTAATTTTGTGTTTGCCTTTTTCTTCCCCAGCCAATAAATTATTCCCCATTGCTAGCAGCAATGTTTGGGAATTTAGTTTGATTATTTGGTGATCTCAGTAAAAGGATTAATTATTTCTAGAAATCTATTCTAGGTTCGGAGAGTCTGGTTTGTTAACCTTTTTAATTAGGAGTTGAATTTCTTGATTTGATCATTTGGTGATTTTTAGTCTCTGTTAGAGGAGAGATGATGGAAAATTTAGTTTGTAAACTTTTCTTTATGTTTGGAGTTCCAATCAACTATAATTTTTCCACTGGGGAGGATATCAGTTCTATCAGATGAACTGGTAAGGTTTAGTGGTTCTTTATTTACTCTTGGTGCTTGGCTGAATTTTAAAATTGAAGCTCTCTCTCTCTTTTTTGTCTGTGTGTCTTTGTGTCTATAACTCAGATAGGTATTTATCTCCAATTGTATAAATGCATAATGTTTTCCTACCTCTAGATGATATTGATAAATTAGACTATAAAGCTTCTTAAAGGAACTTGTTCTGGTTGGTTTATAGAGATAAATAAGCAGTTATATAAACTGAATATTCCTAAAATTTCCAGACAATAAGGAAATTGAACTTTAATACTTTAAATGGGCAAAAAATGTATTTTTACAAAAGACAATTTAGAAATACTTTAAGAATTCAAGGGAACGTAATTTAGATAAGTCTGGCAAATAAAACTACTTAAATATTTTTGGTTTAATGAAAATGCTATGGGTTCTCTGATTTATCACTGTTAAATATAATGCAAGCATATATTTTTCTTCGGTGTCTGTTTTTCTTAAACTAATATGTTACTGATCAAATAAGCTAGCATTACTTCTACTTAATGTTCAAGATTATGAAAAATGTGAATCTGTGTTTTGAGTCCCTATTCAGATTAATTTTATTCCTTTACTGCTTTGTAGTTGTCAGCTTGAAGAAAATTTCCAAGAGCTGTAGGTGACTTAAATCCTTGAATTGATATTAACTTGAATTAATCAGTGCACATTCACTGGATACTTAGATCATTTCTAAGTAAGACAGAAAACTGAAACATTGATTACTAAGCACGATTTTAAGTTTATGTGCTTTTTCTTCTTATTTTTACATGCTACCCACCGGTGAAATCTTTGGGTCTGTTTAACGACCTTGTTCAATTCTTACCACTTTGAGAAGCTGTAGTCTAAGGGACATGTTGGCTATAGGCAACTAAGTTACAGGTAGGCATAATCTTTGCTAGTTTGCTGCAAAATGCTGGTGTCTGGCAGACACGTCATCCACGTCCATTTTTCCTGGTGAAATAGAAATTGCTTTAGTTAAAAGTTATAGTTACTGTAAGTAAATGTAAGTGAACTAGGAGCAATGGTGGCAGAAATGTCCAGCTCTTCGTGTGAGGTGACAAGATGTGTTCTTGTTCAGTAAGGGGAAAAGAGACTAGTTTTGTTCTAAAGTGGTTGTTCCAGAATAAGAAAGAGGGTAGCGAAGGACAAAACCTGGATGTATATAGAAAGTTGTAGAAGGTTCAAAGACAGGAATTGTATTTGCTTTGGTTTATAGTATGTGCAAATAATGAATGTGGAAAATCTATGAGATATGATAAAATCTGAGCAAAGTTTTCTCAGTTTTGATGGGATTGTTTTCTTTCATTCACTGTTTATTCCGTTGCCGTATGGTATGTAATTCTGTGTAATCTGCACAGATTTTGTGTTTTACCATAATAATTTTCTGTGCTTTGTATTCACTTTGTTATGACCTTGATTATGAAACAACAAAACAAAGTCACGAAAGAGCTCGAGTTCTGTCTCCCTAGTTCTTTACAGTCTTGTTATGTTTTATGCTTATTTTTCAAATGAGGAGACAAACATTATTTCTATCTTCTATGTTCAAAACTCCTGTTTGTTTCTGGGTTTGTTTGGCTTGGGTTTTGGTTTTATTATTTGGCTTTCCCAAAATGAATCCTAAATGTAAAAGGAAATAAAAGAAGATGAAACTGTCATGACATTTTTGCACCAAAAATTATCTTTGAGATTTCCCAGTGGGCTCCCACCAATTCATAAAGATTGTTCTACACTATAAAAGAGAGGTGCCAGAAACAATTAGATTTATTTGATATGTTAACGTTAATGACTTTTACAGAAGGAGTTGTCAAATTTGAAGAGATGCTTTCTCTTTTCCTAGATTAAATTTCACTGGTATATTGTTGTTAATATAAGGAGATTGCATGCCCTATGGGAAGTTTCTAGAGAGATGTTAGTGCCTGAGCTCTCCTAGGCATGTTTCTATGTATCAGAGTTTCAGTGCTACTTTGCCTTGTGATATTGGGTAACAATGTTTTCTTATACTTTGTCTGCATGCCTGATTGGAATCTTTTATTGAGTATTCTTACACATGCAGTCTATTTATTTGCATAGATTTAATAAAAATTTGCCATCCTTTTCCAAGACATAATTGGAAACTTTAGTTACATGGGCCCACTTGTACCCTGGAACATCAGATTTGAGAATGATGTGCATATAATCACCTGTGACTAGTCACTTTTAAGTAACTAAGTTTAACTTTATGGAATCAGTGTTTACAAAGAACATTGGGAAAACTGGCCTGCAACCTGGCTTTTAGAGTTTCTGGCCTTAAAAGTGAGTAAGGGAGCTTACTTTCAGGCAGGCCTAGGAGCTTAGAATACTATGGGGTTTTGCAAAGTGAGGCATTTCCCCGATTTATGTCCCCATATACCCAATTTATGGGTAAATCTAGTAGAGAGAATTACTTGGTTTAGCTTTCTAACATAAAGAGCCTATTAAAAATTTAATCTGAGATTCCTTGTGAAAATTTCCAACAAAGCAAATGTAAAAAGTTCTATGTAGCAAATTAATACTTTCGATGCACCTATGTCAATAATCAAGTTAAATCTAATGAAACCAGTCTTATTTTGCAATCAAGAAAAGTATTTCAGGTGTGGCTGGGTGGCTGAGTTGGCTGAGTGAGTGGTTGAGTTGGTGACTCTTGGTTTCAGCTCAGGTCATGATCTCATGGTTCCTGAGTTCGAGTCCCATGTTGAGCTCTGCTCTGCCAGCTCAGAGCCTGCTTGTGTGGGATTTTCTCTCTCTCCCTCTCTCTGTTCCTCTCTGCTCCTCCCCTCCTCATGCTGTTAGTGTCTCTCTCAAAAATAAATAAACTTAAAAAAATTCTAAAGAAAAATATTTCAGATTATTTTTGAGCAAAAAAGAAGAGACTAGGGAAATAAAACAACTTGTACTGTAAGAAAAAGTGTTCATTGCTCATATAACACTTTTCTGAACTGACTATAGTCTTACGCATTATATTGAACTACTTTGCATCTCTTTGTTAATTGTAAGTAACCAATAGGCAAACTCAGTCTTTTTGAAAGAGCTTCCATTGACCTTCTCTTTCCTCGATGGAAAAGCCAATTTTGCATTCATTTGCAATTCAATCCCTTTATTCCATGTAAATTGTGTGTGTGTGTGTGTGTGTGTGTGTGTGTGTGTTTTACTTTTCTTTTGAACTGGTTATATCTGCCTGGTTTCCTCATAGGAGAAAAGTCAAAACTTTAACATGTTTATTTTTATATCTGTATGACAGTCCCGATTTTATCTTTTTCTGAATATTATATAATAGTACTGTACAAATGTCAGAGCTACTGGTCATTATCAGCATTCTGGATCTGTTCTTAGTCATGTTGTAAGGACTGTTAATACTAACAACAATGAAAAGTAATGCAAAAAAAATAATTGAGATTAAAGAAGTGTTCGTGATTTTCTACCTTAAATACAATTATAATAAATACAATACTAAATATTTTTTAGGTGTGATTTGCTGAGTAGGGACACAGTATTTGTTAGTTGCACCTTGTATTCACCATTGTCCTGCTGCCCAAGCCCTCATCTGAATGAATGGAGTGTCACATTGCCTTTCCCCACTTTTCCTGTGTGAGTTCCCAAAATTATTGCCAACAGTTCTGATATTCCTCTGCCAGCTTTTTCTGTACTCTGGGATGCCTTGACTGGGGCTTGCTGATTTGAGTTTGTTCATGTGACCTTCGTATTCCTACTTTATGTCCACTTTCTAGTTTTTTCTCTTGGTAACCCTTGTTTCTGTGACTTTAGCAGCTTATCCTTTTTTTCAGTGACAGTCCCAGTTATGTTTTTGTGTCTCTGTTGTTGTGGTTGATAACATTTTACTATTGCTTTTGGGAAAATAAAGACTTCTAAAATATAAAGAGGGATACTGAGATCATTTCAACACAAAGGTACATGTTTTGTGAGGCATTTTGTTAGTATTTAATATATAGATCAAGTTTTGGAATTAGGATGCAGTATACATATAGACCATCTATAATTGTCTCATACCATGTGAAAGATATATATGAGTAGTTTACAGTCTTGGTGATGAAATAAATTATAATCCTTAAAGCAAGCAATAGATAATTTCAGATAGTGAAGTATGTCTAGATCCTGATCTTGAGAGATAGGTAGATGATAGATAGACAGATAAAGAGAGAGACACACAGAGAGACAAAGATAGAAACAGAAGTACAGAATTGCTGTCCTAGGGTTTAGGATGAGAGTGATGTTAGGTGTTTGGACAGGGCTAGGATGGTAAGGTAGTCAGACTAGTGTTACGGTCCCTGAGGTATTTGAATGACTGCTTATTAGTGTAGGGACCTGTGAATCACAGACAATAAAAATTAAAGAATGATTCAGTGTGAAGTTGCCAAAGGGGATGCAGATCTCTCTATGCAGGAGTTGCCTGGGAAGCCTCTTTGAGCTGTATTGTCACTTTCCTATAATGAAGATACAGCACCTTTGTGAAAGATTGTTTTAAGAATCAGAAATAAATCACATATATTTCTTATATCTAATTAGAACTTACAAAATAGTAGTGATTATTATTATTTTTGGAAATAACTGTCCTCAGCCTTCAGTCATTTGAAGGGGTATGTGTGTGTGTGTGTGTGTGTGTGTGTGTGTGCGTTTGTTTGTGTGTCTGGGAGGGTCCTTTTCTGTAAAATAGAGCATTTTGTTACATTGAATCACTTCCTGTTATCTATGGGGAGAAGTTCAGGTTATCCTCATCCAAGTTGCTTCCTTCTTTGTATCTGTGCTTTTCAGCCTTTGGCCATCATGCTGTCTCTCTGGCCACTTGGATAGAATTCAGTTCCCGAGGTTGGGACCATCCACCTTATGAGTGAAAGCTTGATTGAATGTGTATGATGTAAAAGCAAATGCTCTTCTTGTGGTCACTTAAGCAGATATGAGCCGTGGGCATCAGAGCCAGGCAGGAGACAGAGCTACCTGAAGTTAGCTCCACTGTTGTCCAGGGCTAAGACCAGGGTTGAGTGTTCCTCTAGCTTTCTTGGGGTACACATACCTAAAATCAGGGGACCTTCATGGAAATTTCATTTGGACTATGATCTTTCAAAAAAGGAATGATCACGTATTTTGTTTTGCCCAGAGGAAAATTGTTTTTAGAAGCTAAGTACGGACACACTGCTGAATTTTTGTGGGTTCATTGTGAAGCATGGGTGTAAAACGGGATGACTTTTGTGCTGGCATATTTATTAGGAGGAGAATATGCCGAAACTTTAACATATACCTTTGTGGCCAGGCTCAAATTTGAGGGTTCTTTTTCTTTTCCCAAGTAAGGCACAGCAAGAATGAGTTTAGCAGAACAGGTATCTCAGATGCATAGAATATAACTTCCAATAGGGGGACTCAAATGGAGGTGTGCTCAGCCCTGGCCTAGTGTAATCTCCAAATCATTCAATATGTCTCTTAGCTACATTTCCAAAACCTATCCGACTATCCATTCACCTGTTAGCCTCTGATTAAAGAAACAAGATCACTACTGCTAAGCACTGGTTAGGTGATGTTTGATTAGTATAGAGTGCTATATTGGGTTCTGGGGGGGAATGCTCAAAAGTATGGATATGGAAACTAAATTTCAAAGACTTTACAATCGGGCTATTTAAAAGGGCATGTACCCTCAAATATAACCAGGTGTCAAATAAGGTTAGCTAACATCATTGGTTGTTTAATGGGTACTCTGAGCCAAGTTCTATTTGGTGTGAGTTAGAAGTATTACTTCATTTAATGTTTACCACAGCCCTGGAAGGTGGGTAATGTTATATCCCATTTTACGATGAAGAAACTGAAGCAGAGTTGGGCAGTAACATGCCCAAGGTCATACAGCTCATGAACAGGCTTACTAGGGGATGAGGCCAGGACGTTTGATCAAAGAATGTATGCTTTTAGCTATTTTACACACAGAAGAGACAATGTCTGCTTCAGGAGCCAGGAGTCTGAGGTCCCAATGAACTGAGTCTCCCACAATGGCTTTGGAAAGGAAGAATTTATGCCAGACTTTTAAGGACGGATAAGTTATGTTGGAATTTAAACTGCCCCAGAGGGAGGGTGTCAGGCAATTGACCTACTTAGAGGATAAACATTGTCAGGGATTTGGAGATCACGGTTTTGAAATCTGATCATGCATCATTCATTACCCCCATTCTGTATGTCCATCTCTCTTTAGTTCAGAGTCTGTATCTCACCACAGAAGCAGGAGGAAGTCTGAGGTATGAGAAGGGAAAGAAACTGGGGAGGAGTTTCTTTCTCTCCAGTCCTCCATGGAAGGAACTGAGTCCTGAGGAATTGGAGTATGAAAGACCATGAGCTCTACAACTGTCACTTCTTTCTTATACAATTTCAGTAATAGGTGATTCATCTCACTAAAACTTTTAATTCCATATTTTTAAAATACAAAATAAGGAAAAATTCTCACAGAATTATGTTTGTCAAGTCTGGAAGGTGGGCTTGGAGCAGTGACTCTGTCTGTTAGAGTGTGCTTTGCATATTAAAATTTAAACTTCCCTTGGGGCGCCTGGGTGGCGCAGTCGGTTAAGCGTCCGACTTCAGCCAGGTCACGATCTCGCGGTCCGTGAGTTCGAGCCCCGCGTCGGGCTCTGGGCTGATGGCTCAGAGCCTGGAGCCTGTTTCCGATTCTGTGTCTCCCTCTCTCTCTGCCCCTCCCCCATTCATGCTCTGTCTCTCTCTGTCCCCCAAAAAATAAATAAACGTTGAAAAAAAAAAAAAAAATTAAAAAAAAATTAAAAAAAAAAATAAAAAAAAAAAAAAATTTAAACTTCCCTACTTCAACCTCTTTGTTGAGAATGTAGCCATACTGCCAAGTAAGAATTGTAGAATCCCCTCTATCCCCAAAACACCTGGTATATAAAACCATATCATAGAACCAAACACTTTGAAACCAAGTGGAACCCACAGGAATTTACTTATTGTAGCAACAAGGAAAAAGACTTCCCTAAATCACAGCTCTGGTTGGTGGCAGAGGCAGGATAGCAATGATCTCCTCTCGAGTATATTTCTCCCTGTATGTAGAGCTCATGTGTCATTTAATCATGCATGCCTTGTTGATGGTCCCGATGCCCAGTTCAAACTGGCATGATAACATGGTTTTCAGTGATCCTATAAACTCCTAGAAAAATTGTACCCTGGTGTTTCCAAACCTCAAAATATCTAGTTGAGTCTCTTGCACCCAGTCAGTGCATTTGAAGAACAGACTGATGTTGGGAAGGGGTGTACCCTCCCCCAATTAATTGCTTTTGGATGAAGATGTGAGAATAAGCAGATCCTTAATCTTGAGGCATTCAATGGCCACTCTAAACCTGAAGTTGGTGTGTGGAAGAGAGTAAATTTGAAAATATACTTGAAAATTTGAGTAAACGAGAGGGAGTGAATTTGAAAATTTAGTTTAGTCCTGACATCAAAAGGACATCTGCAGAAATGAAGGCTTCTATTAAATAATGAAACTCAAAATAAAAATAAATAAAGTGGCGTGAATACTCTTGCCAACAGAAGCTGCTGAATCTTCCACACCTCTTACAGAGATTAATCCTTTCCTACAGGCCAAAATCTAATTATAAACCATTCTAATTAGTTAGGAAGTAGAACTGCTGTTCCTTTTTGAGGAAAAAAAATCTAGGAAGAGATGCTACTACTGCAATCAGAGCTCCAGCACAAGGCTGGAAGCATTCAGGTATGAATACGAGTCAGTTGTCTCCTACATGAAGCTTGTTTTCTTGTATCAGTTAGCTGCTGCCTGTATATTTTTATGGGGCTTCTGCAGTTTATTTTGCTGCTTCAAGTTCACTATAGGTCCATTTTCACTGTAGCAAGGCTTTAAACCTAAAATAAGCATTATGTAAAATATTATTTTGACTTTACATTAAATGGATCTTTAGAACTTTCAAGTGCTCCAGGGCAAAAAGAAGAAAATCTTCGAGGGAAAAGCCTTAATATTCCAGATATAATGAGTTTGTTTTACATTATCTTGCTTATTTTTTTTTTTTCCTCTGGACTATTTTCACTTGGGTTCTTTTCATATCCCAGTTAGCAAAGGAATTGACCAGAACTAAGAACAGCCCTACAGCAATCGCTAAAATTCCGCTGTGCTTGTCAGATACTGTCTGACCACTGATTACTGCCCGAGGGGAATTTGTTTCCTTTATAAACTTTTTGGTGGGTTCTCATCACCAGGGAAACAGCTTTTTTTTCTCTCTTGAGAAAACTTATGAGGAAAGCATGAGCTTCTTAATTTTCGTCTTCTTATTTTAAATCTCGGGTTTGTATGCATTTTTAAAGCATGAGATGAAAGATAGCAATATTTCCGTAACACTGAAATCAGGAAAACATTATAATAATTGGTGACAAATGTCATCTACCTGGAAACTCGCGAAGGTCTACATGAATCATGCTGGATAAGTACAACAAGATTCTGTCTCTTTCCTTACCTTTCACCTATGGAAAATATGCAAATTAATCAATTCTATACTATGGGGAAAGCTTGGGATTAAATAGATTGTATTAGTTAAAATCTTATCAGGAAAAGGAATTCACCCTGGGTTCAAATGAAACTCATGTAGGGACTTTTTATAGAGGTATATGCAGGTTTGGAAGGATAAAGAGAAGACAGTAAGGCACTCAGATATTCTAGTCACATTGAATTTTTCCATTTCCTCCTCCTGAGCCTCAACTATTTTAGTTGCTTTCTTTTGAAGTCAGGCGCTTCCATGACTCCAGACTTGGACCTCTACTTTTTCTGCCAATCTAACCAGAATTTTCTCCATCCCCATCTCCATCCTGAGATTCCTACATCATCCTTGGAGGATCAGCTCAAATGCTTGTCCATATCTGTGACTCTTCCCTCTAGGAAAATTAATCATTTTCTTAGCTCAAATTTCTTAGTTCTTTCTAGCTTAAGAGTAGGAGGATGATATACCTATATAGCTGAGTACCTATTATGCTGTATACAGAGTTAAATAACAAATATTCTGAATTGTGGCTTGAAATGTTGGTCATCATTTATGCTGATTACCAATATTTTCAGTTCTCCTAAAGACACAGTAGGATTGCATTTCCCTGCCCTTTTAAAATTATGTATGGACATGGTATTTGCTCTGGCCAATAAACTGTGATACATGTGATAGCAAATGATACATTTCATGTGCAAATAGAAGTCTTTGGGAACCGGTACACAATTCCCCACATTTCCTTCCAACTTCTAAGATATTCTAGATGTTGGAGCTCCGTTGGTCTGTCTTCTGGAAGGAGTAAAATGTGCTATAGAGACTCCCACTGAGCCAAGATGGATATAATAGGTAAGTGACTAGAGAAAAAAATTATTTTAAGCCACTGTAGTTTTGGGTTGTTTATTACTGTTACCTACCTTGTTATGATAAACACAGAAATTTTAAGAAATACCATTATTATAGACTGAATGTTTGTGCCCATGCAAACTTCATATTTGGGAATTCTAATCCCCCATGTGATGGTATTAGGACTTAAGGCCTTTGGGAGGTAAATAGGTAATGAGGGTAGAACCTTCATAAATGGGATTAGTGCCTTATAAAAAGCAAACATGAAAGCTTGCTACCACTCTCTCCGTTCTCTGACATGTCAGGATATAACAAGACAGTCATCTGCAGCATAGGAAAATGGTTCTGAACCAGAACCCAACTGTGCTGGCACCCTGGTTTCAGACGGCCAGTCTCCAGAACTGTGAGGAATGCATTTCTGTTGTTGATAAGCCACCCAGTCTATGGTAATTTGTTATAGCAGCCTAAACGCACTAAGACTACCACTATCTAGTCTGATGGAACACTTCAAATCCCACTGTCTGAAAAGGAAGAAAGAAACAAAACAAACCAAACCAACCATTATCAAACAACACCAGCTAAAATTTTGAACGAAAGCACCAAATAAACGAATGTAGGAAAATCCTTAAAGGCTATTAGTAAGAACAAATATATCAGTATGAACAAAGATATAGCTGTACTTTAGTGCGTATGTGTAGAAAGAGGAGGACGGGACCATGAAGGAATCTGTTTGCCTCTAGTAGAAGTTTTGAGATGAAGAACTGTTCTGGAAATATAAACGCATAACTAAAGCTGGCCCAGATTATCAAGTGAGCAGAGTTCATAAAATTCTAGCATCAAAGGATTGAGGAAGATCTTCAAAGGTTACTTGGTTCATTCACCTCCTTTCAAGTAGGATCACACCAAAACCATCCCAGAAAAATGAGAAGCTATTCTATTTTTAAAGCTTTCTATAGAAAGAGATTTTCTCTGACAGAACTGTTTTTCAGCTAGTGTTAAAACCTCTATTCTGAATGATATGCCTCACTCGCATTCAGGACACTTAATATAACACTCACCATCTGTATTAGTGTCCTAGGGCTGCCATAACAAATTACCACAAACTGGGTGGCTTTAAATACAGTAGTTTATTCTCTTACAGTTTTGGAGGCTGGAAGTCTGAAATTAAAATGTCAGCAGGGCCATGCTCCCTCTGAAGGCTCTAGTGAAGAATCTTTCTTTGTGTCTTCCTAGCATCTGGTAGCTCCCAGAAATCCTTGGCTTCCTTGTTTGTAGGTGCATCATTTTAATTTCTGCCTCCATTGCCACATGGTTTTCTTTCATTCGTGTGTCTTAGTGTGTCATCTTCTCTTGTAAGGACACCCATCATTGGATTTAGGACCCACTGTATGGCAGTGAGTCCTATGAGTGTTTGAACTCATCATAAGTTAACTAATTATGACTGCAAAGACACTGAGGTTTTGAGAAGACACAACTTTTTATAGAAACTATCTATTCAATACACTATGGCATCCTTTGTGCTGCTTGTCCTGAAGCTGAAAATATCAATGATTTTTTTAATTGCATCCATAGTTCATCTTTCTTGCAGTCAATATGAATTTTATAGTGTATCTAACATAGATGATTTTCATTTCATTATTTTTCTTGTTGGTTTAAATTAATGCAAGATCATTTTTAAATATTAGCTTGAACATGACCATTGTACCAGTTTTTGGTGGGAAGAGAGAAGTCAGCCAAAGATTCAGAAACTGAATTTGCGATAGTAATAATTTAGTCACACTAGTTAACTGAATGAAATGAACATTGATACACACAATAAATCAAGATGTATTATAGTGTGGGTGGGGTTCTCTTGGTCAAAATAATTCAAGAGAGGTACAGACAGGCAAAGTTGCACATGCTGAAGGAATTGGGAAGATTTTAGGGAGGAAAAGAAGACATAAAGGGTAGATACAAATTTATGAAAGAACATAGTTAGTCAGGGGAACTACATGGTAAAGCTATAGAATTGACCAAACAGCAACAGTCAGTAGAACTCACTAGCCACAGAGGCCAGGCTGTAGAAGTACAATTGTGAAGAGAATAGATGAGCTTTGGTTTGTAAAGGTGAATCAGGGCTTGCCTGTGGAATGTCAATGTCAAATTAACTTCAAGCTTCATCCTGTGGGTGTTGAAGAGTACCTGGAAGTATTTGAACCTTAGAGATATGTAGATGATGTTGGGAGAAGATGAACTTGGTAACAGAGTGGAGGTTATGTTTTAGGTATGGGAGTCTAAAGATTGTTGCAATACTACAGCAGAGTTATGAGGTTTGTTCCACAATGAATAATAACGAGAGCCAATAACATGTTGTTATTACACGGAAATTATTTGTTCCATGGAAAATATTTCACTGAGGGATTTGTGTTGTTTCCTAGTGATGGTCTACAGAGAAAACACACTTTTGTTTCTGTATATCCCTTCACTCCTCAGGATATAAGAACATCACTATCACCCCCAATGTATGAAATTTTGGCTGCTCTCCACTTAACATGAGTTTCATTTAAATGAATAAAGAAAAGTACATTCTCAGCCTTCACTGTTGGGAAAAATCTCCTTACTCAGCAAAAGATAATGTAAGGTTGCCCTGTTAACTCAGCCTTGCAGAAAACATTCCTGTCAGTTGGCGTGAGCTTTGTTCCTTTCACCTCGGGCAGGTGGTAAAGGCATTTTGTAAAGGAGGATTCCAAATTAGGTTAAGCACCAAAAAAGGGAAATGGCCTGGCTCAGCCTGGTGGGGAGAGATTGAACTGTTGAAGTATATCCAAGTTCACCTCTTAAAGTCATGTTCCAGTGCAACTTTTGAGAGAACAAAAATGGAGAGAATGGTTGATTGTGAGGCCTTTCGACTTCTTTTCACTGGCCTTGCCCTAATGTTCTAGGGTCTGAACATCCCAATAAATGATTACCTGCCTTATTCCCACTAGACACTGCTCCCTCTCAGCTGTCATGAAGCCATTTCCTTCCAGAAGTGTTGGTTGCTCTTCATCCCAGGGGCATGTGCACATTAACAAGGTCTTCTAGGAGTTTGAAACTTTCATAAGACACACAAAGATGCTATTCCAGTGGTGAAATTCAAGATCCTAGAGTGTGGACACACACACACACACACACACACACACACACACACACGCACGCACACACACACAGCTAAGACTAAACATACCTAAATAATAAAGCTTAGTATTAGATACTTTCTTAACTTATTAATAGTGACTAAAATGTCAATATTCTTAAGTGGATTCACTCAAATTGCTGCATGTGACTGTAGTTAGTTTTCACAGCTGTATACTATTCCATAGTGTTATTATTCAACAAATTATATTGTTTTTCTCTTCTTAATGAGAATTTGCAGGTATTTTCCCCCCAGGTGTTTTTTCCCAGATTTGTGCTTATATAAATGGTGCTGCTATGAACATTCTGTTGTGTATCTTCTTGTGAATTTGTGCAAGTGTTTTCTCCTGGGTGTGTACAAAGGAGTCAAACTGCTGGGGTTATAGGTTATATGAATGGTCAATTCTACAGGGTAATATCAAACTGTGTTCCAGAGTGGTTGTGCCAGTTTATACTTCCACCAGCAGTATTTAATTTTTTTTAATGTTTATTTATTTTTGAGAGAGAGAGAGAGAGACAGAGTGTGAACAGGGGAGGGGCAGAGGGAGAGGGGAACACAGAATCTGAATTAGGCTCCAGGCTCTGAGCTGTCAGCACAGAGCCCGATGTGGGGCTTGAACTCACAAACTGTGAAATCATGACCTGAGCCGAAGTCGAAACCTTAACCGACTGAGCCACCCAGGCGCCCCAGCACCGGCAGTGTTTAAAAGGTCCTATTGATAGTTCAACATTTGGTAATACAGACACTCATATTTTCCTATCAAATGACATTAAATATAATCCTGCTTTGGGTTTCATTTGCATTACCCTCACTATGAAAACATTTGATCCTCTCTTCATATGACCCAATGTGTTTTCCCATATGTACCTATTTTGTAATGGATGTACCAAATTGTCTTTATGTCTAATTCTTTACCTTAGTGTATTTTGTCTGGGTTACACAAAGCTGGGAACTCATTTTCATTTCTTTGGATTTTCCCAAATAGCATCCACAAAAGTCTTGCCAGCAGCAGTTTCCTCTATAAGACAAATAGCTTCTGTGACTTCCTGTGTCTTCTCATTTGGAAAGCCTATAGGAAGAGTTAGAGTTTATATGATGCTACACTGGGCACAAAACAAGACTAACTGCACATAGCCTAATTCCTACTTTTTAGGAACCTGAGATCTTGAACAGTCACAATGATTTAAGTCCTCACTATTTCTCCTACCGCTTGCCAGTCTACTTTCTACTTCCAAGTTTCATTTGATTCTGGCCAAAGTGGAGGTGTAGTATAATTTTCATTTATAACTTTCAAAAATTGAGACAATGTTAACATGTATTTTAAACATGTTAATAATAATTTTGTTTTTAATAGTTAAAAAAATTGAGGAAACTATTAATCTGGCATATTAAAAGAGGTCAACTCCACAGGGCTAGCTTTTCAACTGCACATTTGACTTTGTGCTTCTCAGATACAGCCTCTGTCTGACCACTTTTCACATCATAGTGACTGACGATGTATACCACATTCAAGATTCCCGAATTATAGTTCAATTTGAGGCTTTTCAGAATCTAACTTCAAAGCTATTCAGAAGAGCTTTGTAGGTTACCCAACTTCAAAGCATATTTGAGATTATTTAACATTATTAAACAGAGCAATCTAAGAGACAAAGACACAGGCTAAAGTCAAAGCTGTTTTAAAGACATCGTATATCATTGTCTTTGCTATTACTTTTCCTCCCAACTTACTAAAGGGTGTCACCCATTCCAACTGTGTCCAAGAAGCATGCTATGGGGTGTGTTGTGTGTGTATGAGAGGACAAAGTATTTTGTACTCACACCTTGGCCTTATCATTTCCTTAGATTTCTTTGATTTTTCTTAAATGTTCCCTGATATATCTATCTCCAGGATATTGACTAAGCATATGCATTCCTCTTTAAACAAATACAATAGCCTATTTCCAAAAGTCATACCATAAGACACAGCTGTCACAACATCTGACAAATACCCATAGTCAAGGATATGACCTAGCAAATCTGAATGCTCTCTCTCATTTTTCTCATATTTTAACATTTATCTCTCCTTCATTCAGTAGCATTTGTCAACCTGCCTCTATCCATGGCAACCCTTCCTATTTTAATGCTCTCACTCTTATCCACAAACTAAATTTACATTTCTTGTTGTTATAAATTTTATGTTGTTGAAAAACATTACTTCAAGAGGACTAAAGCTCAATGAACCCCCAATGACAAGACTTTCAGAAGGAAAAATGCACTCCCTTTCTTTATAGACCAGAAAGATAAGAACAAATAAAAACAAAAAATAATTAAGGTAAATTCACATCAGTTGGTGAAGTTGCTCTGTCTATTCACATCTATCTATCAAAGAGCATTGGTAGAAGATTGGGGATGTCAGTGAGTTTTCTGAATTGAGTCTAACTCTAAAAATGTGTTTGCAGTATTGTGAATTTATTTATTACAGATGTAATATAAGCATGTGGTACTGTATGACATTAAAATATAAATATAACTATATATGTATTTAATTGTGCCTCCTCTTAGATGTGGTTTCTTCAATTAGTTAAAGTTATAGAAATCTACAGGAGCAACAGATGTTATAGATCATTTGCCCACAAACCTTATTTGATAAGTAGGGTGACCTTGAATTTATTTGTCCAAACGTGAGCACTTTCGAGGATGAAAAAGATGGCATTAATAATTAGAGTGACAACAGGCATAAACAGGGACTATGACAGGCAATGAGGGGCAAATGTTCACCTCAGTCTTGAAGCATACAGTAGTTAAGTAGCTTTGTCACATGCCTTGCAAGTGCCACACAACACCAGAAACCAGGTTTCTTACTGTCTCATTAGGAATGCATTTGAACAAATGAGTTAGCTACAATTTGAAAATGTGCGCTGATCATTCTGCCCAAGGTCTGAAGATGAATCATATTAAACCACTGACCTAAGATAATGGAATTAATCTTGCAACTGCACTCTCCCAACTTCTTACTGGACTTAGGATGGTAAAGAATTCTGACAGCATGGCTTCCCTTTGGGCAAACCAAACCAGGCTGACATGATGCACTTTGATTTGGCCAACTTGTCAATGAGAGGCAGGATGACCTTCCACCTTCTGTACATATTTACTCATCTCACCATCTCCCTGGGTACATGGTGGGTGTGTCCTGGGTCTGATACAGGGAGGAGTGATCAGTTTAGGTGTTTTTTCATCCATCCTTATTCCTGCTGCCCTATTTAGCACTGTGGTATATGAAAAGCATACCTGCTATTCTTGCTCATTTTGTCTTTAATTTACCATATGCTGAATATCTACTGGGTACCAGAAATATGCTAG
Organism: Prionailurus bengalensis; assembly: GCF_016509475.1. Classification (NCBI taxonomy): domain Eukaryota; kingdom Metazoa; phylum Chordata; class Mammalia; order Carnivora; family Felidae; genus Prionailurus; species Prionailurus bengalensis. The sequence continues at coordinate 60,715,446 of NC_057356.1, forward strand.
GGGATTTCACATATATCACTGTAAGCTACTGTGTTTCAAGATTTGAATAATTTCTCTTACCAAGTGGTTCAGATGAATTCTGTCTTATAAGCCCCCTACTTCACTATTGGTTCCAAGGTTACATGGAAAGCCTTCTGCAGGATTCTTCCAGTTTTATCATGGTCATGAAAGGCTTACCAGGATTTCTATTTCAGAAATAACTCCTGTTAAATCCCCATATTTATGCACCAAAAAAAAAAAAAAGAAGACAAAAGATGAAATTCCTGCCATATTTTCAGTACCCATGTTTTAGAACAGTGAAGACACATTTGGATTTTTATAGATATATTTTACCAAAGGAAATTTGTGGGGAAAGATTCTAGGATGATCTTTGGTTTATATTAACAACATCTGTTAAAGAGTTATATGGCTGGAGGCTTTCCCTAATAAGTATCTTGTCCCCCCAAAGAGGAAAATTTTTGAGAAGGACATAAATGATTATATTCTAAGAAGGCAGGTTGTAGTATAACAAAATTCAAAGATTGTGTTTTCAAAGTATCAAGTAGCAAGAAGGAGACCAAAACATTTTATGGAGAAAATAGTATTTAAGGTGGAATTTGAAGACAGAGGCAAAGTTCTTACTGAGACAAATAGAAGGCAAACCAATTTTCCAGGCGGAAAAAAATACCATGAGTAATGACATGGAAATGGGAAAACATACAAAAAATTATGTTCAGGGAATAAGCAAAATCAACCCTTAGCTGGAATTGGGAGCAAGAAGTAAATTGTGCAAGATTAATGGTAACTCAGATTACTTATAAATCCCTTCTCAGGAGAAATAAAAAGACACATTCTAGTATATTCAAAACCAATACTGTTTTTTTATAAAAGACACTCTCTAAGATATTACACTTTCCTGTTTTTAAAACTGTGTCATGAACATTATTTCATTTAATTTCCATAACATATCTGGTAAGGCCATTATTTCCATTCTGTAGGTTGGATCGCTGAAATAAACATAAGTTCATTGCTAACTTGGTGGGGCAGGCAATGCCCTATCCTTCGTTCTGTCTCCCACTAGAAGCAAAGTGTTTGATCAAAGAGCAATACCTTTCCACATTCAGGAGGCTTGCTTTCCTGTTGAGTGAGACTTTATTTGAGTTTTGAAAGTGGGACAATGTTTTTGTCAGGGAACTTCAGTGGATTAAGCCACTGCTTCAACTGTGTTAATAAGGCTGCCGGACTCAAACTGTGAGCAGAACCTTGCCAACTCCAAACTGCTGCTGCCCGGTAATCTCAACAGTCCACCTGCTGTGCACCTAGCACTTGAGACCCAACTCCTGGGTCCAATAGACTGACTATTGGCTCTGGCTCCAGGCCTTGGCCTCTTACACACTGAGCCGCTGCCTGCAGTCCTCATCGCCATTTTCAGGCCCAGCATCCATTCCCCTGACGCAACTGACCAGTTTCTGGGCTGGCAGAGACCAGTGTGCAGATGGGGTCAGTATGAATGTCCAAGTGACAAATCAAAGCAAATGCAGATGGGAACACAAGGTGTAGACCAGACCCTGAATCCAAATAGGATGGGGGTTTAGAGAAATTAAACCTGCTAATTAGTGACCTTGGAACCATCTTCATCAGCTAAATAATAAATAAAAATTTATCTGAGTTGCTTTTACGAATAAATCCAGTTCAGAGACTATGACAAAATGTAATGGATTCAGCTACTTTTAATCCCTGAGGGTCATATGCCAGTGTATGGAATAGTAGGGCCATACATTATTTGCATATGTTTAGCATGTAATTTACATTCTCCTATTCAGACTTTGCACTTTGTTCTCAGCCTCTTTTTATTTTTTTCTTTTGAAATAATCTTGTTTACCTCTTCCAGGCCTTTGTCCCCTGCCCCCCTCCCAAATCTTAACAGAAATACTCTGGTGAGGGGCTTCTGAGGGGCTCAGTCCATTGAAACTCTAACTTCAACTTTGGCTCAGGTCAGGATCTTGCCGGTTTGTGAGTTTGAGCCCTGCATTGGGCTCCCTGCTGTCAGTGCAGAGCCAGCTTTAGATCCTTCATTTCCCTCTCTCTCTTCCCTTCCCCCACGAGCATGCTCTTTCTCCCTCCCTCTCTCTCACTTTCTCTCTCTCTTTCAAAAATAAATACAAATTTTAAAAAATTAAAGAAAAATACTCTGGTAGAAGAATGTTTAAGGGAATCAGCATCATACACAGCAAACCTCCTAGGCTCACATTGGTATCTACTATTAGTGTTCTGAGCTCTCTCAATTGTCCCTTCCCCAGTTCTATTCACACAGCATCCATAAAAGGACATGTCAGTCCCCCAGAGTGGGAAAACACTACTTTTGCTCTAGGAACCTCTAGGCTTGAGTGGAAGTTCCCTGTATTTTAAGCAAGTTAGTGAACCTCTCTGAGTTTTACTTGCCTTGGTAATTTTGTGGGAGGAACACGTACTGTCTTACGGTCCTTTCATGGTGGTTGTTAGGATCACGTGAGATAGGGTGTGTGGATACACATGGTGAGTATTGAGCCTATCATTGTTTGATTTTTTGATATTTTGTACATATGGAATTTGGCACTGATTTATATATTTATGAAAATATTATGTTAGAATACACACTTATCTTAATTACTGATTTTTTTCATGACTCATGCATTTTGCTCCTGACATGAATGCCTTGCTTGCCTCACTCCAGTTCTTAACCTGGACAGGCACTATATGGTGGTAGAGTAACAGAAGGTTTCAGACAACCAGATACTAGTGAAGAAAGCCACTGAGTGTGCTAGATACCTTCACCAGCAAGGAAGAAACACTAGCACCCCAGGACAGTTAGAAAAACCTGTTGTTCCTAAGATATTCTTAACGCTGAATCTCTTTACAGAAGAAAGGGCCACTTCTGACATCTCATTGCCAATGAGAATGAAGCACCAGCTTCTTAGCCTAGCTTCCAAAATGTACTACAGGAACCCCCTTTGCTACCCATCCAGTGTTTTTAAATCCTCAACTGATCTGTTCATTCAGCTGATCATCCTTACTGCTCAGACATCCCACTCTCATTTCAGATTCCAAGTTCTTGACTCCTTGTTCTTCCTTCTAGAATTTCTTATTTCCTATTGAGTATAGAAAAAATACTCACCAGCTTATACATTTCAACTGAATCTTTACTTCTGTGTTCAACCTTCCCAGCAGATTCTAGTCCAAAATGACCTCCCTTCCTGGTATCCACAGACAGTACTGCCCCATAGGATAGGAGCTAAGTACATCAGTTTTCTGTTGCTCCCTAACTGTTTATATGGCCTGCTTTATTCTTTCCCCAACCAGCTGGTAAAATCCCAAAGGGCAGAGAACACATCTTAGGTTTTACTTCCCCACTGTGAATTTTTACCTATGAATTTTTACACATACACTCACTCACACACACATTTTCTCTTTATGAAGGTCTATAATATTCTCATATATTTCAAACTATATCATTCATACTATATCATTTCTATCTTTAAGCATTTAATTTAGGATATGGTTATACCTTGTCCTAAAATATTTCTAGTAGTTTCTTGTGAATTAGTTTAGTTCCCTAACTTGATTATTAGTTCGTCTATGGCAGGAAATATGATTTTTTTTCCTCTGGGGTCACCTTTAGTAACTTTCAAAGACCACTGGATTTCCTGGCAATGCACAGCTCAAACTCCTGAGGAATAAATAGATACCTCTGATTGCAGTAGAAAACCTAACCAAACCAAAAAGAAGGTATCATTAACTTTTCCGTGATCCAAAATTAATTCGTAATTGAGGAAGTTACTTTTCAACTTGATTGTTTGGGATATTTGTCTTCACTGTGAACCTTTCTGAATTGTGTAGATAGTCGCTAACTGAATTTTATAGGCTAAAACAATGTTCTTGAATAGAGATAAAAGAAAATGACAGAAAACTTTAGAAACTTATGTCTTTCCTTTTAATATTGTATTTACAAATTGTAAACTCACAGGAACTCTTCAGAAATTTGATTAACACTCCTAACAAAAGCCATCTCATAAACTGTGCCCATTTTTGCTATGAATTAGCCCAGGCAGAAAGGCATGGGATTGTAGGCTATTGCTAAAGTTCATCTGTAATTAAACTTCACAAAATAGAAGTTACTCTCAAACTAGAATAGGATCCCAACAACAGATCAATACAGTGTTGCAGGGTTAGTGGTCAACTGATTAAGTCTAGCATGGTTGCCAGGCCTTATTTGTATCCGTTTATCTCCAAACTTCTAATAAGTAGTTTTTTTCTGACTCTATGACTTGCTGAGAAATCATTCTTTCAAAAAGGAAATACAATTCCTTAAATTTAGTTGGGTAACCTAACTTTAACATTATGTGAAGGGAAAAGAACCCTAAAAGAGAAATGCTTATACTGAAATTTAACCCCCAAAGTTGCGCTACATCATCTTATAGTTTGCAGCTTTTTTTTTTTTTTTTAAGTAGGCTTCAAGCCCAGCACAGAGCCCAACATGGGGCTTGAACTCACAACCCTGAGATCCAGACCTGAGCTGAGATCAAGAGTTGGATACTTAACCATGTGAGCCACCCAGGCACCCCTAATGTATGATGTTTAATTGGAACATCACTTTTCTCTCTTAGTGGAATTCATCTTTCATATTAGTGTTCTCCCTTTTGTTTCCAGTTTCAGTATTAACTGAACCAGTGGTGTACTGGGCATAGTGCCTCATAAGCACCAATTTTTAAATTTCCAGAATATTTAAAAACCAGTCATTGGGGCGCCTGGGTGGCGCAGTCGGTTAAGCCTCCGACTTCAGCCAGGTCACGATCTCGCAGTCCGCGAGTTCGAGCCCCGCGTCGGGCTCTGGGCTGATGGCTCAGAGCCTGGAGCCTGTTTCCGACTCTGTGTCTCCCTCTCTCTCTGCCCCTCCCCCGTTCATGCTCTGTCTCTCTCTGTCCCAAAAATAAATAAACGTTGAAAAAAAAATTTAAAAACCAGTCATTAAACAGAATTTTTTTTAAGAATTAAATTACATTCACCATACTTACAGTATATTACAACAAACAAAAAAGAGAATACTCGATGCATACCTTCCTAAATAGCTTACTACATGTTACCATTATCTATGCTTTTGAACATAGTTATGTTTATTCTGTCTTCATAGTGGAAATGTGGGAGCATGGAGCACAAAGACACAGCATCTCTTCCTGACCCCACATTCAATTACATCACATTGGTGGCTTGAAATTCACAGAAACCAAGAAACACTACAAATTAGAGCTTGATTTATTGTTTTGTTGATTGTCTTGACTTACGAAAGCGGTGGAGCAAGTGTTATTAATGCAGATTAATCTTAAAAATGTGTGTGTCAGTAGCCCTGACATTGCAAATAGCACAAAAACTGAGGAAATATCTTTTTCAGTATTTGAAGACAAGTATCCAATTAAATAAAAAGAATTTCATTTTTGAATAAGTGAAGTTTCTGGAAGTCTTCGGTATTTTACTTTATTCTTACTTGTAAACAGACACAACATCTCAACCATCATTAAGTCCAAACTGTACTCATCAGTCAAGTCATTTACAATCATAGATTGACCTGAGCTATAAGAGATGAGCAAAAATCAACAAAAGATTCTAAGAATGTTAACAAAAAGCTAACATTCTTTTGGCTACATTGAATCTGTAGTAAGCATAGTATATTTTGTTGTTCCTTAGCAATTACGTGCCATACAGTTTTTTTTTTACTTTTTAGAACTTATAATACAAATATGTATGTGTATATACACATGCCTGCACATGCAGGGATGGGCACATACACACACACACACACACACACACACACACAGTTTATGTTTTTGGAAGGTAGAGAAACCAAACCAGATAAACCAAATGTTTAACATTTGCTGGCACAGCATTCTTATAACTAAAGTGTTATCAGATAATTAAAACTTTTATCTAATAAAGATATAACATGAGCCCTCCTCCCCACCCCCTCAATGTATTTTGATTGGATTAGTGAATTCTTGAGGTCTCAGAGCCTTCATATCATTAAGGTTTATCAGTGAAATGATAGCTGGGAAAGTTTCTATTGTTGGGTGGTAAGATTAGAGACCTTCTCTTATTTCCTTTAATCAAATCTTGACTGTCCATATGATACTTATCTAATATCAGAGGATCAGTAAACATATATATTTGGTATAATTTCTTACACAAAAAGAAAATGACCTGAGCTTGTTTTCCAGCTCAGTTTATACTCAAATGTTTACCGTTGACAACTCATTTTACTTTTCTGCAAATGCAAAGTAAAAGAATTACACTATTTTACTAGTTCCCAAACATCATCACATATCAAAATTACCTGCAAAACTGTTCCTATCAAATGATTTTTTCCTCTAACCAGACCTACTAAAACACAAACTCTAGTAATGGGACCAAGAAATTAGATCATTTTAATGGCTGCCAGATGGGTTCATGCCAGATATGGAACCCCTCTACTTCCAAAAGCTTTTCAGGTCATATAGTCCTAAGGGCAAACTAACTAGTAAAGGTGTAGGCACCAGATATTTGTATGTGTGGATTGTCAATAATTTACCCATTTTCCTGACTTATGCATGTTTCTTATCATATATGCTTTTGTTATGTATGGCATGCCCTTAAAGTAGTTTTCTATCTTAAAATTCCCCCCACCACAGGGTATATAATCAATATTGTTTATAAGTATTCAGCTACTTTTAAAGAAGCTAAATGTATATATGTCAATATTTCTAAAATTTCTTGTGTAATATGAGAAATTGTGGCAAATCCTTATTAAAAGCAAGATTTGCTGCTGCCAAAGCACTCACCTGATTGCTTGATAACAATATGAAAAAAAGAAAACTATTCTGAATAAATTTGTTAGTGTACCCTGGTTAGCTCCTAATATTCTTTTTTTGAATATTCAGTACTGCAGTCATTCCAATCATTAAAAAAAATATTACTAACAGTGGTTTCAAAAATATCTATTCCCTTAGGCCTTAGAACTCCTCATTTTGATGTATAATCATAATAACAAAGATTTAGAAATTACTTTAAAGTTTGCCCATGTACCTCACATAAATTGTCATATATATTTAATTTTTATAACAATCTGTAGACAAAATTTTATCTCCTGTATGTTTGATGAAAGATAACTAAAGCTCAGAAAGCCATTATAGAGAATCAGTTATGGAGATAAACTCAAAGATAGGAAGGTATCTTGGTTCCATATCATATGCATTTTCACAATTAGGAAGTTATTCTTTTGGAATAAAAATAATAATGTTTGTAATATAGGTGAAATAATAGTTATTCTACCTAGTTGTTAACTGTTTCCGTAGAGATTCAATTCCTATATGCTTAAATAGTCTGTTTGGAAAACTTTTGGATTTCTTCCATCTGAATTTATATATATATATGGCTTGGGAATTCTCATTGATTTACATTTTTTTTCTGACATGGTTGTCCAAAAAGGTAAGGAGAAAGACAAGTACTATTGCTTTTTGCTGTCTCATTGGGTAAAATGCCTGTCGCTTCTTACAAATTGACTGAAATTCCTGCCATCTGCTGCTGTAAACCTCATCTAAATGTAAATTAAAATAAATACATTTCTTGAGGAAAAAAAAAAAACTTTAGACACCATAAACCTTGGCTCATTTTGTAGTGGTTTAATGATTTTTCTGCCAACCAAGTTTCCCAGCTTCCAAAGAGATGTCTAATGACATCAGCACAAGTGCCCTGGAGATAACTCTATGAAGTCCAAGCTTCCATTCTCTTAGAAATAAAAGATTCAGTGGAGAGATACAGGTGTCTGCCATTCTAAGGGGAGAGTACCTGGGCTTGGAGTATTAAGACAAATAATAGTTGATTAGTTCATCAAACAAACAGAACAACGAACTTGTCTTACTGCATTCATAGTTTTTTAATAGACTTGACTCCACTTGTCTGATTTTTCATTCACTCCTTCATTGAATATATATGGAACAGCAACTTTTGGTCGACTGATTCCATACAGTTTTTAGAAGGATCTTGCTTCTGAAATGTCTTTGTCTCTCATCCCTGCTAAGGTATAGTTTCTGATGCACTTTGAAAGAGGCTAATGTCCTGCCCAATAACAAATCTGAGGACTAAATTAAAGGCCATGTTAGCAAATATGGTGAAAAAAATAATTGTAAACTGTATTAGCCCTGCCTCTTGAATGTTTGTTCTGCTTTGATCTTGAGTGTTGGGTGTGTCTTGGCTTCTGGAGCCTTTCCTATGCTGGCTCCTACCTGAATTTTCCAGTAGCTCACAGATTTCCATTGAAGTTGCTGACTTGTGTTGAAACCCAGTGAATTTGACTCATTCCCTGGCATCTGACTTGACTTCCTACAACTCTAGTCCTGTTGTATTGATTTAAACATAGATTTATACTCTAGAACTAGAACTTTGCCTACTTGTTTAAATATTGTCCCTAGGGATATTTCCCTTCAAGAGTATCAATATCTCGCCTCAAGACACACTCTTATCAACATAAAGTAAATGTTGGCAGAGTTTATGATCCCTCCTTGGTTTGATTCAATTGGAACACAGTCCAAGTATAAACGGACCCAGAAATTAGGATTATATGACATTATTTAATATCTATTTCCCCAACAAGAATGTAATTTCCCTAGGGCCAAGTACCTATACTCTAGTTTTTTATTCGTCACTCTATATCAAAATTCTAACATAATGTCTGTATAAAATAGGTTTAAAAAACTCTTAATGATCAAAATTAGAAGAAAATTTTGTGATTATGTCATTAATTTAGACTGTGTAGACATGGCAAACTCTAAAATTTATATATTTTTAAATTTATATTTATAATAAATAAATATTTATTTTTCCTCTCTCAATTATAAAATAACTATAAGCTAAGTCTATATCTGTACTCAACAGGATTGTCTACATGTGACAACAAACAACCCTCAAATCTCAGTGGGTACATAGAACACAGATGTATTTTTTTTACTTATTCTTCATGTTCCTTAGGATGAGGCTCTTCAGAGTATTATTCCCACTTGGAACCAGACTTATGGAGACCCCACTGTTTGAAACATTGCTATCTTTGCGATAGAGCAGTGAGGGAAAGCTCTGTAGGGTCTCAGTATAACTGAGTGCTCTGACTTTCACTCCTCAATGGCCAGAGCTAGTCATGTGGCCCAATGAAACATAAAGCCAGAAATGTTCATAGAAAGGAGAACTGCATGCTTTTGGAAAATATCCTAATGACTACAAAACATCTGTTCATGCAAAGTAGAGAAGATATGCAACAATTTAAAATACAACTTTGGCTTAAGCAATTTTGTCCTGGAATATGCTAATGATGGAAGACAAAATTTTAAACTCTCAAAATAATATTTACTTATGAATATCTCTCCTCTGTGCATGTAGATATGAACTGAATCACAACTTAGAGAAATAGGAGATCATTCAAATAAAATTTACTTTCCTTCCATTTGGGGAAAATACAGTCCATAAAATAATCATGCAGAGGGCTAACCTTCCCACTTAGGTCAAATCTAATTCAGGAAATATGAGACTGGGTCTGAGGTAGAGGAGAAGGTACGAAATTATATGTATATGAAGTATAGGAATAAAAGCTTTTTGAAAGACAATGTTACACAGATATGTATGAAATTATTAATGGTTGTGGTTAGAAGCCAGTTAAACACTTATTGAAAAGAAGGCATTATCCTCCATAATCAGACTTCTTAATATGTTAGGTGTCAGTGTTAATCTCATATTATTTCATAATTCTCACCACCATTATCATAATTGAATAAAAAGAGAGGGCATTTTGCATGTCTGTGCAAATCAGCAAGAGCTTCTACTTGGATAGTAGGGATGTTGGTTCCTACTAAGGAAATATGAAGGGGGATATCTACCCTTTTGTACAGAAGATCTTTCATGATTAAAGCACTAGATGTCCAAGATCATTCTATTTACTCTTAGTTCTTTATAATAATAATAATAATAATAATAATAATTTATTGAGGTATGATTGACATAAAAAATACTATATATATTTAATGCATACAACTTGATGAGTTTGGAAACAAGGATGTATCTGTAAAACCATCTCTATAATCTATGCCATAAACATATCCATCATCTCCAAAAGTTTTCTATTGCTCTCTTGATGGTGATGATGATCACACCTGACATAAGATCTAACTTCTTAGCAAAATGTTAAGTATCCAATATAATATTGTTAACTATAGACACGATGCTGTAGAATAGATCCCTAGTTCTTATTCATCTTGTATACAGAAACTTTGTGCTCTTTGCCCACACCCATTTCCTCTCTACCTAGCAACCACCATTCTACTCACCACTTCTGAGTCTGACTATTTTAGATTACTCACATAAGTGGTATCATGTAGCACTTTTTCATATATATATATATATGTATATATGATACTTTTTCATATATATGTATATATCATATATATATCATATATACCTTATATATGTATATATAATATATATGATATGTATGATATATATCCACATCTTCTTTATCTATATAACCTATAACTGCATATATATATATATACACACACATATACATACATATATGTATATATGTATATATACATATGACCACATCTTCTTTATCCATTCATCAGTTGATATACCTTTAGGCTCTTTCCATAATTTGGCTATTGTTGAAAGTGCTGCTATAAACATTGGGGTACATGTGCCCTTATGAATCAGTACTCCTGTATCCTTTGGACAAATTCCTAGTAGTGCTATTTCTGGGTTGTAGGGTAGTTCTATTTTTAATTTTTTGAGGAACCTCCACACTGGTTTCCAGAGTGACTGCAACAGTTTGCATTCCCACCAACAGTGCAAGAGGGTTCCTGTTTCTCCACATCTTCACCAGCATCTGTTGTTTCCTGAGTCATTAATTTTAGCCACTCTGACCAGTGTGAGGTAGTATCTCAGTGTGGTTTTGATTTGTATTTCCCTGATGATGAGTGACATTGAGCATCTTTTCATGTGTCTGTGGGCCATCTGGATGTCTTCTTTGGAAAAGTGTCTATACATGTCTTCTGCCCATTTCTTCACTGGATTATTTGTTTTTTGGGTGTTGAGTTTGGTAAGTTCTTTATAGATTTTGGATACTAACGTGATTTTAGTTTCTTTAGGTATAGACCCAGAAGTGGTATCTTTAGGTATAGATCCAGAAGTGGTACCAAGTGGAACTTGGTAGTTCTATTTTTAATTTTTTGAGGAACCTCCATCCTGTTTTCTATAGCAAGCACACCATTTACATTTTCACCAGTAGTCTGTAAGTTTCTGTTTTCACCACGTATTTTTCAATGCTTATTATTTATGATAGCCATCCTAACAGTTGTGAGGTGATACCTCCTTGTATTTCTTATTTGCCTTTCCCTGATGATTAGTGATCTTAGAACCTTTTATGTACTTGCTGGCCATTGTATGACTTCTTTGGAGAAACATCTACTTAGTTCCTTTACCTGTTTTTTAATTAGATTTTGTTTTTAATTTTTTGTCTTTTTTATATTTTGGTTTTTGTTTTGATATTGTATGAGTTCCTTATATATTTTGGATATTAACCTCTATCAGATATATGGTTTTCAAGAAGTTTTTCCTATTCTGTAGGTTGCTTTTCAATTTGGTGATTGTTTGCTTTGCTGTGCACAAGCCTTTTGGTTTGATGTAGTCCCACTTGTCTATTTTTGCTTTTGCTGCCTGTGCTTTTGATGCCATGTTCAAGAAATTATTGCCAAAGAGGCACCTGGGTGGCTCAATTAAGCATCTGACACTTGATACCCTTCCATGTCATGTTCTCACAGTTTGTGAGTTTGAGCTTTGCATCAGGCCACACTGTTAACACGGAGCGTGCTTGAGATTCTCTCTCTCTCTCTCTCTCTCTCTCTCTCTCTCTCTCTCTCAGCAAATGACAATATAATTGTGAGCCTATTACTGGATTACCTGTTTTAGTATTTTTATCTGTCAGTCAATCTTTATGCAGTATCACACTTTCTTGAATTCTGCAGCTTTATGTAGAGTCTTGAAAGCAGGCAGTGTAAGATCTGCTTCTCCTACTCTGGTTTGATTTTGAAAGAAAATCTGAAAAAGATTTCTGGGATGTTTTTCCACAAAAACTGTCTTGTATATAGATGGTTCCAGAGTTTGTATACTGATTCACCAATATCTTTATTAGGCTCTTAATCCATTTTATTATTTTGTCCTAATCAATGAGTAAGTGATATGTTCAGTGAGTAAGTGGTATGTTCTCTTGGTCACTAAACAGTTTCTGGTCACTAGACAGTTTCTACAACAACCTTCCAGTGGCTTTGTGAACATGTCCAAGGAAAGGAACATGGGGCAAGAGTTCTCTGTGTTTTATAATAGAGTTAAGCTTTTCCCAGAAGCTTCCAGCAGACATTCTTCCATGTCTTATTGGCTAGAATTGGGTTATATGACAAGTACTATAGAAAGAAAGGGCTGAGGACATAAGTATCTGGCATTTTCAAGCCTCCATCTTGAGAGGCTTTGAGAAGAAGAGAGAAGGAATGGTGTCTATAACACAGGCTAATAGTAGAAGAACATGTCACTTTTCTTAGAACAAAAGGTATTATCTTATAGGAGTGAAGTAACTACTGGTAGAATTTAAAGTTCAAAGAGCAGGGATTTTTTTTTTTTATATGGAAGACTTCCTAGCAATCCTAAAAGTATATGTTAGATTAATTCTTCTCTGGATCCTTTCTTTTCTATTACTGATTTTTATTTTATGAATTATTCTCAGAGTTCTTAAGTCCCGCCATAAAAATTATCAAGCAAAGGAGGTGAAATGTGATTACCAAACTACAGCAGACGGTTATAGGTAAATGCGGATTTAAAATTATGGCAAAAAATTTCCCATGCCTCCCTTAACAGAACAGTCTCTGCATTATGGCAAGTTCGAGATCAGAAACTATAACTGATAAGTTTAACAAAGAGAAATAGAATATGTGAATTTTCTTCCTTTGAGTTGAGATGTGCCTCTCAGAAACATTCTGTGTTCCCTGAGAGAAATAAGAAAAAATTTAACTATATGAATGCAACCATATATATATGCATATATCCATAGAGACATAGTCCTATGTACATATATATCATCAAATGTCACTCCCTTGATGACAGCTTGGTGAATATTTCTTTCCTTTAGCAAAATTCTGATAAACTGACATTTCAAGTTCATGCAAACAAATTCCCTATGGAGTGAATTTATTATTTGTATCATTATTAATATTACTCAACTCTAAGTACGGTACCTTCAAAAGATTCCACTGCTCTTTGTTGTGTGAGAGTGTATGTGATTTTGATTAGCAAACCTGCACACCTCTAAGTTTCCTTCTGAGCTTGTGCAGTTAAAATAATTATAATAAAATCTATTAACTGCTTGTTACTGCAGGGGGAAAAGGCACTGCATCCAAGCCTCCATCTGCAACCATTGATTCTGAAGTGGTGAGTGACAGTTCCCCACTGCCTAAGTAGGTTATAACAAGCTAGCTTCGGGCTGCAACAGCCAGTAGAGTGCAGAGGAGAAACGACTGGCCTCCAAACTTGTCTTAAGCCTCAAGAAAGAAGGAAAGGGGGGGAAATCTCTGCCAATAACGGCAGTGCCTGCTTCACATTCAGCAGCAGGAGCTTTGTAATTGCCAACTCGCTTTAATTCCCACTCACACCTTGGGGGGACAAGGCAGAGAACTCTCTCTAACGGATAGTAATAAAACTATTATTCATCTAATCACCCACAAACATATGTGTTTCTTTTGTAACGACTCTGTTGCCCTTATCCCCATAAAACATGCACACACACGTAAGCCAACTCGTGCAAATGAAAACACAATAGTGAAGACAATGTAAACCAAAGAGCAGGCTGCTTTGCAGACATACAAAAATTGCACGTCACATTCATTCTTTAAATACAGTATATAATTCCAATGAATTCCTATCAAACCCACACACCATGGTTAAGTCCCTGTATATGGTGATAAAGAGAATCCACACTATTGTTTATATCTTTCAAATGAAATCACTCCTTTTGCCTCAGAGAGTGACCTGAATAGATCAGGTGAAAGTATGTTTCAAATCAGAAGCTGGCCTCATTTCTCTTTGATTTTGCATATGGCTATATAGATGAGCTATAAGTCATGCATCATCACCACTGGATTGTAATTTTCTTGTTTCCTTGTGTGTATATATCATGGTACAAATTCAAATAATCTGATACCCTTCTGTCCATTTCTATCAAATACACACACACACACACCCATCATTGTATAATGCTCTACAGGAATTATATTTGTGCTCATGTATTAGTGACCCAATATTTCTTCTTAAAGAATAATATGTCAATTTTCTCAATTGTGTGTATCTATAAAATAGTAAGATTATGACATGGTGGGGGCAGACACCAGATATATCAATCAGATTAGTGTTGTCCTCTAGAAAATACTTCGGGAAGATTTGAATTTGCTACAAACTAAAGTTCAATGTCTTTGATTTCATTTTTTATGTTTTTTTAAATCACATTGACAAAAAACTGACAAACTAAATTAAATTTGATTCAAAATGATATCCCATCTTAGTCTTAAAACTTGCCTCTTAATAAATGTTCACCATTTTTTAAATTTTAAATGAAATCTATATTTAAAAATTAATTTTCCACCGCTGTGTTATCCCGAAAATGTGCCATTGACTGCCATGCAAATTTAATTGTACACGACTATAAGTATCCTCTGATTGAACATTTTAAGTAGGCACATATCTATAAGAAGAATATTCTGGAAAATTGGTGCAGTTACATGGATAATTGAAACAATTATAACAACAATCCAGTGACAATAATCAGCATTTCAGTATTTCAGGCAGGAGTTGGTTTCTAAGAGAAGTTTGACTGGGCCAGTTAACTTCTGTAAATGTTATTATGGATTTTTCACAGGTAAACACACACACATACTTATGTTTGGGTTATCCACACTAGCTAAAAGTTCTTCCAATTTTTGAAAACTTTAACAACCTAATATTATTCACTTTTTTTTGTGCTACTGCATTGTGTTGAATATAATTTTACAATAGACTGGTTGGCAGGATAAATGTACCAGAAGTGCAGCTTTTCCTTTATTCTCCTGAACTCCAGGAAGTATCATCAATTTGAACATATCCTGACCTGTGAATTTGGGAAAATAAGCTAGTACACAAAAGAAACTCATGGACCTCTCAGTATTTTTGTTCACCCATAACAATACTAGCATGATATCCCTATTTCTTACCAGAAGCATATAGAACTTTCCACCTTAGAGTTTGGTATACATTGCAGTGCCTGGTGCTTCCTATGCACCCTTTGAAAAGTTGGGAGCACATAGAAAAAATCTCATCTCAAACATGTTTACTGGACAATGAGTATAGATAATATGGATAACTACACCCTACAAAAACCTCTGGTTGTAGACAGTAGAATAGTGTCTACATTTTCACATGTGTGTATATTTTAAATGTACTTCTGAATACTGTCAGTAAGTTTGCTATGTCTCATTGCTGATCATGAGAGGAATATGGTAATAATTACCATCTGATCTAACATTCACTGAACTCTTAGCATGCATTTGCCATTCATTGTGCTAAGTGCTCTATAAGTGTTATTTTACTGAATCATCACAAAATAATCTATAAGGCAGGCTTATTGTTATTTCCATTTTTAAAATAAGGAAATGGAGGCTAAGAGAAAGTATGTAACTATCCTGAAAACTGGAAAATCCAGAATGTATGTCTTAGATTGGTTTCCTAAGAAGGAGACCCTAGTTAAGGATTTGAGTAGAAGTGGTTAATTGGGAAGTGAAGGAAACAGCAGTAGAGAGAAGTACACTGAGAAACGGAAAGGATGGTGGCCAGTATGGGGTGCATTACTTAATAGACTATCACTATCCTTGACCAGAGCTTTATCTTGTGGGGAAACTTTTGGAAACAGCAGACTGCATCCCTCAGACTTATCCCAGTCCAGGTGGGTGGAAGCTGGGGTATGTATCCATCAATTCTGTTCGGTCATAGAGGGCCGGTAGGAGGATAATTTCCCATAACCAGATACTAACTTTCTTTGCTTCAGAGAAAGCCTCCAAGGAAATAATGGCAGTTGGCAATCTTCTCATAGGCACAGCAATAGCAGGTATAGAGACAGGGCATTGCAGCCAGTTAACACATAGGTTTTAAGAGGGGCTCGATAATTTTATATGGGATAGAGATGATCTGGTTGGAAGGCTATCTTGGTGCATGTGTCTTAAAACTCTGTTTGCATGAAAATCATACTGATTTTACTTAGTTTGTATTTTTATTTGGAATTGCTTTCATTATGGGAAAAGAACTGATAGAGATTTGGGGATTTTCAAAGCTCCAAGCTACCCCTTGAGCCATTGCTGCCTGGTTTGTATCCAGATCTGTCTACAAAGCTCACATACTTAACTACCCTACAAATATCTCTGATAAAAGCACATCTCTCAACTGGGGAAAGTTGACTCCAATATCTCCTTTCAGAGGCTCTCAGGCTTCTGAGAGCACCGTGCCCTTCAGTCTTCCCTGCATGCATTAAAGATCCTAAAGCACTTTAGGCAGTGACTACAGTAGAAATGTACCCATTTGATCTGTTGGGAGAAGAAGAGGTCAGTGGCCTCAGGGGAAGACACTTGTTAGCAAAACTATCTCCCCCACTGATCTGACATAATACTTGAAAATTCACCAGCTGGGACTGGGTTCTTAGGGAAATACATGTTATCTGCAGAATTCCCCTCTGCCTGGTTGGTAATACTTTGATAATAACTTCTCCCATGGAAATGTGCATTTTATCAGTTTGTCATAAATTAGATTTTTAGATTAGCAAGTTTCTAGAATTGTCCTTATGTCAAGAAATAAAAGATGGGGATATTATGATGGAGACCACTCATGAGGAAAACATGGGAAGTTACTCAGCAATGGTGAATCCTGCCTTGGTGGTAATATATGGGCCCTTGTTCAGGATTAAAAAGCAGGCAGGCATTGATTCCCTAACAATGATTTCAGAACAAAAGACAGGGACAGAAATGGGAAAGGTGTCCATAAATATAAATTCCACCTAGTTTTCAGGTTTTCCCAAGGGCACATCCTTCTTTAAGACCTATCCTAGAACAAAAAGGTAACTTAGACTCATGGACCATTAGAGATAAATATGACAGTAGAGACCATGAAATTCAATTATAATTACAGAAGAACTTGAAACTCTGACAAGGTAAGTTAACTGCTCATAGGCGCGGTATAGATAAGTATTTCAGAGGAAGGAGACACTAATGCTTCCAGTTCTTCTACTCACCCCTTTTTAATATAGCTACAAGTATGTTTGTTAAATTTTTCAACATAAATATAGGGAATGTATAGAGAGAAAGAAAAAATAAGTAGGAACAATAAAAAGAAGAGAAATGGGCAGAAAAAGAAAAAGCGAAAAATGATGCATGACGGCATGGTGGCTGTTCTGTTTATTATTAGTTAATAATTAGTGTATAATGCATTTGAAGGAGTCTCAGATGAAAGGGATGTGAGTGAGCACCTTATGATCATAATTTGAAAAATCAGCTACCGAAAGCTTTCAAGAGCTGGAGTCTCCCTTTTGGTTTTCAGCTCCACTCAGGTTGAAAGATCAGAGGCCGCATATTGGGGAGATGGAGATCATCAAACAGGCATTGAATAACTGGCATCCAATAAAAGGTCATCTCAAGTCAGTATCAGAAAAATGAAAGGACAGACTAGCTGACTTCTATCTCATATACTACACAGATGTTTGAGGTAAAGGAGATTTTCTACTCAATGTAAATATTTTCTCATTTTGCTATATTCACTGGCTATGGATTTATCTAGGATCTTTGGTGTTTTGGTGAAAGAATCAATTAGAAAAAAATCACTCATGGTATCAACTGGTTAGAAAATAGTGTAAGAAGCACTAGTACTCTAGAAAGCACAATCTGGAAAACACAAGTTGAAGAGCATTCTGAAAATTAAATCTGTTTTCATTTAATTCAACAATATTTCATTTGTGTTTCATTCACTTCATTTCCTCAACATGTGACCACATCTGTGTCAGAGGCTGTGAAGGACACAGAGCAATCCTCAGCACATACTTTTGAGGAGGCTCTAATATAATTAATGAGATGAGACCAGACACAGATACATCAAGCATCTGCCCAACAGTGTGATGTGAACACCACAGGCCAAGAGAGAGCATGTGCCAAGGACAGAGAAATAAGGCAGGGGGGAAGCATGGAGAAGGTGGACCTCAAGTTGCTTTTGAAAGATGGAGAAAGATCCTTTTGGATTTGGAAAACATGGCCAATGGTATATGAATCAGAAGGAGGAATAAGAGTGAGCTACAGTGAGGGGGAGTTATGTTAGGTAAGGTAAGTTTACACACCAACACTACAGCATACCAGAATTCCATGTATTAATGAAAGCCAAATTGAACACTTTTTGAAAGTTGCATGAAAAGAATGTAAAGACTTGAAAAGAAATTAGTTAAGCATATAGTGATTCAAGGGGACCTGGGTGACTCAGTCGATTAAGCGTCCGCCTTTGGCTCAGGTCATGATCTCACAGTTCATGGGTTCAAGCCCTGTGTTGGGCTCTGTGCTGACAGCTCAGAGCCTGGAGCCTGCCTTGGATTCTGTGTCTCCTTCTCTCTCTGCCCTTCCCCCACTCAAACTCTGTGTCTCTCTCTCCCTCTCAAAAAATAAATAAACATTAAAAAAAAATTTTTTTAAATATAGTGATTCAATATGAAATATTGCTTAGAGATGTGCAATTAAACATGAGGTAGGAGCGGTGGATAATTATATCTTTGCAAATAGGGGCTGATGACATGCGGGGTCTTCTCAGGGGATAGGAAGTGTCGCTTTTTTTGGTTTGTTTCACGTGCTTCACAATAAACCACTGAGAACTATGGCATTTTGATGCAGATTTTTAGAAACATCAGGATTAATTTTGAAATTCCACAGCTCCTGCTAACAATGGATAGGCATTAGTGAGATACAGATATTAGAATAAAAATGCCTTTCAGCACACCATCTACCTGTTTCAGAGGAAGAATATACTTCTCATTGTTTGGCTGTCCCTCTGTTTCAGAATTGCTCGGTGTTCCTGGAAGTCTGTTATCTGAGGCTGTGTATCTCTACACAGGTATTTGAGACAAAACAAAAGGAAGGAAAGCAAACTCAAAATAGAGTTTAAAACAAACATTTTTAAGTTTATTATCTAATCACTTTGGATGGTTTGCCTGTATCTCAACGGGCAAGTAAATTCTGTCTCTCCAGTTAGGCACAATTATTAGTCAATGGAGCACAGAGCCATTAAAATCTACTAAAATAAATCCTAAAGAAAAGCAGCCTCCAAGCACAAAGTTTATGAAAAATCTAAATGCAAAATTTCTTGCAAACCCTAGACTTTACTAATTCTACTTTTGCTCACAGGATGATCATCAACAAGGAAGATTTAACCCCTAAATCAGAAGAAGCCCACAGCTCAACAACACTGTCTCTTCTTAATTTTGTTTGCTTTTCGTTTCTTTCCATAAATTGTTTTTTTCTAATAACATTAATGAAAATGAAATTGGACACTGTGATTGAAAAATAGTCTCCCGCTTTGAAAATAAATGTGTCCATGTTGCCTTGATACTTATTTTCGCTAACCATAGGAGATCATTATCTGGCCCGAGCCTTCAATTCTGTCCATGTTACACAAGCTATTTCGGTCTTCATTTTTAAGAGAAATTATTTGTCAGAAAGTCTGTGTTGACCAGGTCTCAGCAGACCACTGAGGGAGGATCAAACATGCCATGGAGCTTAAGAATCAAGAATTAAGCCTTACACAAAGCCCATATTTTGCAACTGTTTTCTGAATTCAATTAAATAGACACCGTGAGGGCCTCTCACCAGTAATAAACCCTTATACTGTGTGATTAAACCTGTTGATTCTATATTGTCTGTGATTTGTTTCATTAAATACATTTCTAACTTTTATCAACACATTTGTGAGTCATGTTGAATTACACATTTTATCCACTCTATAATATTTTTTGAGTAAATACATTCATCCATTTTCTTGCTTATCAGCACTTGGGTTGTTTTCACGTTTTGTATTATGTTCCTGTTATCACATCACAGAATTAATGTTCTTGTGTATATCTCTTGTGGGCACAGGGCTTGAAAGACTCTAGTATGGCCCTAAGAGAGGACCTGATGGGTAATGTTCATGAACATGTATGACTTACAGGACTGTGTCAAATGGTTTCCCAAAGGTGTTGTACTTCATTAACACTGACACCAGCAGTGAGGGAAGGTTGTTGTTATGCCACATTCTAATAAATTAATAGTTTCAAGTGAAATTTTTGTTGGTTTTGTGGGCAAAAAATGGTATCATTTTTTTGTATTTTTCTGTTCCTTGAAACACTTGTGCATTTCTTTTTTGCCTATACTAATTCGCAATTCTTTTATATTCTAGACACAAATTCTCTGTGGGTTGAAACCATATTCTGCAAGTTATGGCTTGTCTGTAATTTCTTTATGATGGTTTTCTGAGAAGTAAATTTGTTAATTTTAATATACCCAATTACACTGTTTCTGTTGTGTTTTGTGGAAATTATCGCAAGTGAAGAGATTCTTTCATAATGTGTTGTCATAAATCTATACTTCTATAACCTCTTCTTGGAGTTGTTTTTGACATTTACAGTAGCCTTTTATATATCTGAAAATAAGTATGATATAAACTAATGATTTATTTTGAAAACAACAACAAAATATTATACCCAGCAACTTTTTCTGAGCTGAACTTTTTTGTCAGTGATCTACAATGTTGTCTTTGTCACAAATCAAGCTTCCATCTATGTCTGGCTCTGTTTCTGGCCATTCAGCTCTGTTCCATTAGTTAGTATATCAGTTTATCAATTTGTCTAGTCCAGCATGAATAAGTTACCATAATCTCTCATGTCTGACTATATCTTTTCCTCAGGAATATCTTGGCTATTGATGAAACTTTGTCCTTACACAAAGTAGAAAGAGCTTGGAAAGTGTATTATAAATTTCTTATATTTTGATTAGAATTATATTAACTTGATTTGAGAAGTGACATATGTTGATATTGCTTTCTTCACAACCATAATATCTCTCTCTATTTATTTAGGTCTTCTCTGATGATTTTCCCTTAAAATTTCTCCATAAAGGCCACACACATCTTATGGTAAATGTATTCTAAGATTACTGACTCTATTGTTTTAAAATTCTAATTTAAATGATAGGAATATTTTAGGGCCACCTGGGTGGCTCAGTCGGTTGAGCTTCTGACTCTTGATTTCAGCTCAGGTCATGATCTTGCGGTTTGTGAGATTGAGCCCCACGTCAGGCTCTGTGCTAGCAGAAACTATCCCCCTCTCAAAATAAACAAATAAACATTAAAAAAATAAATGAGAGGAATATTCAGTAACTTGTGTAATTGACTTTATATCTAACCATCTTGCTAAATTCACTTCTCAATGCTATTTTTTTCTTAGATCAGTTGTAGTATATTATATAAATATATCATTTTTTAAATTTATGTCAGATTTCTTGCCTTTTTAAATTCTTATAGCTATTTTATTTGCTTATGTCTCTATGAATTGCAACTATAGCATGATGTAGAATAGATATAATACTAGTAGAATTTTTTATTTCATATTTTTTTATTTTTTTAATGTTTATTTATATTTGAGAGAGATATAGTGTGCAAGCAGAGGAGGGGCTGAGATAGAGGGAGACAGAGAATCCTAAGCAGGCTCCAGTCTATGAGCTGTCAGCACAGAGCCCCACACAGGGCTCAAACCCATGAACCGCGAGATCATGACCTGAGTCGAAGTCGGACACTTAACCAGCTGAGCCACTCAGGCGCCCCTCATGTTTTTTCTATAAACCTTCCATATATAATTAATTATAATTTATCCTAATATCTGTAATACATAAAGTCCTTTGAGTCTAAATCGGTTCTATTCTTCTCCTCCTTCTTACTGCTGATGACTTGTATGTTTGGTGATTTTGATTTGGCAATTATATTTAATGAACATTAATCTGTGGAATGCTGTACATTTAACTCCAGAGAAGTATTGCTCCGGGTTCTGTTGGGAGCCAGGGTGTGACACCGGACCTGCCACTATCTGTATTCCCTTTTTGAGTAGACCAGCTTAATTTTTCATCCCAAATTCAGCTCCTTAATATCGCAGAAACCATAGACTTTCTGTAGATCCCAGAACTGGTCACTTACCCTAGGATTATGGTCTCCTTTGTCTATAATCCCCCTGTACTTGAAGTCACTATCATTTACTTATCTAGTTAATTTTTTCATTTATTTATTTTTCCTTAGAGATTCCCTTTACTCTTTTGTGAGCTCAACAATACTTTTCAGAGTAATATTAGTGGGAATGTTTACAGAATGTTTCTTAAAATTTTTTAGTCCTCCATATTTCTGCCATACTTTTATACAGATTGTTTTTTCTAAAAAACACATTCTCTAAAAAACCAACTTAATCATCTAGTCCTTGAAAGATTTTGAGTCCCTTTTTGTGTGCTAAATTAGTGATGACTGGGGAAAATGTTTGTTTATTTTGAATTGAGGGCAACAGTGTACCTTCTATGTCTTAAGCCAAAAACTCAAAATTTATTTGCATACAAATAAAACAGAAAGTGTCTTTAAAATTCTGATTTTTTGAATACCAGTTAGAGACACTCTTGAGTACCAGAGAAAGAGAGAGAGCCACTCAACTCGAAAATGTACATTTTTCACCAATGCAGGTGGTTCTGATCCAAATTTGTTCACAGATCACACCTTGAGAGCCACCAACCTATACTTATCTTATACCAGTGTTTTCTTTTGCTGTCCCTGTGCCTAAACTATTCTCAATTCCATCTCCCCCATCCTCTTTGTTCTTCCTAATTCATCACCACTCCACTCTTCATAGTTAATTCTATTTACCTGATTCCTCACCTCAAATGACACCACTTCTAGTATGCTTTCCCTCAACCCCTTCTAAAAAGGGGTTGCACTTCTCCATTGTATATTTTGTTTATATGCTCACTAATTTGCTGCATCACCAGGCAAACTGTTTATAGAAAAACTAGATTTCTTTGTATTTAATGCCTTACACCGACTCAGCATGCTGCATGATGCATTGCAGGCACCCACCTAATAAGTGCATTTTGATCTGCAATACCTCTTCTGATAAAAAAGTAAAATGCACAGAACACAATTTTTTATTTGAAAACCTAATTCTCACAAATTGAAGCAATTTTAATATCATAGACACAGCTATAGGAGATCCTAATCCTACTTTGTATAGCCCACTACAAAGAGTACACTGTACCTGTCTTTGGTCATCTGATCTACACAATGAAAATATTTGCTTTGTTAAAGAGAATCACAATCAGAGAGTAGCTAAAGTGGTTTAAAAATAATTTTATTAGAAGCTACTCCAATAGGGAAAAAGGGCTCAATATAGAGTCAGGCTCAATTCTGAATGCAGCATGAACATGTACGAATTTATCGCCCACAAGCAGAAATGAGGGAGTCAGTGGATGGAAAATTATTAAGAGATGACATCAAAGGTAGGGTAATTCTTACAAAGTATATTTAATAACATTCTTGCTGAAGACAGGCCAGAGTCATCTGATATCCAGGATGGGATATGAGGATTAGATCAGACATCAAGAGCAATAAAATTCCAAGGGTGGGGGATTCTTTCCAAACTGACATAGGAGGATTCTTGCTAAAACTGAACTTAGCAGACTGAAGGCAGGGCCCAAGGACAAGACCTTGCTGAAAGAAAAGAAAAGAAAAGAAAAGAAAAGAAAAGAAAAGAAAAGAAAAGAAAAGAAAAGGAGTTGGAGAAGCCTTTCAAAAGTCTGGTCAAGAAGAGAGTCTTTTTCAGCTTTAGCAACTTTTTAAATGTTTATCATAGCTGCTATCATATTATAATAAGTATCTATGACCAAAGTTTACAGTTGGAACTCTTACATGGGGAGAAAATATCTGTAAAGGTTGTATCTATGTGCTCGCAAACACACTTTCAGAAGAACTATAACCAGAGGCCAATTTTCTATGTCAAAGGTGAATATTACCTCTTTAAATTAAAACATCGACAGTATATTCAGCATAGCTGAGGCACACTCTTTCATCTCTTTGCTGCTGCCGCATGTAGCAGCTTCCTTTGTGTAGAAGGATGAGTGTCTGACTTCAAAGGACGAGGATTCAGTAGGACTTCAAAGGTGATGTGACAGATGGTACATGAGGAAGCATGGCCCAATGCCTATTCTCACATTAAAAGGTGTTTTTTTAAACATGAACTCTGTTGACATTTACACATGATAATGAGTATGGCATTTCATCTGCCCATGCTTCTCTGTTGTAGTCCCACGTTAGTTATCCACTGAACAAGAAAGAATGCTGGGAGCCATCTTGAATAAATGGAAAGTTAGACAAAATGGCATTCAGCAACCTTTCAACAAATATCAGGCTTCATTTATCCCAGTGTCTTCTTGTCAATAAGGCAGACAATTCTAGGGTCTTAAATAGCAATTCTATTTAATTTATCCACTTCAATATCTCTATTAAATGCTAGCTATGCATGCAACATTGTATTTACTATGAGAGATT
The DNA here is from genome assembly GCF_016509475.1 of Prionailurus bengalensis. Taxonomy (NCBI): domain Eukaryota; kingdom Metazoa; phylum Chordata; class Mammalia; order Carnivora; family Felidae; genus Prionailurus; species Prionailurus bengalensis. Next base: position 60,740,166 of record NC_057356.1, read on the forward strand.
TAAAAGAAAGATATTATGTAGTTCCTGTCTAAGAAAATCTATGTGAGATTTTAAAGACATGAACGTGTGAAGCAATTTGAGCACTATGGAAGATGCTTAAATCCTTGGTACACTCATTGAGACTTCACCAAGAGAAAGTATATGCAGAATATGTTTGTCAGAGCTTTCACAGAGAAGGACCCGCTGCCAGAAATTTAATGGCAGGGCGTTGTTGAGTTACTCCCTATCCCCGGCAGGTAAGATTCATGAGGGAAAGAGAACTGGGGCAGAACAGAGTAGAAGAAAAGAGATGCAAACAATGATACTTTAGTTTGTTGTGCAAATCACGAGAAGAGCAATTTTAGAATGGTTGATCTTGTTTTTACTTTACGTGTTCTTGAAATCCAAGCTAAAAGTTTTCAAAAGGAAAGAAAACAAAGGAAAACAAAACTTTCTATAATTATACTTTTTTAAACATTAGAAATTTAAATCACACTTCCAGTTGTGTATTCTTATTGTATTCCTGGCTCTGGTAGGTCTAATGAGACTCCTAGGGAAAAGGGTAGCTGTGAATTCCCAGTATGCAGTCATTTCTCCCCAATTCTGTACACAAAAACACAGCAATAGAAACTAACAAATTCTTCATTTTTTTCTAACCATGAAATGAAAAGATCATTCATGCCACAGAGCTTATGCATATGGACGATTTAAATTGTTTTCAGTTGATATAAAAAATATCATTCTTAATTCGTTTGGCATTTCATTATTTTGGTTCATCGAAATAAATGAATTCTGAAAGGTTACTGTGGAGATACCTATCAAGCATCTTATCTGGAAATGAATAGAAGAAAAAAATGGAGGCTGTGTACATTGCAAACTCTAATCTAAATGTGTCATTAGACAGAGAACAAGTTGTTAATGTCGCCCTTGAAGTCGACCTTGTCAGAAAGAAATGTAGATGGTGCTCCACAAGCTTCAGTCTGAACTATCTTCCAGACGTTCTCATCATCCTTCTCCCAACGTGGAAATACATCACTACTCTCAGCTGATGTTCAAAACATACCAAGCACACACAATTTTACATACCAATACACCTACTGTGGCTACAGTGGTAGGGAGGTGACACTGTCTTTGGATGAGTGTTTTGTCAAAGACTAAAATAAAGTATCTCCATGTATGGAAAACTTGAATATATACAGGATTACATTTTGAAGAAAAATAAACCTCACGTTTACACATAAAGTCAGACTGATGTCAAAGGGAAGGGTTATGACAGAAAAAAATTTTATTTTATTTTTTTTAAGTTTATTTATTTATTTTGAGAGAGACACAGATAGCATGAGTGGGGGAGGGGCAGAGAGAGAGAGAGAGAGAGAGAGAGAGAGAGAGAATCCCAAGCAAGCTCCGTGCTATCAGCACAGAGCCTGACATGGGGCTCAAACACACAAACCCGTGAGATCATGGCCTAAACCAAAATCAAGAGTTGGATGCTTAACTGACTGAGCCAGTCAGACACCGTATGACCAAAAAAATTTTTAGATGGTTATCGGGCTTGGACTGAACAAGTGATACAACAGGGAAAGAAAATTTGGTGTAAATTGACTTTTTATGACTCGCATTTAAGTATTTGGGAAGAGCACATCCACATACATGTTAGAGAAAGCTGAATCTGAGGTACGTCTACCCAAACTGAAGACAAAATCCTTTGTAAACAGAATCCTTTGTTTTCTTAAAATGCTATTTTTATGTTGCTATTTTTTTCATGTTGCTATTTCTCTAAAAACTAATGTGTGCCTGAATACAATTATAATTTTAACCACTGAAAACTTACTGATGAATATTTATAAAATTACCTAGAACATCAGATGAGTAGCCTGCAGAGGTAGGTTTTAGAACCTTTTGTAAACTTTAAACCTACATGAAATGGGAAAGCAGATTACATTGTAGCCTCCATTTTCTTACCAGTAAAATAGTGTGATCATATTAAATCTTCTTAATTATTTCACTCATTTCTTTAACAAATATTTTATTGAACACTAAGTACTGAGCATAATTACAAAACAAATATACATAAAATTTGTCTTTATGGAGCTTATAATCCAGTGATGGAGAGAGACATTTAACAACCGCACTGATAAATTTATAACTGCGCTGTTGCAGAAACTAGCAAACTGTTCACCAGTTTTCTACTCTGACTAGATCAACAGCTAGACTATGTTTTCCATATTCTCTTGCGGTTAGGTAGGCAGCATAACTGAAAGCAATATACACAATTTCCAGCCCAGGCCCATAAGTCTTCAGTGCATGATCGTGATTTTTGATGAACTCTTGATCTTAACTATATTGCTATAAATGCAATAGTGATTTTGGAAGTCATATGTTGAAGGTAGTATGGTCACAAAATGGAATGAGCCTGGGTCCTTGAGTCACTGCCTGGAGAAAAGCCATCTGCAGACAGGAACTTCCACTTTGAACTTCATATTAGTGAGAAGTAATGTGTGATTATACATTTTTTAGTTAGATTGATTCAGTAGTTAAAAATGACTGGCAAATAGAGAAGTTTGTACCTTCAAACTTCCATAAAAGAAAAATAAGAATTAATAAAATGTGTGACATTGGCTTAGTAGTTAAGCATTTGAGTAGTGGGCAGTGAACATGTTTCACAAGCTAAAAACATGGAGATCCATGCTGCGCAGTGGCAACAGATTTGTTAAAACTGTCTTTGCAATAACTTGGAAGGAAGATAATGTGTGTATTGAGACTATAGCTATAAGGCAAGTGGTTAAAAAGAGCCAGAGAGCTAATGTGGCATGGCTATTACTGCCTGCCTTTAATAAGATGTTATAAGAAAGATGAGTCCAAGCAAAGATTCACTGATTTTCAGACAGAATTGGGAAAGAACACAGAGATTAGCCTCTTTAAAGGGTGGAAAAGCCAATGACTTCTGGACTCCAAAGACAAAGAAGAAAGATTGAAAGAACATGACATTGTAAGAATTTTTAGCTGAAGTAAATGACTCGGCCATGCAACAGAGATCAAAGTAAGAGTATTATCTTCAAAATAAGCCTTTTATTTCAGATTGTCTGTCACCATTAAACGGAGAGACAAAGGTATGGAGATGAGGAAGCAAATGAATGAATAGGCATGACAAATATGTAAAGGGAAATGTTGGGCATATGTACTGCCCATAACTGAAGAGTCTGAGGTTTTTATCTTACTTCAAAGCTAACAATTTGGCCTGCCAGTTTTATGGATGCTGGCAGAAGATACAAAAATCCTGGGTCAAAGACAAAGAAATGTTTACTCATAGCAAAAGCTATAGCTGAAGATTTGGCATTTTTTTCCCCATCAGTTCCCTATGTCCCGGATCCCACAGAGAAATGGGAAGACATGTGCACACGAGGTAGGTTGCAGTACAGTACAAGTGCCCTGTGCTTTGGGAATCCAAATATTTTGTAATGGATAGTGAGCATGCCAGGCCTCTGCCTGGAAGGAGACATCATCTCCGTCTTAAAACTGCAAACAAATCTTCTCTTTGATTCAGAACTAGATACTTACTGTAACTTCTAAGGCCCTTTACTATACAGACATCCTTGAGAACATAGTCCAGGAGTAAGGCAGTCCATGCCTCTGGTTGCAAGATATACAGAATTGTGATGGTTTTATGGAGAATTATTTCCCAACACATAGTACTACATAAAACTCTCTAAAAGCAAATAGATCAGAAGTGTACAAATTATATTGATTATATTAATAAAGAAGCCATAACATCAGACTGAAGTTTTTTTTAAAGTTTTTGAGTTATTAGGAAATAGAAACAAAACAAATCACAACAATAAACCTTAGGCCATCAAATCTGTGGAGTGTGAAAATTATGCACCCCCAAGGAAGACTTTTTGCAAAATGCCTACTTCTAATATTGCTATGGAAATTAGTGAACACAGGTTTGTCTCCCAAAGTATAGACATAAAAGCCATGAAGAACGATGAAAATAATTTCTCCCAAGAAACAAAATCAGAATATAATTAGGAAACATTTCTATTATTTGAGTTATTCTATTTTGAAGGTTTGTAATGAAACATTTTCTATTGCAATGTTAACTGATATGTATGCTATGGTAAATATTATGTTATAAGCATAAAAGTTGAAATAAGATATTATAATTGAGGAAAATGATTGAGATGAGGGGGTCAAATGGTGTTTCTTTGAAAATTGGCCGTGAGATGAAATTTGAAAAGTGAGTAAGAGTTAGCAAGAAGAAGGATAGAGATAAAAATACTTAGGGTGATTAAGTATGCTGTAGTAAAAATAATCAAAAAAGAAATATTCAGAGAAAGAAATGATAAAAAACTGAAAAAAAGTGAGCTATATTATATCTTCAGTTAGCCTAATATATATGTATTTGGAGCTCCCTAAGGAGAGAAAAGAGTGAGAAATAAAAGAAATATTTGAAGAAATAATGGCTAGTGTTTCACCCAGTTCATTGAAAATTATAAAGCCACTAATTTAAGAAGCTCAATGAACCCCAAGCAACAGAAACATGAAGAAAACTACACCAAAACATATGGTGATCAAATTGTTCAAAAAAACTTTAAAAGAACCAATCTTAAAAAACAGCCAAACAGAAAGCCACTTTCTGTACAGAGGAAAAATGAAAAGGATGACAGAGATTTTTCTTCCGAAACAATGCAAGTGAGAAAACAGGGAAAAGCATCTTTAAACTACTGGGAGAAAAACTGCCAACCTAGAATTCCATAACCAGTAAAAGCATCTTTTAAAATGGAAGAAAATGTAGAGCGTTAAATGACAATATTAGAGAAAAATTATGGTCTCAAATTAGTGAAGTCATGTTCCCCTTATGAAACAAGAATGAGAACAAATTAAAAATAAACAAAATAAAGGAAACAAGGAAAATAAGACTGAAATAATAAATAGAAAGTAAGAAACAATAAAGAAAATCAATGAAACCAAAATCTGATTGATTCTTTGGAAAGAAACAATAAAGATGATGCACCTTTTGTTATAATAATCAGAAAAAAATTTAGAAAAGACACAGATTACCAGTGTCAGGGGTGAGAGATGGAAGGCCAGTAACTATTCTAGTGTTTCTTGTAGACACACACACAAAATTATTCTAAGCATTAAAAAAGATAAGGGATATGAAGAGGTTCTTTAAGTCACTCTATTCAGCATTGTAAATGAAATGAACGAATTCCTTGAAAAGCACAAGATACCAAAGCTCACTCAAAAAAAAAAAAGAAAACAGAAAGAAAGAAAACTAAACCTGACTAATTCTATTTCTATTAAATAAGTTCAATATGCATTTTATTTTTTATTTATTTATTTTTGAGAGAGATGGAGAGGGAGAGAGAGAGGGGGAGGGGCACAGAGAGAGAGAGAGAAAAAGAGAGAGAGAATCTTAAGCGGACTCCACACCAAATGAGATGCTGGACATAGGGCTAAATGTCATGATTGTGAGATCGTGACCTAAGCCAAAATCAAGAGTCCGACGCTTAACCAACTGAGTCACTCAGGCATCCCTGAGTTTGCATTTTGAAACTATGGCACAAATATACTCCAAGCCCAGATTTCATCGGCAAACACCACCAATCATTTAAGGTAGATATAATATCAATTCTATACAAACTTAAAAAAAAACATAAAGAGAAAGAAATAATGTGCAACCATTTCTATGAGATTAGTATTACCTTGGTAGCAAAATCAGAAAAATATATTACACCATAAAAATCCTGGAGGAACATAGGCATTGACCAAGAGACATTGACCATAGCAATATTTTTTTCTGAATATGTCTCCTAAGGCAAAGGAAACAAAAGCAAAAATAAGCTAATGAGACTACAGCCAAAAAAAGTTTCTGCACAGTGAAGGAAACATTTAACAAAACTAAAAGGAAACCTATGGAATGGAAGAAGATACTTGAAAATGATATATCCAATAAAGGGTTAGTATCCAAAATATATAAACAACTTATCAAACTCGACACCCAGAAAACAAATATTCCAATTAAAAAATGGACAGAAGATATAAACAGACATTTCTCCAAAGAAGACATACAGATGGCCAACAGACACATGAAAAGATGCCCAACATCATTAATCATCAGGGAAATGCAAATCAAAACCTAAATGAGATATGACCTCATACCTGTCAGAATGACTAAAATCAAAAACAAAAGAAACAACAAGTGTTGGTGAGGATGTGGAGAAAAAGGAACCCTCTTACACTGTTGGTGGGAATGCAAACTAGTGCAGCCACTTTGGAAAACAGTGTGGAGGTTTCTCTAAAAGTTAAAAACAGAACTACCTTATGATCCAGAAATCACACTGCTGGGTATTTACCCCCCAAATACAGAACACTAATTCAAAGGGATACCTGCACTTCAATGCTCATAGCAACATTATTTACAATAGCCAAGATATGGAAGCAGACCAAGTGCCCATCAAATGATGAGTGGATAAAAAATATGTGGTGTGTATATATATGTATATATATATATATATATATATATGAAAATATATGTGTATATATATGTATATATATGTATATATGTATATATATATATATATATACACACACACACACACACACAATGGAATATTATTCAATCATAAAAAGAATAAAATCTTGCCATTTGCAAGAATATAATGCTAGAATATAATGATAAGCAAAATAAGTCAGAGAAAGACAAATACCATATGATTTCACTCATATGTGGAATTTAGGAAGCAAAACAAATGAACAAAGGGGGAAAAAAGAGAGAGAGGTAAACCAAGAAACAGACTCTTAACTATAAAGAACAAACTGATGGTTACCAGAAGGGAGGTGCGTGGAGGGATGGGTTAAATAGGTGATGAGGATTAAGGAGTATACTTGTTGTGATGTGCACAGGGTGATGTATAGAGTGTCGAATTACTGTATCGTACACCTGAAACTAATATAAGACTGCATGTTAACCACCTGGAATTAAAATAAAAACTTAAAAAATAATGAAACATAAAATGATAAAAAATAACTAGATGAGGTACCTGGGTGGCTCAGTCAGTTAAACCAAGTCTGACTCTGTTTCAGCTCAGGTCATGATCTCGCGATTTTGTGAGTTCGAGCCCTGCATCTGCTTGAACTGCTTGGGATTCTCTCTCTCTCCATATCTCTCTGCCCCTCCATCACTCAAGCTGTCTCTGTCTCTCTCAAAATAAATAAACTTAAAAATATATATATTAAAAAAACGCAACTAGAATTAATATGTGAAATTAGACTATAAGAACTAAGTTTAGTATACAAAATTTAATTGTATTTCTGCATACAAGCAAGAAGAAACAAACTGAAATTAAATTACCATTTAAAATAGCATAAATACGTGAAATATTAGGAATAAATCTGATAAAAGATGTGCAAAACTGTACATGAAAAACTTCATGACTTTACTGCTAAGAGTTATTAATGCCCTAACTTAATGGAGACAGATTTTGTTCATGGGTTGCAAGGTTCAGTATCCTTTTGATATCAGTCTTCCCAAATTGATCCATAAATTCAACACAATTGCAATCAAAATCTCATCACCCTGTTTTTCTATAGATTTTGATAAACTGTTTTAAAATACATATAAAAATTAAAAGAGTACAGGTAGCCAAAGCAAATTTGATAAGGAAGATTGGAGGGCTAACAGTACTCGATTTCAAGTCTTATTATAAAGGTGCAAAAATGAATGCAGTATGTTATTGGTAGAAGGATATAAAAATAGAACATTTGAATAAAGTGTAGAGCCTAGAAATAGACCCATACATATACAATATAAATTTTGGTCATGCTGCAAAAGCAATCCAGTGAAGAATGGATAGTCCTTTCAACATACAATGTTGGAACTATTAGGTATTGACATACAAAATAATAAACTTCAATGCATATCTTATGGTTATCTATGACAACATCGGTCATAGACTTAAAAGTAAAACTAAAGTATAGAAGATGGCAGAACAGCATGGAAGTTGTGTGTGTCATGTCCATGAAATATGAAATACAGCCAGATCAACACTAAACCATGCTGCACACCTAGAAAACTGATCTGAGAATTAACACAACAATCTGCACAACCTGAAGCATAGAATTCTGCAGGTACGCAGCACGGAGAGGTGAACTGGGGGAGAGGGAAGCCGCGGAGGGCAGGGCAGGGCAGGGAGCCACTTTTGCGTGTGGAAGGAGGACGAAGACTGGGGAGAGAGTACAGGAAAAGCCCCCCAAAAGCAGCTGGAGAGAAAGTGGAAAAGTGGAAATCGCCGCAGGTACTGACCTAAAAAGGGAGACAGGAGAAAGGAGAGGGTTTAAATTCCGTTAAGACTATAAACAGGGGGAGCGCAGATTTGAAACTCCGCAGCTCAATACCTGGTAGTGCTCTGGTCAGAAGGACGAATCCCAAGGAGCAGAGTGGAGTCTGGAGTTCTTCAGGCCACACGGGGAGAGGTAGTTCCCCTGCTGAGAGGACACCTGGTAGAGGCTGTGCAGCCCCCCCAAGGCAAGGCCCCAGTAGACCCAGGAGAATAACTGCATTCACTGGTGCTGGAACAAGGTCGCTGGGGGTGAAGCCTGGTGCCAGATGCGTGTTGTGATTTTCCATAATCCCTGAGGCGCTGCTGCTACGCTGTCTCGCAAACTTTTTCCGGGGCGGGCTGGCACCCGGCTGCAGTCTCTGGGCGTCGGCAGCAGCACAGCCCGTGAATGTTCCTGGCTGCGGCCGGCACCCGGCCATTGCTCGGTGAGACCCTCCCGCAGAGGGGCGGAACAGGTCAAAGCCGCAGTCCGTCAGAAGTAAGGGGTTGGGAAAAACAGTCACATCTGAGACAAAACTCAGGAGGGAAGTGCTGCCTGGGGACAGTGAAGAAGCGGGGAGTGGAGGAAAGCTGAAGACAGAGGACGGGGGCAAAGTTGCTGATCGAGAAGAACAGAGCAACGATACTAGAGACTGGGTACCTGGGTGACGCCATTCTCGCCATTCTCACCTCTCCCACGCATGCGCATACGCACCTATGCGCACCGAAACAATCCACCCCAGTAGAATGGCAGCGCCATCTAGTGGAGAATGGAGCTGTTACACTAAGCCCGGCCAACCCGGCCAACCTCGCTCTTCAGGAACACAAGTCTTTCTGCCTCCTTAGTTTATTACTATAAAGCGTTTGATAGTCTGACTTCTAGGGGAAAACAAAGTAATTTCAGTTGTATCAGTCTCTTCACTGGTCCATCTATTCAATTTTCTTTCTTTTTTTTCTTTATTCTTTTTTCTCTTTTCATTTCTTTTCTTTTTCTTGAATACAGAAAGAGAAAAAAATCTTTTTTTTCAATTCTTATTAAAAACATTTTAAATTTTTTTCTATATGCTTTATTTTTGTGTAAATTTTTCACATTCTATTTTACTTCCATCATTTCATTTTAGGCTACTTCAGTGTATTCATTTTTTTCAAATTTTCAGATGATTTCCCTTTACTTCTCCTTTCCCCCTTTTTTTTTCTCTAATCTATCAATCCCCTTTCAACACCCAGACAAAAACACACCAAGGATCTAGCATCATTTATTTGATTTGTGTGTGTGTGTTTGTTTATAACTTTTTAATATTTTTTAATTTTAATTTTTTACCCCATTAGTTCCTTTTCTCCCTTCAAAATGATAAAACAAAGGAATTCACCCCAAAAGAAAGAATAGGAAGAAACGACATCCAGGAACTTAACCAACACAGATACAAGCAAGATGTCTGAACCAGAATTTAGAATCATGATAATAAGAATACTAGCTGGAGTCAAAAATAGATTGGAATCCCTTTCTGTGGAGATGAAAGAAGTAAAAGCTAGTCAGGGTGAAATAAAAAATGCTATAACTGAGCTGCAATCTCTAAAGGATGCCACGGTGGCAAGGATGGATGAGGCAGAACAAAACATCAGCGATATAGAGGACAAACTCATGGAGAATAAAGAAGCAGAAAAAAAGAGGGAGATTAAGGCAAAAGAGCACGATTTAAGAATTAGAGAAATCAGCGACTCATTAAAAAGGAATAACATCAGAATCATAGAGGTCCCAGAAAAGGAAGAGAGAGAAATAGGGGTAGAAGGGTTATGTGACCAAATCATAGCAGAAAACTTTCCTAACCTGGGGAAAGACACAGACATTAAATGCAGGAAGCACAGAGGCCTCCTGTTAGATTCAACCAAAACCGACCATCAACAAGGCATATCACAGTCAAATTCACAAAATATTCAGGAAAGGAGAGAATCATGAAAGCAGCAAGGGAGAAAAAAAAAAGTCCTTAACGTACAAGGGAAAACAGATCAGGTTTGCAGCAGACCCATCCACGGAAAACTGGCAGGCCAGAAAGGAGTGGCAGGATATATTCAATATGCTGAATCAGAAAAAATATGCAGCCAAGAATTCTTTACCCAGCAAGGGCTGTCATTCAAAATAGAAGGAGAGATAAAAAGTTTCCCAAACAAAAATTAAAGGAGTTTGTGACCACTAAACCAGCCCTGCAAGAAATTCTAAGTGGGGACTCTCTAAGGGGAGAAATGAAAAAAAAAATAAAAATAAATAAAGACCAAAAGCAACAAAGACTAAAAAGAACCAGAGAACACCACCAGAAACTCCAACTCTACAAGCAACATAGTGGCAATAAATTCATATTTTTCAGTACTCACTCTAAACATCAATGGACTAAATGCACCAATCAAAAGATGTAGGGTAACAGAATGGATAAGAAGACAAGATCCATTTATTTGCTGTTTACAAGAGACCCATTTTAGACCTAAAGACACCTTCAGATTGAAAGTAAGAGGATGAAGAACCATCTATCATGCTAATGGTCAACAGAAGAAAGCTGGAGTAGCCATACTTATACCAGACAATCTAGACTTTAAAATTAAGACTGTATCAAGAAATGCAGAGGGCATTATATCATAATTAAGGGGTCTATCCACCAATAAGACCTAACAATTGTAAACATTTATGTACCGAATGTGAAAGTACCCAAATGTGTAAATCAGTTAATCACAAATGTAAAGAAACTCATTGATAGTAATACTGTAATAGTAGGGGACTTCAACACCTCACTCACAGCAATGGAAAGATCATCTAATCAAAAAATCAACAAGGACAATGGCATTGAATGACACACAGGACCAGATGGACTTAACAGATATATTCAGAACATTTCATCCTAAAGCAACAGAATTTACATTCTCTCCAGTGCACATGGAACGTTCTCCAGAATAGATCACATACTGGGACACAAATCAGCCATAAGTAAGTACAAAAAGATCGAGATCATACCATGCATATTTTCAGGCCACAACGCTCTGAAATTTGACCACAAAAAAACATTTGGAAAGGTAACAAATACTTGGAGACTAAAGAACATCCTACTAAAAATGAATGGCCTAACCAAGAAGTTAAAGAGGAAATTAAAAAGTTCATGGAAGCAATGAAAATGATAACACCACAACCCAAAACCTCTGGGACATAGCAAAGGTGGTCATAAAAGGAAAGTAAATAGCAATCCAGGCCTTCCTAAAGAAGGAAGAAAGATCTCAGATACACAACCTAACCTTAAGCCTTAAAGAGCTGGAAAAAGAATAGCAAATAAAACTCAAAACCAGCAGAAGACAGGGAATAATAAAGATTATAGCAGAAATTAATGCTATCGAAACCAAAAAACACCAGTAGAACAGATCAATGAAACCAGAAGCTGGTTCTTTGAAAGAATTAGCAAAATTGATAAACCACTGGCCAGTTTGATCAAAAAGAAAAAGGAAAGGACCCCAATAAATAAATTCAAGAATAAAAGAGGAGAGATCACAACTAATACAGCAGAAATAAAAACAATAATAAGAGAATATTATGAGCAATTATATGCCAATAAAATGGCCAATCTTGAAGAAATGGACAAATTCCTAGAAACATACACTACCAAAACTGAAACAGGAAGAAATAGAAAATTTGAACAGACCCATAACCAGTAAAGAATTGAATTAGTAATCAAAAATCTGCCAAAAAACAAGAGTCCAGGGCCATATGCCCTGGACTGATCAATGGATCAGAATAGAGAACCCAAAAATGGACTCACAAACGTATGGCCAACTAATCTTTGACAAAGCGGGGAAGAATATCCAATGGAATAAAGACAGTCTCTTCAGCAAGTGGTGCTGGGAAAACTGGACAGTGACATGCAGAAGAATGAACCTGGGCCACTTTCTTAAGCCATACACAAAAATAAACTCAAAATGAACAAAAGACCTAAATGTAAGGTAGGAAGCCATCAAAATCCTAGAGGAGCAAGCAGGCAGAAACCTCTTTGATCTTGGCCACAACTTCTTACTCAGCACATCTCCAGAGGTAAGGGAAACAAAAGCAAAAATGAACTATTGGGACCTCATCAAAATAAAAAGCTTCTGCACAGTGAAGAAAACAATCAGCAAAACTAAAAGGCAACTGACAGAATGGGAGAAGATATTTGCAAACGACATATCAGATAAAGGGTTAGTATCCAAAATCTATAAAGAACTGACCAAACTCAACATCCCAAAAACAAACAATCCAGTGAAGAAATGGGCAAAAGACATGAATAGATACTTCTCCAAAGAAGACATCCAGATGACCCACAGACACATGAAAAGATGCTCAACATCACTCATCATCAGGGAAATACAAATCAAAACCACAAATGAGATACCGCCTCACACCTGTCAGAATGGCTAACATTAACAACACAGGCAACAACAGATGTTGGTGAGAATGCAGAGAAAAAGGATCTCTTTTGCTTTGCTGGTGAGAATGCAAGCTGGTGCAGCCACTCTGGAAAACAGTATTGAGGTTCCTCAAAAAATTAAAAATAGAACTACCCTACAACCCAGTAATTGCACTACTAGGTATTTATCCAAGGGATACAGGTATGCTGTTTCAAAGGGACACGTGCACTCCAATGTTTATAATAGCACTGTCAACAATAGCCAAAGTATGGAAAGAGCCCAAATGTCCATCGATGGATGACTGGATAAAGAAGAAGTAGTATGTATATGTATATATATATATATATATATATATATATATATATATTGGAGTATTACTCAGCAACCAAAAAGAATGAAATCTTGCCACTTGCAACTATGTGGATGGAACTAGAAGGTATTATGGTAAGCAAAATTAGTCAGAGAAAGACAAATATCACATGACTTCACTCATCTGAAGACTTTAAGACAGAACAGATGAACATAAGGAAGGCGAAGCAAAAATAATATAAAAACAGGGAGGGGGACCAAACATAAGAGACTCTTAAATATGGAGAACAAACAGAGGGTTACAGGAGGGGTGGGGGAGGGGAAATGGGCTAAATGGGTGAGGGGCATTAAGGAATCTCCTCCTGAAATCATTGTTGCACTCTATGCTAACTAATTTGGATGTAAATTAAAAAATTAAATTTAAAAAAAAGTAAAACTAAAGTATAAAACTTCTAGAGAACTTTTTTTTTATTCTTCAGTAAAAACCTGGGAGGGGAATAGCTAAATCATGTGGTAGATACAAATTTACCCTGATAAGGAACTGTCAGACTCTATTTCAGAGTGGTTATAATGGTTGTACCACTTTATACTTCCTCCAATAGTACAAGAGAATGCTGGTTCCCTGATATTCTCTTGAATATTTGGTATGGTCAGTGTTTAATTTCAGGCATCCTGGTAAGTGTGTTGTTAAAATTTTCTTTTTTTAAAAATTTTTTTTCTTTAAATGTTTATTTTTGAGACAGAGAGAGACAGAGCATGAACGGGGGAGGGGCAGAGAGAGAGGGAGACACAGAATCTGAGACGGGCTCCAGGCTCTGAGCTGTCAGCACAGAGCCCAACGCGGGGCTTGAACTCACGGACCGTGAGATCATGACCTGAACTGAAGTCGGACACTTAACCGACTGAGCCACCCAGGCGCCCCAAAATTTTCTTTACTTAATAACTAATGGTATTGATCATAGACATTTTTGGGAGCAGGGTTTATTCCATTTTTGGAAATTTATTTGTTGTATTTTTTTGTTTTCTTGTTATTGAGCTTTGATATATCTTTATATATTCTGAATACAAGTCATTTTTTTCAGATCTATGCTTTGCATATATTTTCTCCCAGTCTGAGATTTGTCTTTTCATTTTTCTAACAGTGGCTTCAAAGAATAGAAGTTATTAATTTTGATATATTCCAATTTATCAGTAGTTTCTTTTATGTATCATGCATTGGTGTCATAGCTAAGAAATCTTTGCCTCACCCATTAGTACAAAGACTTTTTTTTTTTCCTCTAGGAGTTTGGTCCTAAAATCAGCAGGTGTTATAATAGCGTTATTTTAGAAAAGGAAGTAAAAATATATATATGAGAAATTGATTGGTAAAAAAGATGATTAGCACTTTTTGAGGTAATATTCTCTGATTAATCATTATCACAATATCACTTTTCTTGGATCTGGCATTATAATAGTTGACTTGCTGCTATCTTAGAAATTCTAACACTTAGAAAATATCAATAGGAGTGCAATTAATGCACATTGGCATGCTGTTGTTTTTTCCCAGTGTTTTTCAGGGAACCTTAGAGATCAGTGTGAATCACTGAGCATCTGTTTCAATGGATTGACAGATATTAATTATAAAGATGACTGAAATTAGTATATTGATTAAGTGGAATACTTTTTCTTCTTTGATGCACATTTGGCATCTTGATTAGGTCAATCCTACAGAAATCTCTAGAGCATATTTAGGTTGGAATTTTTCCATTTCTTTGTCACTCGGTTGTCACATTTTTAAAAATAAAAGTAAAATAGGAAACTAGTGCACCAGAAATAATCTGATTACCAAATAAAGACTAACTAGAAATTTTCTTAGGGCAGGAGGTTTTGGATCTAATCAGGCAAACATGATACAAATTTGGTCCAAATTTGTACCTTACAAAAGGTATGAAAAAGGAGCACTAGTTTAAAAAAAAATAATCCATAGATGTCAGGATAAAGTTACAAAATAACTTCTTTTTTTTTCTTTAGAAAAGATAATTGAGAGAAAGAATAAAGTACCTGAGAGGAATCCATTGTATTTCATGACCAAGGAAACTTCAATTGTACTATTTATTAGTTTACACTGTGGCAGTTCTGCCCCTATTTAAAAGGACATAGAGCTCATTGTGTAGCACCCCCAGAAACATGGGAACACCAGGAGAAAGAGGCAGCCATCATCTAGAAAACAAACAGTGAAATGAATTGCTATTTGTCACCTTTCTAACTGTTCTGTTGACCCCTACTCCCCATTTACTCTGAGTGGTTTCATGCACAATTCTTAATAGAGTACAAAAGAAAAAAAGCAATGCCTGCATTTTTAGAATGATAGTCATCCTCCAAAGGTTGCCCCTTTAAGCTAAAGAATTGTAACTCTGTCATCTTTGTGGTCAAATTCCTTTTCCTCTCGGAAATAAAAGAATCTCTTTGAGTGCAATTTTCTTTCTTTCTCATCAGCCGTGAGTGATGAAAGACAGATAGTAACAAATGGAATTAGACTCTCTCTCTGCCTATCTTTAGATCAAAAACTCCAGAGGTAAATCAGTTTGTCAGCCATTTTTCCCCATTAGGACAGAGAGCATAAGGTTTGCATAATTCCTAGCAAGCTCCCACCCCAACATAATTAGGAGTGTGAATAACCACCTGATCAGCTCTACCATGTGGACATGGTCTGTGGAAGATGTCAGTAACCCTGACTGCATGCTGTATCCAATGCGTTTATGTACTCCCTTTCGGGAAGGTAAGGACATGGTAACTGGTGGCAAGCTTTCTTTTTACCACCAAAATATGGTATCGTAAAAGGTCTATCGGAAACCAAAATGTTTAACACTTGTGTAAGTCATCAACCATATTCAGCAAACATTTTTGAAATCCTAATAAGGGGCAAATCATTAGGAGATTGAAAGAAAATCTTCCATGGGGGAGGGGAAGGGAAAAAAAAGAAGAAGAAAAAAGGAAAAAAAAAGTTAGAGAGGGAGGGAGGCAAACCATAAGAGACTCTTAAAAACTGAGAATAAACTGAGGGTTGATGGGGGGTTGGAGGGAGGGGAAAGTGGGTGCTGGGTATTGAGGAGGAGGACACCTGTTGGGATGAGCACTGGGTGTTGTATGGAAATCAATTTGACAATAAATTTCATATTAAAAAAATAAAGAAAGAAAATCTTTATGGATACTTTTTTGTTTCTACCAATTGTGCCAAAGTGTCCGACTTATAAAGTAAGAACCTTAACAATGTAGGCTAATGCAGTCTCAAATCTGTTCACACAACTGTCCTGTGCTTTCTAAATACCCACAAGGAACTAAAGAGCACAGGAGGTGATATCTTCCACAAGCATAGTCACAGAAAATGTATCTCTTTATATTACATATAGAATAAGTGGTGAGATTTTTTGTTTGTTTGATTTTTGTTTGTTTTGCTTTTGCTTTTTGATTGGAGAGATGACTGTAGACTAGTATCATACTTCCTTTTCTTGTTGACCTGTGCTTTTCTATGAGATTTTAGATTGGTTAAAAGCCAGCATTACAGGCACAATTTGTCTTTAACCTTATAGATATATTTTGGCTGAAATTATTGATGTAGTCTATTCAACGAATCACAGTAACTTGTACATATGTTAAACCCAAGATTCAGAACCCATTTATGCTCCTATAACCAAACCAAATGCTCAGTCATAAGGATACACAAAGAAGTCTTGTCAACTAGCACAGTGATTACTTAAAAAATATTTTAATGTTTATTTATTTTTGAGAGACAGAGAGCACAAGTGGGGTAGGGGCAGAGAGAGAGAGAGAGAGAGAGAGAAAGAGAGAGACAGAGAGAGAAAAGCAGGCTCCAAGCTCCAAGCTGTCAACACAGAGCCCGACGTGGGGCTCAAACTCACCAACTATTACATCATGACTTGAGCTGAAGTCAGGATGCTTAACTGACTGGGCCACCCAGGGAACCCAGCACAGTGATCAGTTTTTAAGGTTCCTTTGGCCTGGATGTTTTGCTTTAGGTGATTTTTTTTCTTTCTTCTTTTTTTTTCTTTTTCTTTCTTTCTTCTTTTTTTTATGAGTAACTTAAGATGAATACCCTCATCGCAAATTAATTTGCATTTAACAGGCAAATCAATTTGGCTGAACTTTTTCCTTTTAGTATAACCCACCATTTGTTTGACTACATTAGCTAAATCAATTTGCCATTCATTATGATGCCACATAACTAGGTTTTATTAATAGCTGACCCCTATGGGATATGGAATTATAAAAGTTTTGAAAGGTAAAAAATCCTGAGATTTTATTGCAAAATGGTTCTGCAAAGGGGTAACTAGAGATGTTCCCTGTTCATTTGAAAAATGAAGACTCAGTGCTTCATGCTTAGTGATGAATTCTCATCAATAGGATATGTTTTCATTTGCTTCTTTTTCTTGTACTGATTCTGTTTTTCAAATATGGCAAGGGTTTATATGAAGGAATTTATTTTTTCTGACTAACGAGCTTCTCTGAATTTAGAAATTATTCTGCCTGTGGGGGAATGGAAGGACAATAAATGGGATCACCCAGGAACCAAATAGGAATTGGCCTCATCAGCAGAGAATGGTCAATCAAATTAAAAATACTTTAAAACAAAAACTATTCAGCACTAGACCGATATCATTTTGATTATATTTTAGAGCAGTAGTTCTCAATAGAAATGCCTGTGGAAAGGATACCTGGTAAAGGAATAATTCAAATAATGGCCCTCATCTAATCCACAGAACATTTAATAAATGTACATAATTATCTTAAATTGAAGGTTTCTTCCAGAATTTCCTCCTTAAAACATTAGAATGGCTACTACTGGTCTTCTAGCAATAGCTACTTGAGTGGAGAAAAAAGTTACAAATGAATGTTGAGACAGAAACCCAGAAAACACCTGAACAATCTTCTTCAACATGTTGTATTTCCCTCTCCTGAGGGAAGCATGAGTATTTGGATGTGGTTATAAAATACGTATACTTAATATATAGTCATGAATATCCTTTCTCTTCATATAAATATAATTTTAGTTCATAAAAATTATTGATTTTTTTGTTATAGTCAATAAAAAATAATATGAATTCAAGGCTGTAAACATCTAGGTTTGAAAACACTTGTTCCACCTTTCCAGGTGTTTGCTTACCTAAAAAATGTTTTCCAATTGCTCTTCTAAATTTTTTGGTAATGTTTATTTATTTTGAGAGAGAGAACATGTGCACAGGTGCACGTGCATAAGAAAGGAAGGGGCAGAGAAAGAGAGAGAGAGAGAGAGAGAGAGAGAAAATCCCAAGAAAGCTCCACACTGTCAGTGAGTAGCTGGACATGGGCTCGATCTCACAAACCCTAAGATCATGACCTGAGCCGAATTAGGAGTCAGACGCTTAACCAACTGAGCCACCCAGGCACTCCCAATTGCTCCTCTTTTAAATGAGTGGTTCAGGGTAAAACTATCTGAGTATGTTATTATTATTATTTTTTATCATTTATTCATTTTTTGAGAGGCAGAGGGAGACAGTATGAGCGGGGAAAGGACAGAGAGAGAGGGAGACACAAAATCCAAAGCAGGCTCCAGGCTCTGAGCTGTCAGCACAGAGCCTGACACAGGGCTCGAACTCACGAACAGTGAGATCATGACCTGAGCCGAAGTCGGACACTTAACCGACTGAGCCACCCAGGTGCCTCTCAGTAGGTTATTTTTCAAGTGGCATTTAAAATAAAACGGCTACATATAAAGATGAGCTTTGCCATATAACTTCTCTACAAAGGCTGAAATTTTCAAAAGACCAAACTGGCAGAATTAATATAATCAAAATTATAATACATTTTGAATATTCATACTTACATTTTCTCTCATTAGAATAACAAACTATGAGCAATTGATTGACCACCCAGAAACTACTCTTTTTTTTTTTTAATTTTTTTTTTCAACGTTTATTTATTTTGGGGACAGAGAGAGACAGAGCATGAACGGGGGAGGGGCAGAGAGAGAGGGAGACACAGAATCGGAAACTGGCTCCAGGCTCTGAGCCATCAGCCCAGAGCCTGACGCGGGGCTCGAACTCACGGACCGCGAGATCGTGACCTGGCTGAAGTCGGACGCTTAACCGACTGCGCCACCCAGGCGCCCCCAGAAACTACTCTTAAAAACAAAGAGACAGAGACAGAGAGAGAAGCTATTTACAAGCATCGTTCATTTATATTATCAAAAAAATCTATTGCAAAAAAAAATCACAGTCATCGACCATAATATTTTTATTTTAAGAAAAATGAGTAACTTGTATTAGTGTAGTTTTTATATTATTACAGTTGCAAAGGACATGAAAGTATATTATGTGATTACTTAAATATTGCCTAAAATAAGTAGACACAGCCCAGCATTTAAAATGATTCTTCTCCTTTTTGCCTTATAATTCCAAATGCCTTTTTGTGATTTTTATTAATATACATATTTTATATATGTATACACAAGAATATTAGGGTAGCTTCTATTTTTTTTTAAAGTGTCAAAAGGTGAAAATTAGACACTTTCACCTTGCTGGGACAAGTTGGCAGGAATTGATCTAAATCCTAGGAAGCATGTATCTGAAAAGGAAAAAAAGAAATTAACTAGTTGATGTGATCTGAAAATATGTACTGGCAGAACATCAATTTAACTGAGTAACTAGCCCAAACCCAGGGTCAATAAAAAGAAATACATTTATATTTTTATATCTTGTTAAGATTTTGATTAGATACTCTTCAAATTACACAATAGAAATAATAAAATATGATGGTGTGTCGCGCTTTGCTTATATTAAAAAGCTGGCAAAATAGTTTGTGATCGCTGTAGTAAGTTTTTACAAAAACAGAACAAAAATTTAAAAGGATGCGTCGTACGTAAGACACACGTTCGTATATATATCGCATACATGTTTATACACATAAAATCCAGAAGAAAAAAGTTTTACGTACTGACATATATCATCCATGCATTTTTATCCTGACACAGAAAAAGGCTGGGCCAAAGCTTTCAGAAATCAAATGTGAACTCATTTTGAAATACCAGCAGTGTTTGAATTTTAAATTAACCTATTTACAATGAAACTATGCCTGCTGATTGCCATCATCTTCAGGAAAATTAACAGTAACGATCATTGGTGTCATAATGCAATTTCCCCGCAAAAATCACATAGGCTTCATTACTGTTTACATAAATTGTCATAAATACCAATTATGGCTGAACATAAAATGTAATGCTCTTTTTTTAATCATAATCAGACAATTGTTCTTCTAATTCATATGCTAGGGGAATAGGGTTTCGATTCAACCTTTGTTGTGAAAGAAGTGTTTGGTTTTGCGAGAAGTGCTTGTTGGCTTCTTGTCAAATCACTCACCCTCCATTTGGATCGTGTAGTCCTTGCCCCTGTTCGCTGTGTCCTCTAATATACTGGGAAGAACATGGAGTCGCGCTAATGGCAGATGAGGGATATATACACTGAAAGTGTCCTCTAGACTTCAGCTGAGAGGTGGCTTCCGGTGGGATTTATAACAACATTTGGTGTAATTACGTGGAAGCCCCCATAAAGGAATAATGCAATAATAGACCTGTTAGAGGAGCACATTTGCAGCACCAATCCCAGCTTCCCCCATAGGTCAGCAGAACAAATAGCCAGTAAAGGCAATGCCCTGTTAAATCGCTAATTTTCAAAACAAATAAGAGTTAAGTTGCTGGCAGGGGAGTAGGAAAAAAGGCCAGGAAGAAGAGATTCAGCATCCTTATCATTTTGGTCTCTAAGAAGGAGATAAATCAGCTCGAAAGGTTATTCAGACAGAAAGTCAGAGCAGGGGACAATTCTCTCTGAGGACAAAAGCCCTGTCTTTGCTTTCTGGAATCTGGCAAAGCCAACGTGAGAATCACGCCTTTTGGGGCCTATTTTCTCTTGCCATAGAACTCTTTGTACCTGTCTACTTGCTTATTCTTTGGTCTTTATTCTTCTTGACCTGCTTACTTCTAATATTTAAAAATCAAGTCTGCATGAAGTTCCCTCCCTGTTCTGATGCAGAGCAGCCCTTAAAAATTAGATTCAAAAGAAAAATCACTCCATTGATTCTTTACATAAAACTGTCCTTGTGTGTTGATGACCACACTCAACTGCATGTGACTGGGTACGATGGTGGCTTGACCCGCTGCTGTCCTTCCCCACACCTCAACACTGGGCAGTCTCTTGTTATTTTAATGAACCCTGGTGAATTAACCTAATTCTCTCCAATTGTATCCTAGTCGATTAAAGCAAGTAACAGTGATATGTTCAGTCAAGTTTAATGAAACAAAATTACGATTGTTGATCTAAGAAGAAAATAATTAATAAAACTAGTAGGTATTGCATTCGTCTGAGAAATGAAAGTGGAATGAACAGAAATCCAGTAGAATTAGCTGCTGCTGTTTCACTGCCTAAGCTAGGGAAATGCAAAAGGTAAACAAACAGCATCAGCAGGGAAGGGAAAACGGAACTTTTTCTTTTTTTTCATCTTTCATAATCTCATGCATTATCGGTAACCGGGTGAGACATTTTAATACGGTGTGATCATCATTAAAAGGCAGATATTTATCTTATCACAGTGCATTAAACTCCCAGAAGGAAATGGGAAAAGAGAGAGAGTGAGTGAGAGACTCTCATGAACTATTTAATGAAACACTGTGGTTGTAGCTTTTCTTGATTGTTTTTCTAGAAAGAAAGAAAGAAAGAAAGATCTGATGTTGGACAAAACTGGTTCCAAACACGCCCAGACTATACCCAGAGCCTGTGCATTTTGAGAAATCTCTACTGTGTTCTGACTTTGTTTAATAATTTCTAATTATGTTCTACAACACAAAATTAAATATTTCTATCTCCATTGTGTGTACTTATTCATGAGCTGGGCATTAATCGTAAAACAATGTATCTTGTTGTTTATTTATACCAGATGTGAGTATTTATGTTGCTCTGTTCAGGGTTCCCAGCTAGGTCTTTATTTGTATACTGAGCCGCCTGGTTTTGCATGAAAATGGTTTCTGAGCTCTGGAGTTCATCTTCACTCTTGTGTTTAAAACAACAACAACTTTTTTTTAAGAGGAAGAATTTATGAATAACTAAGAGATTTCTGCTGTGGCTCCCCTGGTCTCTCACCAGCAGGGCAGCCAGAATACGTTTTGGGGACCAAGAAAATTCAATTTGGGATTTGCTTCACAGTTTACAATGCTGGCTTCTTGCAAACAAAAGCTGCCTGGGCCATGGAGAGCTTTTCTTCTGAAACACATTTGCATACTGTTAATTTTCTATTTATTTATTGACTTTTAAAGATGTATGAGTTTGTTGGGGTGGAGGGGAAAGTGCTTCTAGAATGTCTTTCTGTGTCTGCCTCCATGTTACCTAACTCAGTGAGTCACCATAAGAGTCCCCTGATAGATTTTTTTTAAAGGAGATTTTGGGGCGCCTGGGTGGCGCAGTCGGTTAAGCGTCCGACTTCAGCCAGGTCACGATCTTGCGGTCCGTGAGTTCGAGCCCCAAGTCGGGCTCTGGGCTGATGGCTCAGAGCCTGGAGCCTGTTTCCGATTCTGTGTCTCCCTCTCTCTCTGCCCTTCCCCCGTTCATGCTCTGTCTCTCTCTGTCCCAAAAATAAATAAACGTTGAAAAAAAAATTAAAAAAAAATAAAATAAAGGAGATCTTGTCTTTGTCATTTTATTAGCATAATTGACAATATAACAAAACTAACTTTGGGGTTAAATTTATACAAAATATAAAGTCTTCCTCCTATGCTGTCCCTTATTCTCTCAATTCTCCTGCCCAGTTCAATTTCTGTGTGTTAAGAGATTTTTTACTTCTACAAAAAACATAAATATGTATTTCTTCCCTCAATTCAAATTCTAGCATATTTACTGTCCTTCACTTTTTTTTCCCATTTGATATTATATCTTGGAGATTGTTCCATGTCGGATATTTAAAAACACCCTTCTCATTCTTTTTTACCGCTCTTATATTCTACTGTATGGATATGCATAAAGGATTTCATAAAGGCCCATGTTTTATTTCTAATCATAAATCAGCTATATGTGGCACAGTGATTGCCCCATAGGGCTTTTTCAATAAACATTTGCAGATCTGCACAGAACGAGCACCTAGTTAGTACACAACAATCTGGTGACATGGTTCTTTGTCCGTCTGAGTTTGTGATCAAGTAAACAAGACTCCTTCAGTACTGTGTTCAAGAGTAAAGGGTAACCGATTGAAGTATTTTCAATATCTGGGAACCTATTAGTCTGGAAAGAGTATTTCCCTTGATAACATAGGTGAATGTCAAAGTGGGGAGAGCTCCCGCATCTTTGCTGTCATGCCTTAAGACACAGGATGCACAATGGGGGGCCTACCAAAGAACTCTAGTTTGTAGGCATGTTTTATTTTGATTAATTAAAATGTTGGAAGTAGTTGACATGATTAACTAATTTAGAGATTTAACATAAACATCTGTACTTGTAGTTCCTGTTGCCTGATGATCGCACTAGAGTTGGCCTGCCTTCCTGTCAGAACAGCATCCCCTGGAGCTGAGTAGCACTGCCCTCTTCAGACAAGAGCTTGAGTGCCAGGATTTGCCCAGACTTATCCTGGCCAGCTTAAATCCTTACCAGTCTGCACTCAGTAGGCATTTAAGTTTCCCACAGTGGACTCAAGTATATAAGCCTGCAGGCTGCTTTCAAGTTATAAATGTGTATCCAACACCATGTAGGATAAATGCTCCAATAATAGCAATGATTATTGTGGTAGTAATGTTAAGATACCTGGAGAATATAAATTCCTCAGGTTGGGCATTGGGCATCTTCTAACACTTTCAGATATGCTTGGCTTTAGTCAATCGTACAGATGCTTAGTATCATTCCAGATCACCTGTGAAAATTTCTGGAAGTGTTGATACACAAAGAGGTGAACAGCAGGCAAAAAGTGCATTGCTATGAGGTGTCTGGTGCCACCTATCAATGGCAGAAATTTTTAACCATATTAGAGAAAATAATGTTGGAATGCTGGAGGATTCGGAGGACTAACATAAATGTTGAAAGAGGATGTTGCATGTCTAGTTTCCTGTTCAGTAAGTAAGGAGCTTGGAAGTTATCACTCCCTCCCAACAATAAGTAAAAAGCTAAACAAATTAAAAACAAGCAACTCTTCTTTAGTCCATCACAGCCTTGAAGTAAAGGCAAACGGCCATCTCAAAAATCTTAGAAGTGGACATGCAGATACAGGGAATCACAACCTCTTAGAAGCAGACATGCAGATACAGGGAATCACAACCTACCGGAGTAGAAACCCATGAGCTCCATGGGAACTAGTACCAAGGCAGGAAAACCTAAAGTAATTGATGAATTGCTAGAGGCTCAGTGTAGACAAGTTTGGGAGTTAAAAACTTTGTGTGTGTGTGTAGTGGGGTGGGGGGAGTTTGGGGGAATGGTATTTGGGAGATCTCCTGGAGGGCTTTTGTTTACCTCCAGGAACTCTATCAAGTTCTCATGGTAAAGATTGGAGAAAAAGCCCCTCATTGTTCCCACAGGAGCAAGGCGGGGGGAGGTAAAGTAACCATTTCGAAATTTGCCAAAGCATTCTGTGCTGTTCTTTTTAATAAGGACTGCCTTCAAGAGAAGGCCTTTATGACCCTGACATATTGTGGTTTTATCAAGGCCTAACCAACCAGAGAAGTATCCATCTCCAACCCATCCTGTCCCACCTAAAGGAGTGGAAACAAAATAGAATAAAACTGAGAAACATTTGTGAAGTTCACAGCCCAGGAGCAAAGGCTCACTAAACCCCTGAGACCTGATCATAAGGCTTTGAATGCTTTCCCTCCCCAACACCTCACCACCGCATTACTAAAGGCCTATTTATCACAGTTCCTTTGACCCCTGAATCATGTTTAGCTTACAACAAAAAATTACAAGGCATACTAAAAGGCAAAAAACAGTTTGAAGGGACAAAGAAAATGTCAGAACCAGACTCAGATATGGCAGGGATGTTGGAATTATCAGACCAGGAATTTAAGATAATTATGATTAATATGCCAAAGGCACTAATGAAAGAAGATATTGCTTAATAATCTGGAAATTTATTAATTTGGTAGGTATCCTATTGCCTTATACATGGTGCACTGTGCATTTTTGACTGACCTTGGACACCTTATGGAGGGAAAAAAAGGAAAGTTTACGTATGGAAGGAGAAAACCTATTCAAGGGTAGGCAAAGACAAAGTCAGCCTAGAATGTGAGAGTGTTGAGACAGAGGAGACTTCCCAGACCAGACGCCTGCTGACAAAAAGATCCTGTTAAATGCAGGACACCTGCCACCTGAGGGTCATGGAAGAGGAAACTGGGAGTCCAGGTGCCAGTCTGCCAGCCACAGGAATTATAATGTGTGCTGTGACACCCCTTCTGATCATTCCCTTCCTTTTGCTTCACTTAGGTTCCCCAGGTCTGTCTGAAGATCTACCGCTTAGACCCCACGGCTCTTGAACTCCACAGAAAGCCAGGCATTCTTCATCCACGGGAAGGCCCTAAATATTTACTTCCACATAACTCAAATGTTGTGATTTGTGTTCTGTAGAAGACAGGTCACCCAATTAAATGCTTCATGTTCCTTGTCTCCTGCCAGTCATTTGTCAAAACAAAACAGAACAAAAACAAAACAAAACAAAACAAAACAAACAACAACAACAAAAATGGGTGCCAACCATTGTATGTTCACCATCTCTGCACTCTTCCAACTGCATCCTTCAGGGAGGAGGGCGAGGAAAGAGTGTACCCTGACATCCACACCTTTGTTTGCTCAGAAAACAGGGAGACAGCTAAGTAAAAACACCACATTTTAAAAGATAGATCATAATGCAGAAACCACTTTCGAATCTGGCATCTTTTACTAGTAACAATGCCAGTAATAATCAGACTGTGAGGGCGGGAGCTATCAAAAAGCAACACTATTCACCCTACTCATTGAGTCAGTTCTAGAAGGGGGGTAGTACAGAGAGGGGCTTTTACCTCCAAGTCTCGAGTTTGATTCCAGATATAATGAGAATGACCAAATGTCACTCTAATTAGAAGGCAATAAAGTCCATAGCAAAATGAATTCCACAGTTTGAACTTGCTTCAAGGGAACATTTATCTTCATTATGGGATGTGCGTTCTTGGGGCTTGGTGGACATTTCTGTTTTAAAAAGGCTTGTGCCATAATGAGTGTGAAGATGGAAATCTTTGCCCAATTCCAAGTGCTTGGGGCTTGCCTGGAACAGAGAACCTCAGCCTCCAGGTGCAGATCAGCCGAGTCTGGCCACCCTTCCAGACTGCTTTCCTGTAATTGTTCCTAGAGAAGAAAGGACAGAAAAATACCCCTAACATTGCAGAAATGATGAAGTTCCTGAAATTAGACCTGCTAAAAGGGTAAAGGTCTATTATTGCTTAAAATCTCCTAAAGTTGTATACTCCCTTTGCCCCTTTCTCTCTGTCTTTAATTGAAATATGAAATTTTGTGGGAGGTATAGCCAATTGATTCAATAAGTCAAAAGCTTAGGCAAGCAGCTTATTTTGTCCAGAAGCAACAGTTGTTTTTTCTTCTCTTTTCTCTTCTTTTCCCCTGCAGGTTCCTACACGGTCTGTCTCCTTCCCAGCCCCAGAATGGCTGTCAAGGGAGGCAGTGGCCTTACTCTTATAGGAGACTTTTAGGGCCACTGAATCACTCAGGTCGAACAGTGACTGGCAAATGAACCTTTTGGAAATTGGAGTTTCCTTTTTCCCAACCTTATCCCATTCTGCCTTGCTCAGAGTTGCAATTTAAGTGAATGCATCCTTGTCCTCCTTCAAACATGCAGCATGTTGGGAAGACCATATCTAGGAGCCAGACATAGAGCCGGAAGAGAGAGTGGGAGGCAGCAGAGACGGTGACATCTCCCAGCAGACTGCGACAAAGCTAACTTGTAATGTGTGAGTAACATAAAAAAAAAAAAGAAAAGAGCAAAGTTGGCACTTCATGACCTGTAGATTTTTACTCTGTCTTTCCATTAAAATGGAAAGATTATCTGATTTGTCTCTCTTATAGGATTCTAGTAAGAAATAAATGCAGTATTAC
The DNA here is from genome assembly GCF_016509475.1 of Prionailurus bengalensis. Classification (NCBI taxonomy): domain Eukaryota; kingdom Metazoa; phylum Chordata; class Mammalia; order Carnivora; family Felidae; genus Prionailurus; species Prionailurus bengalensis. The sequence continues at coordinate 60,767,326 of NC_057356.1, forward strand.
ATGTGAATGTGCTGGGCAAATGATTTAAAAAGTCAACCAATCACTTCCCTATATCTAAAACAGTGCAAGCACAGATAACTAAAAGTCACCAATAAATTCGGACTGCAAAAGTAAGCATACGTAAGCTGAGGCTGGTAGTCTAGATTTGTTTTCACATGTGTATATAGTCCACCTCACCAACTCTTGGAGAAGTTGTGGCGTGGCCGTAGTGACAAGTGCGCACGTTCTGGAGCCAGCCTTCCTGAATTGAAACCTTTCCTCTGCTGTGAGACACAGAGTAAGTTATTGTTCCTTTGATCGTTTATCTGTCAAAAGGCAGTGACTTGGGGAGAATGTCTGGAATGGTGGTATCTGGGCAGAGTAAGGGCTCCCTTAACATTGGGTATTCTTTCTTCCTCCAGTAAGCCTCCTGGATTCCTGCCCCAATATATTATACTCTCTTCCCCCTTTTTGATAAGTTCTTCTGCCCTGTATATTTGAAACTGATGTTTTCTTTGATTTCCTCTGTGTTTGGGAGGTTTTCCCTGACTCTTCAAACCCGTAGTGGTGTCTCTCCTCTCTGAGCTCCTGGAGTACTTACTGATAGTCCCTCTGTGGGAGCTGAGTTACAGACTGCCTGTTGGTATGATTTTGTTGTTGTTTATTATTTTCCAGGAAGCGGCATTAGCAGTAGAATTAATTTAAACATTGAAATCAATAGGCAAGGGATCGAGCTGTTGATCCATCAACCTCAAGACCGTCATTCAACCTCTTTGAGCTTTATTATATTAACCTTTAAACTGAAGATGATGATAATAATACCTACCTCACCATTGGTAGGATCAACAGAGAGAAGGTTTGTGAAAGATCTTGATGAAATTGATTTACTGTTTATATGTGCTCATTGTATCCAAATTAAATATAAGATCTTTAAGAAATGAAGTGTTATATGTCTCAGAGTCCTACAGCATCTGGCAGAATGTTTTGTGTCTAATAGATACTCAATAAATATCCACTGATGATTGAGTTGATGTATTGAATAAATACATTAATTAACATAGATGCAGATTGAAAGAATTCATGGCATGATTTGGAATAATTAGAAGAGATATGTAATATGCAAGGCAGATAAATAATCCCAAAGAAAGAAATTGAGGCTTGAAAGTTAAAAGGTGTTTGTCTATCTATGGTATGTATATGTGTATGTGTGGAATGGGGGAAAGGAGAAGGAGAAAGCCTTAAAAACTGGGAGAATAACTTAATTTTTAAAAGGTGTTAAAATTTTTAAAAATCAAAAAACTTAACTTTTAAGTTTCACTATACGAGAAAAAGGCTAAGAGTAGATGTTCTCTCCTCACCATACTGGGCACAAATTGGAAACAGAAGAGGAGAGGATGCATATACCCACCTTGTGCCACTGACCTTCCATGTTGATGAAGCCAAAGCCTTCTGTGCAATTTTAATCTCAACATGGACAGTGTTTTCTCCTTTCCTTTCCTCCTCTGTCTCTTCCTTTTCACTTCATTAACTAACCCTAAGCTCATCCTGGCTCAAATTGTGGAAGAAATGGTTTAGTTAGTGCTTCAGTTCTGGTTTTGAACCATTTTCCCCACTTTAGCATTACTCTTTTCCATAAATAAATAACTAAATATGACCCATCTGAAGCTGAGACTTTAAATGTTGGGTCTCAGGCACGTTATGACCAGAAAATGAATGTATTGATTTTTTTAGTTGGGGATAGGATGGGATGGAATGTACTTTAGCTTGATTGCAGCACATAATTTCTCAAGGAGTATGTAAACAAATTGGAAGGATCACATGGGCAAGGTATTAGTATAAGTAGGCCTTCCACAAATTAGTGTTCTAGGGATAACACCCATCATCATACAGATGCTTTGAAGACTGTAAAAAGTCTAGTACCTGGAATAAGAAACTCTTAAGAGCAGTGGTTTCAGTGCTAATAGACTCAAATTCCTCATGTTTATTATTTTCTAGCATCCAGTGTAGTACCCTTAAATAAAATTCATGAATGTATAACTTATAGCACACATAGGTTTTAAAAAATGTAACATTAAAACTTTAAAGATTAATAAGAGGAATGTAATATACAATAAGATAATATTTATTATAATATTTAAATGCACAGGCAAACTACACTAGGAAACATAATAAAGTGGTTAGATGCTTCCACCTATACATAGAATCTTTATGAACGAATCGAGTACAAATCACGTTACTGCAGCGTGTGACATTGGTATTCAAATACCAGGCGTGGTATTGTCATCAGTGAAATTATTTTTTAAAATGAAAAAAAAAAACTCTTGATATAGTTCAGAACAAAACAAAAATGATCTTTCTTTGATTTATTGGATCGTTGCACTTATGGAAAAACCAGTGTCTGCTAAAACTGATTTTGTTTATATAAAGCAGGTGTAGGATGTAGGCTTCTCTACACGAAAGACTGGCAAGGCATTCAAAATTTCTCTGGGACCTAGGATATGTTTTTGCATATGATTTTCCACACATGGCAATAGATGAGCCTCTTTTGGTTTCCAACAACTAAATTTCAGTAGCGCTCACCAATACATTTAACAACAAAAATGCCCCCAGAGAGCTGTATTGACTCTATTGAGAATCATTGTTTGGGGAGTGAAGACCCATGGAAGGACAATGTACCACAATTTTTATGTGAGTAGGGGCCTTTCTAGGATCTCTAGGATCAGTAAGAAACATCGATGCTTCAGAGAGTTGGAAGAAGTAGAAACAGGGCAGATGAGTTCAGCATAATATGGAAGATAGCTATGAGACTCCTAGTCCCATTTATCATTGTGCTCAGTGCCCACACTCTCCCACAAAAGGGTTTACAAAAGCTACGTTCTCCAGAGGGGGATCTCAAACTACCACTGGGTAAATTTGGGACATTCAGCTGATTTAAATAATCCAGACAAAACCATAAGCAATGAATACGAATTTTTCTTAAGAGGAGGATTATATTTTTGGTTAACGTTTATGAGTTTTTGCCCCAGCTCTATACTTCAATTTGTGATGAATGATAGTCATAAAAGATCCCACTAGGGTCACCACAAGTGAACTGAAAAATTAAGTGTTTCCTCAAGACACCTTCCATGCCTTTCCTCCGACTCAAAGACTAAAACAATCTCACTGAAATGCCTTCCAGCCCAGACTCTACTGGATTAGGATTTGCTTTATACCAACAATCCCCGTACCTCTCAGTTTGAATACCTTCAGGAGCAGAAAAGTCACAAAAAATGTATGTATGTATGTATGTATGTATGTATTTGTAGCTAGAGCGGTAGAGGGGGAGAGAGAGAGAGAATCTTCCTTAGGCTCCAGGCCCAGCATGGAGCCCAATGTGGAGCTCGATTTCAGGACCCTGAAATCATGACCTGAGCTGAATTGAAGAGTCGATGCTTAATTGACTGAGCCACCCAGGTGCCCCCAAAATTCACTTTTTGATTCAGATCAGTACGATACACATATGGGAAAACGATTTACTCTTTGATCACTTGCTTAACTGAAGTCAACGCTAGTCTTCTGTCTCATGATCTCAATCAGTAATGTTTTGCCATAAAATTTTCATTCTACTCCAAGTGTCACAATATTGTGTGCTGTTTCTCTTACCCTAGCCGTACCCGTCAAGGTTCAATCTTTGCACTAGCCACGTAGGAATGAAGATGAATGAGTAATATCCTCTCCTTTATTTTCTAATGCCATATGTCAGAGAGCAAGCAAAAAAATAATTTTTTTATGAAGCTAAAACAAAACAACAGTTTTCTCTAGTTTTCTTCTTCCCTGGCAAACATAGGCATCTGACAGCATAGACATTAGGTTAGTAATAATTGGAGTCCTTGTGGAGCAAATTTTATAACTTTGATGCTTACCTTAGTTCTAATCATGTCTTTTTGTCCCTAGAAGAATCTTTTTTAAAAACATAGAACAGTCAAATGAAGGGTCTTCACAAAGGCCACTTGGTGCCTGTGGGGGCTTTTCCAAAAGATCCACTTGAGACATGCTTTTTGCATATCCCAAATGTGTCTGAGCCTCCACATGGTAGCAGGTGTCTGTTTATTATCCCTTGATTTACAGCATACATAGCATAATTCCATAATTATCAAAATAAATTTATGTTTTATTAATCATATGTTTTGCTATATTGAATACTATAAGCATACAATGCATGCTATACATTCATCACAAAGATACACATTTGAAAAAGAATATATATATATATATATATATAAGCCACCTGTTAGTCTCAGGAGGGTCATTTTGCCATGAAATTTATGAAACAAAGAAGGTTGAGAAGTCACAAGACATGTATTTCCTAGTGTTTTTCACTGTACACACAGAAGCTTGGTTTTTGATTCACCATTCTCTAGCCTCAGGAAAGATTACAATACCACCACCACAAATGTTTATTGCAAAGTTACAGCATTCCTGGTACTGTGATACATTATTTACATAGTTTTTTTTTCAATTCTTATAACAACTCTATAGGATAAGTTTAATTAGTATTGCCAATAAATAAATTGAAGTGTGGGAAATGTAAATAATTTCCCAAAGTTTGGAGCCAAGGTTTGAAGGCTTGCTAATTCTGGAACCTTGTACTTGACCTTTTTCTATTGCTAATAGAATTCTCTAGCAAAGGAAAAGTTTTGCACTCATATTAGATATTTCATTGTGGAACTTCTGTAGGGATTTTCATTTTTCCTTGTTGATTCAACCAGGAAAAAAATACAAGAAGACGTCGAATTTAGGTTACCTTCCTAACCAGGAGAAGAGAGGAGGTCTGTAAAAGGTCTGGAACAATAATACATCTTTATTAACTAGCAGCTCCAGCTTCCATAGGCAGCTGCCTAAAATTCTGGTAGATCCTGAGAACGAGCTTCCATGAGATTCTGACCAAAAAGGAACCATAGCATGTCTTCCAGGGCTAATCTGGAAGGCCTCACATAAGATGTCCCTAAATTAGGGAAGCTTCTGATTATAAGCAGTTTAACCTGGGATGGAATTGAAATCCTCAACAGGATTTAATTTTACATAGTTTTAAATTTACATAATTTTGTAATCAAGAGAGTTATTTTTTTTAACAATAGGGATTACAATGATAAAAAGAATACCCTGTTTTACTCTATTGTGTGATTTCTAAAGTTTCAGTGCTTTATTGTTTCAAGTCATATCCCCAATCCTTTGTGTATGTATAAACTTTCACATTATGAAATAAGGCTAGACCTAACCATGATGTCCTTCAGTAAGTGAATGAATGAATAAATACATGGTGGGACATTCAGAAAATGGATATTATTCAGCACTAAAATTAGCTATTAAGGCATGAAAAGACATGGAGGGAACTGTAATGAATATTACTGAGTGAAAGAAGCCAATCTGAAAAGTCTACATACTATATTGTTCCAACTATATGACATTCTGGAAAAGGAAAAACAATGAGACCAATAAAAAGATCAGTGGTTGCCCATGATGGGGTGAGGGAGAGATGAATAGGTAGAGTACAGAAGATTTTTAGGGGACTGAAAATACTCTGCACAATATTGTAATGATGAGTATATGTCGTTATACATTTGCCCAACCAATAGGATGCACGATACCAAGAACAAACCCTAAGGTAAACTATAGACTTTGAGCAATTATGATGTATCTAAGTCAGATTCTCCTTGGTAAACAATATACTTCTGGTTAGTAATATTGGTAATGGGGAAGGCTATGTAGGGACAGGGCATTTTGGGGAAATCTCTGTACCTTTCTCTAAATTTTGTCATAAATCTAAAACTTTTCTTTTTTTAACTTCTTTTTTTTAACATTTATTTATTTTCAGAGAGAGAGAGTGTGGAAGCGGAGCAGGAGCAGAGAGACAGGGAGAGAGAATCCCATGTGCTGTGAGCATGGAGCCGGACATGGGGCTTGATCTCTTGAAGTGTGAGTTCCTGATGTGAGCCAAAATCAAGTTGGATGCTTAACTAGCTGAGCCACCCAGGCACCCTTATATATAAATCTTCTAAACAATTAGGTCTGAAAAAATAAGGTCAGAAATATTGTTTCTAACCACTATGGCAAAATATAAATGACTATTAATGAGGCATGTGTTTTGGTGCAAGGTACACAGTAAGGGAAGAAAGAAAGAGAATAACTTTGTGGAAAAGTGAGACTCCAAGAAGAGATTGGGAATCTAAAAGATTAGAATCTTTTCTGCAAAGATTTCTCATGTGTTCATTGCTCTCTGGTAACCTCAAATGCTTGCTTATTATCCTACCTGGACTCATGCACAAGCCTTTGCTTATATATTTTGTGATTCCTGAGTTTATGTTTTATCTAATAAATTCAAGTGGAGTAAGGACAATGCCCTCTATCTTTGTATATTCTCCACATCATAAAGAACACTACTTAAGAAATTGATAAATGCTTGCTGAATGACTTCCTGATAAAATTGATAAACCAAAACACAGAATGTGAAAACAAAAAGTGGATTTGAAGGCTAACACAAACCCACCCCACATTTTGAAATTCAGAAAAGTTAAGCAACTTGCCCAAGGTCACACCAGTAGTTGGTAGCCATTCAGGACAAGAACTCAGGTGTTCTAACTCCCAATCTAGTATCCTCCATTATATTGCGAGCTGTCTCATGGAGCCTAACAAATTAGGCCTCAGGAATGTTATATGTTTTCTATTGTCTTCATTTTTCTTTTAAATTTGGCACACAATTTTTGTTCATTGGACCATCTAAAGTTCTACTTTTCATTGTTCAAGGGAATTGTCCCTAGAACTATCAACAAAAATGACAGGGATATCTATCCGTCTACTCATTCATCCATCACATATTCCAGTACAGTTATTTACATAGCACAGTGACACTGTGAGCAAACACATGTGGAGAAAAAGAGAAATAGGAGAGGACAAAAAAGACATCTGGGATTTTTATGAGCCATTTTCCTTACAGTGTGCAATACCCAATAAGCATTATGTATACAGTAGGTGTATCTGTCACGGTCTGTATGATGCTTTGGTGATAGTGCATTAGCCATTATCAGTAGAGCCATTACAAAAGCCACTACCCCAACTTCTGCTGAGATGCATACATTGGTACATTGCCAAATAGTTGCATGTGAGATAGAAATCTGCAAGTTTATTAGACATTATTATACTTACAGAAAACCTTAGAAACTTCTTGCTAACAAGACAAATAGGTTCCCAGAACTAGTGCCTGTGATTCACACACTTAAATTGATGTCTTGCACCAAGTTGTTGACAAAAAGAATCCTATTGTGTGGTTCTGCATTTGTTTCATTAATACGGTCCTACATACACAAACATACTCACATGTACGGATACAATCACACCCAAACACATACACACATGCACACACACACACATATGCAAACTTTCAAAGTCTTAGGATTAGAATTTAAGATGGCTAAACTAGTATTGAACTCCAAACTCCAGGTCTCTTCTCCTATTTTCCTGAACACCAATTAAATGACTGAGCACATGGTCGGTACTCAGCAAATAGACTGAACTATTGATTGTTTTTTTAAAAAACTGTCACAATCTCTTCACATTCTGTTTTATAACCAGGCAGAATTTCTATGGCCATCAAATGGTGATCAATTTCTTCAAGGAAGTGAGTTAGATCCTGAAGGAAAGGAAGGTGATTTGGCAGTTACAGAGTTTTAGGTTGCTATTTTTTCTTTTTATTCAGACAGCGTATATGGTAGTAGTTGGAGGGAACGGGGCTTCTATTTCGTTAGTGATAATTGTGCTCCTGTCTCATAAATCTGAGAGGAAACAAGACAGCTCTCCCTCCACACTGCTCCTTCTAATCTCTTCCATAACACCATTCCTCTACCCAAACATGAACACACTGGGGTCCAAGCTGAACTTCAGTCAGAAAGACCAAGAAAAAAGCCTTTCAAGATCTTCCAACTCTGGATTCCTGTGAAGAGTCAGAACTGATGCCTGCTTCTCCCTCCAATCCAGCTGAAAAACAAACAAACAAAAAAAAATCTTTTCTTTACCTTCTCAGATCCCCTTCCTTTTTTCTTCCTTCTAAAAAGAATTTTTTACTTCTGGAAGGAGAGAGAAGCAGAGAGGGAAAATAAATGTCATATGTGGCTGGTCTGGAGCAGAAATGTCTATGGTTTAGGACATATGGGATATTTTTCACAGTTATGGGGTACAAAAGTACTGGAGAGAGGAGGAAGCGATTTTTACCGTATTTCCAGTGGGTCATAAATTAGATCTCCTTAACATCCTTCAAGACATGTTATCAAAGAATGAAATTCTTTTTAAACATTTCTCTGGCTGATGAACTGCTTCTTGAGTACAGTATTTTGGAGAGACTCAACCATGGTGATTTCCAAGTCCATAGTATTCAGACACCTAGACTTAGAGGTTGACCTTTATAGGTACCTGGTCCTACCTCTTGCATAGGCGTCACATCTAAACTGCTTGATTATTAGAGGATTTTTGGCAGGTCTCCAGTTGAGTACTCCTGATGCTTATATTTCATATTTAACTGAGAAAAAATGCATTGCTACAACTTCTATGCATAAGTTGTGGTGTTCTCTGGAGATGCATGGAATACTACTACTTCTTTCTTCTCTGTCTCACTAACCTACATTATCAGTAAGTTTGTTCTTACATCCTTCAGTAAGTATGTTCTCCTCTACTCTGAATGTAACCGGTTCCTTTAATATCTCCTATGGCATATTTCCAGACCCTCTAAAATGACTTTCCTTCTCATCTGAACATATTTTATGTGAGTATCATACCTAAGCTGTGATGCATAACTAAGTATAACACTCTAGAAGTAGTCTAAGTGTGATTGCAAGGGCTCAGGGAGACTATTATTTTCTTTTATATTTTATTTATATTTTTCTTGGCATTGTACCTCATTTTTCCTCTCGCATGCTGTTAGGCCTGGTTGAATAACCTTCCATATTCTATGATAAAGCTTGCACACATGCACTAATCTGCACCTTTTCAGGGGTAGCTTGCTCAGTCAGTATGATAATGAACTCTGGAGTGGGATCTAAATGGGTTTAGATCCCAGCTGGACCATTCACAGGCTAAAAGACCTTGAGGTAGTTTATCAGTCAGTCTTTTCACTTATGCATTGTTTTTAGCCAATGCACTACATATACCACCTTATGTATTCCACTCGATTAAATGTTATCTTTCCAGTTTGGGCACTTTATTGTAGATATTTAAGGTGTTTTAAAAATTTAATTAAGGCATTCAAAGCTTTCATAATTGAAATGGTTCAAGTGCTCATTCTTCTACCAGTTTTTCATCATCTGCCTGGAAGAATAATATGTCTTGTACATCCGTGGTACTTAGAGTGGTCTGTGGATCAGCAGGATCAGCATCACATGGAGGCTTATTAGACAGGCAGCCTCTCAAGCTTCACCTCAGACCTACAAATCAGAATTTGCTTTTAACAAATTACCCAGGCGACTCATTTAAAGTTTGAGAAGCTCTGTTCCTAAATCATTATCTCCCGAGTAGAGGAGAGTATTAACCAATAGAGCACACTGGACAATTGCTTCTACATCAGCAATAGCTCGTTAGTAAATTTGTATATGCTCAATAAATATGAGAACACCTGACGCTACTGTGATTTTAACCATGTTATGTCACTTCCCGAAAGCTGATGGTAAGAATTTCGAGTGGTGTCTCTATTTCCTCCCAGTTGAATTCCAGCTCTTAATCTGAATGAATGTGGGCCAAAGCTAGGGAGCATGAATGCCCCTATGTTCTGAGGTTTGATGCTTGGATTCAAACCTTGCCTTGGATGCTTACTCTCAGTGTGACTTGGGCTACTTGCTCATTACCTTCTAAGTCTCAGTCTCTACATTTGTAAAAGGAGGATAATAATAATACCTTTCTCTTGGTTTTATTGAGAAGATTAAACAAGGTAAGCCGTGTAAATAATTGAACAAAATGCTTAAAATGTAGTATGTGTTCTCTTCCTTTTCTGAATTCTCACAATGCCTGTTATTTAAAGTGTTTGCTTTGGTTCATAACTGAATTTTCCATACATTGTCTCAATATTTATACTCTACGTGGCTTAATGATAAGGATATTATCTTATGCAGGTGCTCCTTAAGCCATGAACAGGCTGGTTGCCTAATGTTCATAGGTGAGGCATTTGGGGAGTTGAAATGCATTTTTCAGTAGAATCTTACCCCAATCCACAAATGCACATCTAAACAATGAAAGGGCTAATAATAGTTATACTATTGTACTACTACTACCAGCAATAGTCACACTGTATTGTCTAGCCACCCCCATAACAATATATCTATTGGAAAACCCATTTACTGTTCTTATGTGGGCTCCTTTTGCCTATAGAGATAAATACCTACATAGATAAATAGCCCCAGCTTTGGACTTAAGTCTTGGATTTGAGTCTCAGCTTGCATATTTACTAAACTCTGAACTTTATTCAATTTAAATTATATGGGCTTTCATTTCCTTAGAATTGTCAACATCCTCAGCAGGTGACTAAAAAAATAAATATTGATTAGAAATATCTTTGTAAACCCTTAATACCTGGGAAAAATCATGAAGAAATAACAAGTGATGCTGATGATACTTTGACTATGGTGCCCTCTCTACTCTAATAGAGATTTTATGCACAATCTATGCTTTGTATAAGCTTTATGATTCTTCATGGAAATTCCTGAGACAGGTATTAGAAGTAATTAGTGAAATTGATTTCTGTCAGCACCACAATTGCTATTTATTTCCACCACTGACCAAATATGGAGATGGCCATATGATATCAAGGATGCTAAAAGCTGCCCTTAAGTAACTCCCCCACTAGCCTGCTATGGGGTTAAGTTGCTCTAATGGTATTATTCCTTAAGGGTTTCTAGTGAAACTATAGTTCTTCTTTTTTTATAATCTGGGTCAAGGCTAATGCGTTATCCTAGGAGGGTTCATATATTAGGTAGTTAACATATTAGCAGGGGTTATTGTCTCTGATTAAGCCATTACCACCCACTGTCCTCTAGCAAAGAAAAGGATCCTGGGGGAATGGGGTACATGATGTGCTCATTTTGATGAAAAAGAGGCAAAATTAAAAGCTTGAGACTAAGTTTGGGGCTAGTTAAATTCTTGGTACCATGGCTTCCAGGAACTAAATCATTGAGATTGGGTTTTTAGAAGAGGCTTCAAGAAAAGTAAATCCTGTTAGGTGCCTGAGTGGCTCATTCAGTTAAGCGTTTGACTCTTGATTTCGGCTCAGATCATGATTCATGGTACGTGGATTCGAGCCCCACCTTGGGCTCTGTACTGACAGTGCAGAGCCTGCTTGGGATTGTCTCTCTTCCCTTCTCTCTGCCCCTCTCCCATGCATGCTCACGCGTGAGGGCTCTCTCTCTCAAAATAAATAAACTTAAAAAAAAAACTCTGCAAAAAAGAGTAAAACCCAATTTATTATCTTTTTCAAGGGCCAGAATTTGCTTACATGCTGGATTTAATATGCAGTTAAGCATAGGATTTATATCAAAATATTAAGGCCTTTCAGTTTCCTTTAAGACTTAAAACTAGTGGCTAAACTTCCTATCAAAGAGATTGCTTCCTTTATCATCAATACATGGAACTCATTTTATGAAATTTGTTTCAGTTTTCATTTAATTTCATATATATACATCCACATTCACATACATCTATTGTAGAATAATTTTCAATTTAAAACAAAACATCACTTCTTCATATTTTCTAATATTTTTGGGCCCTGGAAAAATTTCATCTCATAGACCTAAAGCTGTAAGATGATAATATTGAAATGCAAGTCACAAGCTTCAATTAGGTACAATCAGAAATCATGCGGTGACTTCATTAAGTATCATTAAGAATGATCAAAATATTGCTCTTAGGAAAAATACATCAAAAGCATTGCATTTACACATTGATTAAACAGGATCTGCAATTTCTAAAATCTGGTACGAGAAAAAAGAATGGAGTAAATTAAGTGCTCATATCCCACTTAGCAACAAGGGAGTGCTTAGCAACTGGAAAAGGAAGAAATAAAGGGAGATGGTGGAAAACAAAGTATGATCAGCCTGGAAACTGGGGGAGGAATCGAAAAATGACAATGAAACTAATTGGGGCTGGAAGAGAGGTTGCTGTCCCAGGAGCAGTGGGCAAGTTGACGTCAGCCTGTTCTGTATAAGATCTTTATTTTCATTTTTAGCTTCAGGAAATTAAGCTCATGATTAGGAAGCAGGAGCACCAGGAGGACTCTGGCCACAATGGTGAGTGTGGCCAGAGTCATCTTTCGTGACATGCATGTAACTGTTTATAAACCTTTTCCCTTTTACTCAGACATAGGTACATAGCCCAGGTCTCAGTTCCACAAGGTCTTAAGGAGGCTTAAGGTAGATTTGATATTGAATCCCTTTGAGAACTCTTTAATGGTATTATTGTTCTGATTACTCTCCCTGATCCTTTTGCCCTGCATTTGATACACCCTCCCTGGGAAGCCCCATGCACCCCATGGCTTCAACTCCCATTGTACACTCATAATTCTCAACCCTTCTTGTTCTCTCAGAGACTTCCCTGTGCTTAAATCTGTGCCCATGATTCTTCCACAAAGCACATAACCTAATAGGACAAACTTCATTCTCCCCACACTCTTGCTCCCTACGTACATTTACCATTTTAGGAAGACTTCATCCATGCAGGCACCCCATCTAGAAACCTCCCTATATCTATCTCTTTACCACCCAACTCCAGTTGTTAGCGAATTTCATTGGTTCTTTTTCTGAAATAGATGTCAGATCCTCTCTTCTTCACAATCAATTTGAGATTAAAAAAACAAACAAACAAAAAACCAAAGAAAAAATTCATCCTCCTTCACCATGAGCAAAATCCAAATACTTAGCCTCACAGGAAAGTTCTTCATCATCTGGCCAAACTGATGCTTCCTTTTAACCTTGGTACGTCCACTTCCTACTTGCACTTAGACCATGTTCAGTCCATTTCAAGTGTGTCCTCGGTCCTGGAATGTATCATGTTTCCTGACAATTCTTGTGTAAAACTCATGGTGTGTTCTTCTTTAGCATGTCCTTCCCTTTCTTTGAAACTAAAAAACTTTCACAGGGTCTTAGTGCTTCCCACTCCATATCATTCCTAGACTGGACATATGGTAAAATCCCATACTGATTTTTGTCTATCACAGAAATCTCAAAGGAACAGACATTTGCAATCTAACTTCAGACATTTCAGTACCACCAAAAATAGCAGGCACTCAACAAATACCTGCTTAATTAAATTCAATATATGGACAAGGATCCAGAATCCCCCAAATCAGAACTTAAGGAGGAGGAGTAGGAAATGTTTTCGGCAAACATTTTAGGCTTTGCAGGCTATGAAGTCGCTGTGGCAACAAATAAACTCTTCCACTGAAAGTAGCCATAGGCCAGTACAAATTGAGCATGGCTGTGATCCAAGAAAACTTTATTTGTGGACACTAAAATTAGAATTTCATATAATTTTCAGTTGTCACCTAATAGGATTCTTTTGATTGCTTTCCAACCATTTAAAACTGTGGAAGCAATTAGCTCAAGAACCATATAAAAACACTCAGCCAGCTGGATTTAACCCACAGGCTGTGGTTTCTGATACCTGCCACGACTTATCACCTGTTTCATCTCCTTATTTGGTTAATACTTTATATGAACTCTCATTTTAGGTTTTGCCATCTACAGTTTGTCTAGTGCATATATCATTTAACATAATTCATATTCATGTCATTGCCTTATCTAGCCATCATTTTGGCTATGTCCCAACCAGAAAGTCCCCCAAGCCACTCGTTCAGATATACCTTCTTTGCTAGTAGTGTAACTGTTGACCTCCAACACTTGTTAAGGTTATGTATATTGAACATGCAAAGATCTTGGCCCATGCATTCTAGCAATCTTAGAATAAACACAGAGCTTCTGTATGAGCCAGTGTTTCACAATCATTTACTACTTAGGCATATCCCATATTGTCACAATTAATTTTTCAGTAACTACTAGCTTCCTGAGAATCTGAATTTTTTCCTGAATTGCCATCTTCTCATCTATCAAAGCAATTTCTTCCCCCATCTAAAGCATTTAAATTTTTTTAAACAGAGAATCACTTCTAATCTTATTAATATTACTAAATTGATCTTACTAACCTTGCCTCCCCCTCTCCCCAGTATGAAATTATGAACTCCCATAACTTCTGTGGTAACTCCCTTTCTGCCACCTTCAGTATGGCCAACACACCAAGACACATTATGATTCTGACTTAGTCTCTGTTCAGGCTACTGTAACAAAATGCCATCGACTGGGTCCTTATGAACAATAGAAATTTATTTTTGAAATGTACTTCTGTTGCCTGAGAAGTCTAAGATCAGCATTCTGGAAGATTCAGTGTCTGGAGGGGACCCATTTCCCGGCTCACAGACAGCCATCTTCTCTCTGTTCTTACATGTGTTTTCACAAGGAGTGAAAGAACTCTCTGGGAACTCTTAGAAAGGCACTAATGCCATTCATGAGGGCTCCACCCTCATGACCTCATCATTTCCCAAAGGCCCAATTCCAAACATTGCCATGTTGCGAGTTAGGTTTCAACATATGAATTTTGGGGGCACACAAATATTCAATTCATAACAAATACATGTAATTATACTTAAAAGAAGGATGACTACAAAAGGAAGAAGAGGAGGGGAAATAAGAAGATTAAAAGAATACAGAAAGGAGGAAGCAGTAAGAGGGAAAGGAGATCAAAAAAGAAACAAATAGGATGGTTATATAATACAATATATATTTAAAAATTATAATCTATAAGCCTCTTTCACAACTATTATCTTCTACGAGCTGGGAAATGAGAAAAAAAGTAGTTTTAAAATGACCTGGAGAATTTAATCAGTCAAAAAGAGAAAGTAGGCTCAAATCACATTTTTTTAAACTCTTTTGCTTGAATCATACTCTGTTCGAAAGTCTGATAGAAGATATTTCAGGCTGACAGTTTCTCTTCCTCAAGTTCCATCTGTGTTCAGACTCTGGGCATCCTGGGTCTTTTTATCTGGATAGAAATCAAATCCTAGTACAGCATCAGAATGTTCTACCCTCTTGCAATGGCATTTAGATTCCTCTGCTGCTATTTCAAAAGACGTCCAAACCTATAAATATTAAGCTATGTTTTGGGTCCCTAACCTTGAGGGAGGGCAGATGCCATTTAATTTTGCCAAGGGAAGAGAAAAGGTGCCAGTGTAGGCAAGGGGAAGAAACAAAATAAAACAAAACAAAACAAAAAATGTCAAATCTGATTGATTAAAAACCAGGTAGGCAAATCAGCAAGGGCTGGTCCAACGTCACTGGAGAGTGAGGTCAGACAGGGCTGTTTTAAAATTATTTGGTATTTTCAGAAATTGATTACTTAGGGAGAGCATTAAGAAGTAGCTGTGCGCCTTCATTTAATGGGCCAGTGCCTCTCGTACAGGGCTGGAGTCGTCACATTCAATCTCATCTACTCCTTGTTAAGTTGTGCTTTCTTCTGGAGCGTGTTTATTTATTACAGATGCTATAAGCATAAACGACAAACTAGAATAATAAATAATTCCCTAAATGGGATTTTGTGAGCAACACCTCCCCGCCCATCTCTCTACTCCCAACACCCAATGTGACAGACACCATTGCTTATAAGCCTGTGAATGTCTGTGGGCCTGAGACACAAGTTCTTTTCTGTCCAAGCATACATTGCTGTAGGTAGACAGCAACTGATGTGGAGAGAACTGAGGGACACTGGGATGTCCTCCTATTCCCCAAAAGTGTTCCTCAGTCATCCACTCCTTGAAGGGACGTCCCATTGTTTCTTTGAGTTGGGAACAACCTTTGCAAATGTAAACAGTCTTGGGAGAAGCATCATTCGTTATTGCAGTCATATGTATACAACCTAGGGTAAATTAATTTTGTTGATCATTCTCCCACCCTGTCAGCTGGAAACAGGCCCTGAAAGGAAAGGTTGCTGAGAAGGAAAAAAGCAAGGAAAATTTTGGAGTATGGGTCATGGACCAAGGAGCTGTAGTTGGGTACCACCTCATCATATGAGAAGAGAGCAAGTTTAGTGAAAATGCACACACACACACACACACACACACTCCACTCAAAATCAAAAGTTGACATTCATCTTTAATTTCAAATCTGATAACTGACTAAAGATGCCTTCATTTATCCAGAGATCATTTGAAAACTCCTACTATGACATGGTGAGAGTCCTCACTAGAAACTCAGCTGGCTTATTCCTACACACATTTTCTTCTTTACTTCATCGACAGTAAGAACACACCGTCCACATCCCTCTCTTCATAGCTCTACAACTTTTAAAGTTGATCTCTAACTGCAATTCCATGAGCCCAGTCACCTATTTCTTTGACTAAAATTTTCTTAGTCTGATTTCCCACTGATATTTGTGATGTTCAATTCTATGTTTGTACTTGTGTTCCCGGATGATTTCATTTCCCACATATAGATTACAAACTCTTTATGACAATAACTGTGTTATGTTTCTTGTATCTCCAGCACATGGCTGCATCCAGAACCCAATACCTGTATAAAATCAAAAAATCACTTATCCCCTATTCTTTAAAAACGCACTCCATGGTGGAATTTGGATGAGGCGCATGTATTGGAATCACTGACAATTTCCACACTCGTGGTGTAGAACTGAATACTCCTCCTGATACCATAACTTTATGGATTTTATATATCCCTCCAAAGTGAATCTTACAAGTATCTTTCTAAAAAGGCAAGAGAATTCCTTTATGATGTTTACTTCCTAAGAGTAAAGATATAAAATGTACCAATGCATGTAGCATCCACTGGTGAAAAATGCAATACTACTTAGGCTTGTATTTTTCAGCTATCCAGCAATGCACTTACTTTCTTTCTAATTAGGCATTCTAAGAATCTAAGGTCCTCTTGTGTTTACCCTGCAACAACTGTAACCCAGTAGCCTGACATCACAGTATGTCTCCCCAGAAATAATTACTCCATGGCAAAGGCAGCAATGTGAGTGTATCCTAAGACAAAACAGCAAGCGGGGGGGGGGGGGGGGGGGGGGGGGGGGGGGGGGGCGGGCAAAGGCAGCACTTCCTATTCAGATACAAACAGGGTTCACAATTAACACATCACCAATTTTAATAAACCTGATGAAAGGTAAGTAGATTTGATATGAAAGTCAAATATACTTGAGATTCCCCCTTCTCCAAGAGTCCCTCTTTAAATTAAGACTTTGCCAGGTGATTAAGAAGAATGCCAGCGCTTCAAAGGGAAGCAGAGCCTTGTTCTTTACTGCTCCACGGGCGACCAGCTCCCTTTCCCTTCGGTCCAGATGGAGGCTTTGTTCTCCCGAAGTTGGTCAGGTGCTGTGCCTGTCCAAAAAAGGGAAGCGAGCGAAGCTTTAGGAGCCCGCACCTGTTTAAAAAGCAATGCCGCTCCCTCAGCTCCAAAGCCCCGAACATCAAATGCCTCCCTTTGCCAGGCAGCTTGGCTATTCCCCAGGCGTTTTCAATCTAGTTGGGTAAAACAAAAATTGCATAATTTGTCATTATTTTCAAGGAATGAGATGTGCCTTCCACAATCCCTTTCGAGTTAAATACAATGACGCTGAGCTTCCCGTGAATGCCAATGCCTTCTTTCTCAGAAAGAATAGACATAAAGAATGGGAAAAGAAACAGCCAATTGATTGCCTGTAATTTGCTCTGGTATTTGTTATTGATGTATTCTTTGTATGCATTTTAGGGATAGGTAGCAAAAAAATTATTTTTCCAGGTCTTCCATAAAGAGAAGCCAACCCCTCTGAAAAAAGCCGGGACAGGAAGCCAGGACTTCTGAGTCAACTTCAAGATTCAAAACAAATAAATCACATCAATTTAGGCAAGTCACAAGTCCTAATCATTCAATTTCCTCATCTTTAAAATATGGATTAAAATTATCTCCTCTAAATAGATCCCATTTAAGTATGAAGCTAAAGTGAAAAAAAAATTGATAAGAAAGTGCTTTGAAACATTTAATATTCTCTATAAATGTAAAGTAGTTTGAATGAAAAATAAGGAGTGGGACAGGACTTACAGACAGGGATCCTATCGCTCCTTCTAAGGGGAAAAGCTTCAAATCCAGGTGGAGAGGGGAGTGAGGAGCAAAGAAAACAACTCAGAACCCTCGTTGGAAAGCAAGGGCATCCTAAATCTCATCTATTAAGAGCAGAGAAAAACACCTAAAAACCGCCACCATATTTTTTTGTGTACAGTGCCTTTCTGTTGCCACTTGGTTACAACAATAGTGGAGAAAAGTAGGCCCATAAAGCAAGATTGATTGCTGGGAAGATGATCAATTGCTTCTGTGAAAGGGGAAAAAACTGATAAATGTTTTTTTTTTCCCTCTCTTCACAACCTTTTGCGAAAGCTGTGCAAAATGTGTCATGCATAAAAAGTATGCAATTTTCATGTAATTAGAGGAACACAAGATGAAAATGAGTTCCATCAGAGCAATCAAGGATGGTAATGTGGTATGTATTTGTCAGTGCCTATTTGTCATGAAAGCAAAACCCAACAAGTTATATATTTTATTTCATTTTAACTCTGAAAAACATAAATGCCATTTTGCCATGGCCAAATCTATAAATTTCAATAATCCCCCCCCCCCCCCCGTTTTTTGGAACTGCAGATTAGATCATTTTGCTCTTTTAAAGAATAGAATACTATCTTATGAAAAACACTGAGATTACAGGACAGATTTATTCCACGGAGGGTCAGATTTACGACAGGAGGTGATAGGTTTACAGTTTGCTATACAAGAAACACACTATAATTTATTTTCTCTAAAAATACACTTGCATCTTACACTAGCATGTGCTTCTGATCCCATCCCCATACCTCCAAAACCAACAGTATTAGGTTTTTACGTTCTTCTTGGGCAAAAGGACATAAATTTTTCTTCTTTACTCTTACTTTTCCCTCCCTCCCTTCCTCCCTTTCTCTCTTCCTCGCTTCCTCCCTCCCTGCCTTCCTTTCTTTCTTCCTGCCTTCCTTTCTTCCTTCGCTCCTTCCTTCTTCCCCATTCATCCAGTTATTTATTCATTTATTATGCTATTTGAAACCATTTACTGGACATCAAAATTGTGCCAAGCATGCTAAATCCTTGTAATATAAAAGTAAAAAAACACCTGCCCCATGTTTTCAAGCTGCTTTCACTTAGTGGGGACAGAGACAACCGAGCAATCCATGCAGTAGGATAGTGTCACATGAGGATTAGATTCAGGAGTGTATGGGGTTAGTTTTTGCTCTGATTGGCAAAGCTAGTGGGAAGATTGCACTGGAATAGCTCAGTCCTGCTGTAGGAAGTAGTTAGGCCAGATGTGGGAAAAGGCTGTCCAGGCAGAGGAACGAGTAAAGGCAAAAGCTGTGAGGAAAGCTTTGTGAAAGTGCAGCTAGTCAATTATTTCTGTGGTGGAAATTGTGAGAAGGCAAGTAATAAGGCCAATGAAGTGAATTAGAAAAGGACAAATGGGGAAGATCCTTACAGGCCAGGCTGATGTCTGTCTCAGTGCAACAGGAAGGCTTTTAATGTTTAAAGCAGAAAGATGGTATAATCAAATCTGCATGTAGAAGATGCTCCAGCGGCAGCGGGGAGATGGATGTGAGTGGGTAAAACCAGTTAGGCGTCTATTACAGTAGCCCAGCTGAGAGCTAGTGACAGTTGGAGCCAAGGTAAGCAATAGCCAAATCTGAGATACCTCGCAGAAGAATTTACGTGATTTAGAAATGGATTCTAAATAGGGATGGGGCAAACGGAGGACTTCAAGTATTGAACACAGGCAACTGGGTGGATAGTCATACTCTTCAGTAACTTGAGGAACACAGGAAATGGAGCAAATATTACTTGGAAGATAATGAGTTACAATTTGGACCTGGTTAATTTGAGATAATGGTGGAATGCTAGATAATCATTGTATACACAATCTGGAGAGTAGGAATCCAGACACTTTTCCCTTCCTGAAATATTGTGAGCTTGTAAGGTTGTTAGACCGAAGGTTGTCCAGAAAACACTCATTTATTCATTCAAAAATATATATTGAGGGGCACCTGGCTGACTCAGTCAGTTAAGCATCTGACATCCGGCTCAGGTCATGATCTCATGGTTCATGGGTTTGAGCCCTACTTCAAGCTCTCTGCTGACAGCTCGGAGACTGGAGCCTGCTTCAGATTCTGTGTCCCTCTCTTGCTCTGCTCCTCCCTCACTCATGCGCTGTCTCTCCCTCTCTCAAGAATAAATAAACATTAAAAAATAAAAAAAATAAATTTATATATAACACCTATAATGTATAAAGAAACAGTAAAGCACAAGAGCTATCTCTGAAATTAGACATTTTTAAACTCAAACCCTACCTCTGCCCGTTATGAACTCTGACACAGGGCATTTACAATACCCCGTTAAGTCTCAGGTTCCTTCTCTGTGAAATGAAAGTGATCACATCTACACTACAGAATGAATTATGAGGTTTAAGGGAGAGGAAGCACACCGAGTAACTAGCTCAGGGCCTCACATATGGTTATATAATTAGCATTATTGAGACCCAAGTCACTGAAATGTATGTGAAGTTAACAAATATAAAAATATTTCCAGGAAATTTGAGCCTTCAAATTATTATTATTATCATTATTATTATTATTATTATTCCTTCTATCTAGTGGCAACTAAAGCTAAATAGGTCATCTAAAAACGCTTAGAAAAATTACAATTTGGTAGCTCAATATAGCAAATAACTCTTATTGTATACCCACTACTGAGAAAATATGAGCTATATTTACAATTATGTCAATGCTAGTAATAATGATAATAATAGCTAATGTTTATGTAGTGTTTTCCCATTTACTGAACACTTTAACATATATTTGCCTCTAATATTCTTTTCATATAGTGTCCTTTTCTGACTTGGATATCAAGGTATTGTAAACTCAGTTTGGAAATATTCCACCTCCTATTTTTTGAAAGAGTTTGAGAAGTTTGGTATTAATTCTTCTTTAAATGTTGGGTACAATTCACCTGTTAAGCCACCTGGTCCTGTACGTTCATTTTTGGGGAGTTTTTGGATTACTGATTCAATCTCTTTACTACTAATCAGTGATCTATTTCTTCATGATTCAGTCTATGTAGGTTGTATGTTTCTAGGAATTTAATTTTGTAGATTGTCAAATTTGTTCATATAATATTGTTTGTAATAGTTTCTTATGATCCTTTTTATTTGTGTGGTATCAGCTATAATGTTTCCTCTTTTATTTATAATTTTATTTATTTGAATCCTCTTTCTTCTGGGTTTGTCTATTTTATCTTTTTTTTAATTTTTTTAATGTTTATTTATTTTTGAGACAGAGAGAGACAGAGCATGAACAGGGGAGGGGCAGAGAGACAGGGAGACACAGAAGCTGAAACAGGCTCCAAGCTCTGAGCTGTCAGCACAGAGCCTGACGCGGGGCTTGAACTCACGGACCTTGAGATCATGACCTGAGCCGAAGTCCGATGCTTAACCGACCAAGCCACCCAGGCGCCCCTATTTTATCTTTTTTTTAAAAAAAACTGCCCTTGGTTTCATCAGCCTTTCTTACTGTTTTTTTCTTGTCTCTGAATCATTTATTTCTTTTCTGATACAACTAACTTTGGGTATAGTTTGTTCTTTTTCTAGACCCTAAGATGTAGTGCGGTTGCTTATCTGCGATCTCTCTTTTTTCTTAATGGAAAACATTTATTGCTATAAGCTGCTCTTTAGAACCATTTTTGCTGTAGCCCATAAGTCTTGGCATGTTACATTTCCAAGTTCACTTGTCTGAAGATGTTTTTTGGATTCTTCTTTTGACTTCTTTAACCCATGGATTATTCGGGAGCATTTTCTTTAATCACCACACACTTGTGACTTTTCCAGTTTTCATCTTGTAATGAATTGGTACTTTCATACCATTGAGATCAGAAAAAATGCTTGATATGATTTCAATTTTCTTAAATTTAGGAAGATGTGTTTTGTGGCCTAACATATGACCTAGTCTGGAAACTGTTCCATGTACACTTGAGAAGAACGTGTATTCTGCTGCTATTCAATAGAATGTTCTATGTATGTCGGTTAGATACATTTGGTCTGATACATGGTTGAAATCCAGTGTTTCCCTATTGATTTTATGCCTGAATGATCTATCCATTGTTGAAAGTGGGGTATTGAAATCCCCTGCTCCTATTGTATTGTTATTTCTCCCTTCAGATATGTTAATATTTGCTTTATATACTCAGGCACTCCTTTGTTCGGTGCATAAATATTTACAAATATTATATCCTCTTGATTGATCTCTCTATCATTATATAATGACCTTATTTGTCTTTTGTTACAATTTTTGGCTTATAGTCTATTTTGTCTAATGTAAGTATATCCACTTATATGATTTTGTTAAAAGTAGGACGATGATACAATTCTGGCCAATAAGATTGAAAATGATGTCTGGTAGACAGCTTCTGGAAAGTTTTTCTTGGGTTAAAAGGGAAAAAATGTATAAGAAAAGGAAGATGGAAAAGGAAAAATCCCTCATTAAAAACCCAATATAAATTTTTGATGGGCAGGTACCCCCAGTGTGTTACTACTAGCAGAGGAAATCCCATTTGCCCAAACTTGCCACCTGCTCATTATATGAGCATCTCTAGGCTGGGACATCCAAATGACCATCCTTTCAGTAATATGATACCCTGTGCTTTCTATAATACTTTCTGGCAAGTACTTATTTCTTGCTCATAATTTATTTGTTTACTATGGAGGAAGGATTTGGGGTGTGGTTGTTTAAAACTGTTTTCTCACTATCCAACAATCCAATGAGTATTTGACAATTATCAATTTAATATGCTAGAGTAACATCTCTAATTTACATTTCTTTCTTATTTCCTGTTTTATTTCTTCCTTTCTATAATGTGTGCAACATTTGTGTTCTATTCCTCATGAATATACTTCTAATCACTCTCAAGGTA
The DNA here is from genome assembly GCF_016509475.1 of Prionailurus bengalensis. Lineage (NCBI taxonomy): Eukaryota > Metazoa > Chordata > Mammalia > Carnivora > Felidae > Prionailurus > Prionailurus bengalensis. Next base: position 60,790,380 of record NC_057356.1, read on the forward strand.
ATTTTTTTTTATTTTGCCAATTGCTTACTCCTCTAAAAAATTTCTCTCTCTCTCTCTCTCTCTCTCTCTAAGTTGCATTTTCTTTCACTTTTGTAAACTGGGACAAATGGTTCCCGAATTTTATAATGTTGGAGCATCCTGAAACTAAGGGTTTTGGTGTTACTTCTTCTCTTCTTCGAGGTTAATTTAGTATTTTTTAAAATTACTTATTGTTTTCATTGGTATTTGTTCTATAAAACAATATGCACAATAATTTTTATTTTGCTTTGTTTGTCATTTGTCCTTATTTTGTACAGCCATTTAAAGTATGCTTAGAGAACACTTTCTGATATAACTTAGATGTCAGCAAGCTTTTTCTGTCAAGGCCCAAGGAAAAATTATTTAGGCCACATGTCTCAACTATTCCACTCTGCAACTGTAGCCCAGAAGCAGCCATAGACAATACATAAAAAGATGAGTGTGGCTGGGCCTTACTACTACTTTATTTACCAAAGCAGGAGATGGGCTACATTCCACGGACTGTAGTTTGCTAATGCCTGTAAATCTAATCCATTAGTTTTCTTCTTCTTTTTTTAATCCATTAGTTTTCTATATTCTGGGTGGACAGAGAATCCCTTCAGGTTCCCCCAGGTGATTTAACTATTAGAAGTTCTGCAGTTCTAACAGTTTTGGAAAGAAGATCTTGAGGCTCTGAGTACCCCAGCTGTGGTACCTACATCATCTACCCATTCCTAATGTCAAACACGTTACCTAAAATAAAGACTAGATAATGTAAAGTTTTAAGTCTGTAAGTTTATTATAATCAAGGTTTTAATAAGTAGGATTCCATTTCAAGTAATATACATCATCATGTCTCTTTTCCTCATCCTGTTAAATCAGAATTTTTTTCCCTCTAATTTATTTTTACCCACAGGTATATGGAAGTCACAACTTTATGGTCATAACTAGGTCCCTGGCTTCTCACTGCAAAATAAGAGAATATCACCAAAGAGCATATTTTTTTACACACTAATGTGGTATGAACTGAAGGATGTACTGCACCTGACTGCATTTTTTTGGTCAAAAATTATTTGGCTATGTTTATGTGCATCTATTTCAGGACTCTCTATTCTGTAATCAAGACAGTGTGGTAGTAGTTATGTAACATATATGTAGATCAATGCCTCTGAAGGGGGGTCACAGGGGAACCCTGTTCATGGTGTTTGCCCTCGGTGTGATCCATTGATCTACATTGATCTACATATATATTCCATAACTACTACCACACTGTCTTGATTACTGTAGCTTTATAGTAAGTACCAAAGTCAGGTCATGTCTGTCCTGTAATTTGACTCTTCTTCCTCAATAATCTGTTGGTTTTTGTGGGTCTTTGCTTCCCCCTGTAAACTTTAGAATTGGTTGTCAATGTCCACAAAATAACATCCCCAAATCTGAATTAGAATTGCATTCAATCTATTGATCAGGTTGGGAAGAATTGACATGTTGGCAATACTGAGTCTTCCCATCTAGGAGCATGAAATGTCTCTCCATTTATTTAATTCTTCTTTACTTTTGTTCATAAGAGTTTTATAGTTTTCTTTAAATAGAGTTTATACATATTTTATTAGAATTATACATTAGTATTTGATTTTGGTGGTGCTAATGTAAATGATATTGTATCTTTAATTTCACATTCCATTTGTTAATTGCTGATAAATAGGAAAGTGATTAACTGTTGTATATAAACCTTGTAGCCTGCAGTCTTGTTATAATTGCTTATTAGTTCCAGGAGTTGTTGTTGGTGGTGGTAGTGGTGTTTCTTTTAGTTTTTCTACATATATGGTCATGTTATCTGTGAACAAAGATAGTTTTATTTCTTCCCTCCTAATTTATATACATGTTATTTCCTTTTCTTGTCTTATTGAATTAGCTAGTACTTCCAGTATGAAAAGGGGTGGTGAGAAGGGACTTCTTTACCTTGTTTCTAATCTTAGTGGGAAAGCTTTGAGTTCCTTACAGTTTAGTATAATGTTAGATATAGATTTTTTAAAGAAAATCTTTATCCAGTTAAGGAAGTTCTCCTTTATTCTTTGTTTATTGAGACTGACTGCATTCTTCTGCCTGAATTGTAGATACAGAGCAGTAGGAAAAGTGACTATTCTTTTTTTTAATGTTTCTCTATTTATTTTGAGAGAGAGAGAGGGAGAAGGTGAGTGGGAGAGGGGCAGAGAGAGAGGGAGAGAGAGAGTATCCCAACCAGGCTCCACAATGTCAGTTCGATGTGAGGCTTGAACCCATGAACCATGAAATGATGACCTGAGCTGAAATCAAGGATCAGACGTTTAACCAGCCGAACCACCCAGGCACCCTGAAAAGTGACTAGATTATTCTTAAAGCTAAAACAGTTTCATGAACTCAGAAACTCCCAGTGATTTCAGACATGTGACAGTCATCCCTTATTTCTAACTTTACGACAAGTTAATGATGTACCCTGCTATGACCCCTTTACCCCCCTTTCATTATCACAGGATAGGGCTTTGATTACTGACTTTTTGCTTATTCTGAAACACAACAATCTCTTGCTCCTTAGAAACCCATCTGCTCACATAGTTAATGGCCATTTGCTCTTTTCCTGTTTCTCCTGAGTTACCTTGACTCTTTGTTCATGCCTGTTTATAACCTCTAGCAATGGAAAGTTTCCTAACCCTAATTTATAGACCCAGAGCCCCAGTTTATTGAAGCTCAATCCTTACCTGGAATTCTCTTGCTAATGTTATATGAGGAAAGTAGACTAAATCTGAACTGTTCATATTTCCACTTCTAAAATGTAAAGAGAGAGCAAATGTTAATGCAAGTAGAGAAGTTTAAAGTAATGAAAGATGACTTAACAAAAAGCAACCAGAAAAAATGAAGAATAGACTCCATGGGATGTATGCATATGCAGTGTGTGTGCATGTATGTGTGTGTACATATGAGTATTTGAACTTGAATTTCAAGGATTGAAAACTCAGTAAATATAACAGCCTTAATTTTTATGGTAAATTATTGGTGAATAATTTCTCTTGATGAGTCTTGGAAAATATCTTCCCAAAAGGGAAATGAGAAGGATCCCGAATAACCTAAGACAAAGAATGGAAACTAAGACAAAGAATTGTAGGTAAAATTTGGGCTTCTGGCAGTAAGTCTTGAGTAGGATAATTCTATCTCTCTTGATATAAATTACAATCAAATGCATATTATTTCTTATTTGTTAGATAAAACTAGATGAGTTAGATTTGACCTGAAGAGGAGATGAAATGGAATAGTGTAAAGTATAATTTGAGATTTGGGAGGCTATAGGTATACACCTAGATACAGACAAAAATCATTAGAGAGCCCTTGTTAACTCAGCGTCACTACTCTAAGTTCTGGTCTCTGGTCCATGCAAAGATTTCAGGACCATGAAAAGCATATTTTTAAGGAAAATATTACAATCTTCAGTTAGCAGGGGTTTTTGTCCAAGACCCAGATGGAAGGTGTCAACAAAATAAACTTGTCCCCCACCTCTATCTTTACCCCCTATTGATAAACAAACCTATACCACTGGGTTTGTTTATTCCAAAGTGAATAAGCATGTGCTCACCACCAACAAAACATTGCTGGTTTCACACTCCAGTGACTCTAAGGCCATCTGTCCAGGTATTAATTGTTTTGATTCTTCCTTGACCATAAAATGGTTATCAAGTATGATATTCTGCAAGCTCCATCCACAGACTCCTGACTGAGGTAATGAAGATAGGCTCAAGGCTCTCTATACAGGAGAATCTGAGAACCAGGAATGACATAAAGCAATATGAACACTTAGGAGATATGAGGCAGAAAATCTGAGTTCTAGTAGGATTATGCTCCAAAATATGTAAACGAAGGTACTTCTGTTAGCTTTAATATTGGTTAAAAGAGGCTGTTGAATATGTGTGTAAACACAGTCCCTGATTGTTCAGTGCACTGTGCTAGGCATCACAGTACACATAAGGATGGGTAACAGTCTTCACTTTGGAGGGTGTTCAATAAAATTTGGGGTCTCCAACAAGTACACAGGGTGGGATATAAAGCAAGTCTGTACAAAAAGAGAAACTATGCAGAGAGGATGAGAGAGAGGGGACGAAAAAATCTGACATTCTTGAAGAGGGGTTCAAAAACTGGTTGCACTTACTAGAGCAGAGCCACAATTCTCGGGCTTTTGCCAGGACTTGATACCTAATTTCATATGGGTTCCACACTGCTACAGGCTATGACACAAGTAAAGAGGCTTTGAATTTTACTGGAAAACAATATGAACTCTATCCCTTTCTTTCCTACCCAAAATTCATTGAGAATTGCAAGTGAGTAAAATCTATAACATATTTTCAACAGAGGTAAATAATTTAACGTTTTGAGTAGTTATTCTTATTAGCACTTGTACTTCACCTCAAAGTCAAAGAATCCACACCAATTGAAAAAGGGACAGAGTTTTGAATCTTTGAGGGTTTTTTTGGTTAAAAATGAAGAGTAAAACACTAAATAATCATGAAAAAATATTACTAGCATTTTTTATTTAAAAAAAGAGGGTAGAAGATATAATCAGCCATAAATATTCAGCAATTGATTATCAAAAATGTGTACTAGGCTTCTGGATATAATCTGAAATGTAGTTTTAAGTATTCATATAAAAATGGATTTATAATATAATGGAATAAGCAGTTTGCAATCTATCTGATGTGATTACATATCGATATTTATTCTCTCTCCTATCTTCTTTATCTTCTTGATGACATTGTCTCAGCGAGACATTAGGAAAATAGAAAACAAGTGAATTCTAGGTCAATGCTGGAAACTCAAGACACAGATAGTCAATATCACAACTTGAATATATTGAGCCATATTGGGGTAGTTGGACGAGGCTGAGATTCTCTCTACTGAATCCAACTCACCTGCCCCAATTTGGTCTCAGTGCCTGGGAAGCAACTTGGATGAAAAGGGCATGCATTTGTGAAGCAGATAGAACTGAGATAAAACATGTTTCATCCCTGGGTCATCTTGAAACATTAATTATCCTCCCTAAGCCACACCTTTTACTTGAAAGGATACTAGCATCTACCTTTTGGTGAATATTATACATTTTGCTTTGCGTTTGCCTACTGGAACTTTAGACTTGCTAACTCACTGCATCCAGACAACCCTGTTTGGAAATCAAATGATATAAAGTATATACATCTATGTAATAAACACTCAATGCATTTTTCTTATCTTAATTTTACACTCACATGATATTAACCCATCAATTTGATATGTTCCACTTAGAGAGCTATGGGAGTTTATATAGAAGAGAAACTTCTGTCCAGGATGGAAATAGTAACTTCACCTTATGATCAATGTATCTATAGGGCAATAGCAAATGTTTTGATTCACTTCGCCTTTACTTTGCTTAATGCACTTAAAACTCTCTTCACCCATACCTTCTATGATAAACAGGCCTACAGTGCCGTTCATAGAAAAATAAATACGTAAATAAATAAATAAATAGATTCCCAGAGCCAGCTTGGAAGAACGTTTGATAATCTGAACCATTACGGAGGTGAAATTTCATTACACAGATGGTGACATCCCGATGTCTATCATCAAAACACAGCAGGTAGAAACTATCAGCCAGGCCCATTCCCTTCTATAAAATTACACTTATATTAATGTCACTCCAGATTTCATTATGCGGAAAATGATATTGCACAGATCTCCAGCACTAGGAGGGCAGCAGGGGGTGGGGGTGTAGGGGTGGTGAGGGAAGAATAAGGGGGTAGTGATGGGAGGGTGGCAAAAGAAACTGTCTGTAGAGAGGCCATAGAAACAAATTCAGATGAGAGCTGCCCAGGACTGGCAGATAGAATAAAAGTATATAAATGTATATATATATTTTAAAAATTCTCATTGATTCTGCTGCCAGTTCCTGCTGCCTCTTGATTGACTAGCAGCCAGATGTCCTCTGCAAGCCCCCAATGGAATGTTTAAAAGGCCCTCCTGTGGGAAGCAAGGAGATTTGCAGTTAATTTTTATTAATGAAGGATGACAGGTATCTCTGTTTAGCCAACAAGATGTTACACCAGTCCAAGACAAACACTCCTGTGTTTGGAGCAGGCATCCGCACTCCCATTGAATGTCTCTCTATCTCTGTCTGTCTCTCTCTCTCATACACACACACACACACACACACACTTAAACATACACATGGGCAGTAGGGAATTGATTAAGAAACAAAGAAAAACATCTCTGTATTTATATGTGTGTATTCTGCTATTGAAAGAGGGAGGAATGAGGATTGCATGAGAGCCTCCTGCGTGGAATGGAGGTGGATGATAGCAAACCCTACTCATTTCTGCTGCTGTCTCCCATTATTCCTTTCCGACCCCACACCTTCTCCTTTCTGTTCAGTCCCCCTAGAGAAATTGTTACCCTTTCTGATAGGAATTAGGGTGCCATATTACTTTTCTAATTGGCCCAGCTACCTCCACTTGGGCCTTTCTGTTTTACCTTCCATGCTGTGGCAAGATTGGTCATTCCATAATACAAGCCTATTGAGTTAAGTTTCTGATGAGGCCTTCCAGGCCTCTTCTGATTTATCAGATAAGTGAAAATTTCTCACTATGACCCTTGGGACACATTATATTACAGAACCTGACTACATCTCCAGGTTTGGTTTCTTTCTGTGCCTATTTGGTTTGCCCTCCTTATTTTTTTGTGTTTTGTTTTATTCTTCCTATTCACATGGATTTCTCATCTTTCTAAACTTGGCTATAGACTTGATAATGTGAGGATTTCCTCCCTAAGATGTACCCTTCCTTCTGCAAATGATCATTGATTATTCATCAGTGTTAGGGATCTATAAAATAATACTAAAATAATACTTTTGGCAATTTGATTTCATGTCCTATTTTAACCCCATTATGCTGCTCCTTTGATGTGCACTACCTTTCCTGCTCTAAACCCACTGAGGAAGTATGGTATTCTGCACTTGATGACTTGCTTATATCATCCCTTCCTAGGAAATAGTCATCACACATATCTTGGCTTGAATCCTACCCAACCTTAAAGAACAGCTCATCCTATCTTCTCTATGAAAATTTCAAGTATTTTGACCTCTATTCATCTCTTCTCTAACTATATAATATTTATGTAGAGTATACTTTTGCATGTAACTTTTATTGCTTTCTAAAAGATGTCTAATAGTCTGGTCTCATCAAATGGAGTATAATCTCCACTGGTTATAGCATCTTTTAAAAAACTTCTCACAGTGCTAATCTTAGAGTGTCAGTAGTGCCTTAGAGTAGACAGTGAATATATAACAAAGAATGGCTGAAACAAGGAATGAATTAACGAGTAGTGCTGCTCATGAAGGAATTGTTGGATGAGTTTTATTTTTAATCTTTAATTTTTTCATGTTTATTTATTTTGAGAGAGAGCAAGAGCAGGAAAGGGGCAAAGAGAGAAGGGGGGAGGGAGGGAGAGAGAGAGAGAGAGAGAGAGAGAGAGAGGGAGACAATCTCAAGCAGGCTCCACACTATCAGCACAGATTCTAATGCTGGGCTCAATCTCAAGAACTCAAGGTCATTACCTGAGCCAAAATCAAGAGCCACAGACTCAACCAACTGATTCACCCAGGCACCCCTATTTTTTTATTTTAATGAGCATTTATGTATTGTATTTAAAATACATACATTATATTTTGTATTTGTATATATATTATACTTTTACCGTATTATATATTATCTTCTAAGTATTATGTTATATTATATTTTTGTGATATTTGTATTCCTAGTTCCCCATTCACATTGTTTTGCAGCTTCAGGAACCATAATACTCTCAGTTACTCTTTCCTGAGGTCATTTCATGCCTCAAGATTAAACAATTATAATGTCATTCTTTTGCCATGTAGACTCCTCAGGTATTCTTCCTGGGGTTCCTTTATCTTTTTTTCACACTTCTTTTTACAGGAAATTGTATGAATTAAAAGACCAAAACTAGGATTTGACTTATGGGCTGCAGAACTTTACAAAATACCCTCAGTATTTAAACGTTGCAGTCTTAACCAGGGTTTTCCAAACTTTCGGGTATCCACCAATCAGTTACTGGGGCTTGTTGACTTTCAGCCAGAAAACTCACAGAGGTTTCAGCACAATATGCTTTAGGGACTGTCTGGAATCATAATAGTTTTACTCCACATGTGATTCTCTGCAGGTGCAATACAGAGAGCATTTTGAGAAATATTAGTTAGAGATCAATTAAATGGAAATGTATGAGTATGTATGTAAAGTTATTAGTAGGCAAAATTGAACACCAGCAACCTGATAATCTATCTTCTTCTACTACTGTCTATAACATATTTTTTTTACCTTCACTCAACAAGAAATGCCAAATTCCATAGCATGTATCATTCCATTCATATCTGCATTCTCCACCAAAAACTACAGTTACAAAATTACCCCCACTCCAATCAGACTTTTCATTTACCAAGTCAAATGACACCCAGGGATTGATTTCATTAGTTAGAACATTAATAATACAATGCAAATGGCTATAGAATGAATGAAATTAGGCTCTTCAAATTGCCCTCTTTAATCCAAATTAATCTTCAATTGGTGCAGGATACTTCCATCTTTTTTTGTGATTTTCTTTCTCTAGCACTAGCCCATTTCCAGTCTGTAATTTGCCTACGCCCCCTCCCATTACCCAATTCCTGATATGACTAGAAAACACACAGACACATATGCGTACACACACACACACACACACACACACCTGAATTTCAATGACAAATTTATTGTACTATTCCCTAGCTTTAAGTCTCATTAAACTGTTTGTTCTTGACTAAATTCATAAATAGTTTTAAACTTTCCTTAAGGCCAGTATGGTACAGTCATCCCTAAGTAAAAGATTGAATCGACACAGTGTATGCTTTATATAAAAGAACAAAAAGGGGCATCTGTGTGGCTCAGTCAGTTAAGGTCCAACTTCAACTCAGGTCATGATATCACGGTATCATGAGTTCGAGTCCCGCATCGGGCATGGAGTCTGCTTCGGATCCTCTGTCTCCCTCTCTCTCTGCCCCTCCCTGACTTGTTCTCTCTTTCTCTCCCTCTCTGTCTCTCTCAAAAATAAACATTAAAAAAAATTGACTTGGACTTATAGTCAATCAACTCAATCAGTTTGAATACTACTTCTCTATCACAGGAAATCCAATTTAACTTATTTGAGGTAAAATGTAGACACAATAAAATCCATGTTAAGTGTACATTTTGGTAACTTTTAAAAACTATACACACATATTTAACTACCAATACAATTAATTTATAGAACATTTCCAAACACTGCCAAATATTCCCAGGCACCTTCAAACTCATTCACTCCTCCCCCTTCACGCCCTGCACCAGGCAAATACAGATCTACTTGCACTCAATTTTCATTTTCTAAAAATTCATATAAATGTAAACATATACATAGCATATAAATTTTCATACCTGACTTCTTTAACTCAGCATGCTATTTTTAAGATACAGCCATGTTGTTTTATGTATTAGTGGTTTGCTGTGTCATTGCTATATTCCATTATGTGGAGGTACAACATTTTGTTTATGTGTTTACCTACGGATGGAAGTTTAGGTTGGAGGCTTATTACAAATAAAACTACCAGGAAAATTTGAGAACAAGTCTTTGTTTGGAGATGTTTTTATTTGTCTCAGGTAGATACCTCATACTGAGTTACATGTCAAGTGTGTATTTTAAATTTGTGAAAAATTTCCAGTTTTCCTTAGTGCTTGTGCCTTCTTAAGTTCCCACCAAAAATATAAAAGTTCATTTGCTGCACACCCTGACCATCATATAGGCAGTCTTTTTAATTTTAGTAATTCTAGTGCTTGTGTAGTGGTATCTCATTACGGTTTAATTTGTATTTCTCTGATTTGATTTGTAATGATGAGATTACCGTGCTTGTTGGTTATTCACAACACCTCTTCTGAAGTATCTATTCACATATCCTGCACAATATTTTAAGGGTTTGTCTTCTTTTTTTGGAGGTTAGAAAAATGTAACTGACACAATTTTATAGCTTTTTCTTTCATTTTAATAATTGGGTTTTTCAAAGAATAGAAGTCTTTAATTTGTATGAAGTCTGATTTATTCACTTTTTCTTTTATGGTTCATGGTTTTTGCATCCTAAGAAATCTTTGCTTAGCCAATGATTGCAATGATTTTCTCTTATGTTTCATATGAGGAAATTTAGAGTTTTAACTTCTACATTTAGACCTCTCATCCATTTTAAGTTAAATTTTTAATGTCCTGTGAGGTAAGGGTCAAGATTTAGTTTCTTCCTTATGGGTAACCCAACTGTTCCCGCACAATTTGTTGAATAAAGCTTTCATTTACCTATTGCATTACTCTGTCAGCTATGTCTAAAATAATTTGATCCTACATGGGTTGACCCACCTCTGGACTTTTAATTCTGATCTGTTGATTTATATGTCTAGCTTTATATCAATCACATTGTCTTAATAGTTTGCTTGAATCAACATGCAAAGTAGGTCAATAATTGTATTGGGTGTTACATCTTTTTTAAGTCTATTTGATAGGATCTCCTAGTGTTGTGGAATGCATTCCTCTATCCTGCCTATGTCCAGTAAATTAATAGCAATACATGGTTTCAAGTTCAACTTTATTTAGACCACAGGAAGTACTGGGTGATACTATAAACTCTGATAATTAATCTTTAAAAGAGGAACTTGGAAATTAATTTTTTAATTTCCTTCTTTATTTGTATAATCCCATATTTGATAATTTGAGTTGAGGAGTTTATAGTTATTTTGACTTTAGGAGTCCCAGGGAATAAAAAAGTTCTTGAAATCACAAAGCAGATATAAGTAATTATCAGTCTAATGATGAGTACAAGAAAACCATCCTGAAGGCAGGGACTAGACAACCGCATTGACTCTGGATCCTAGAGAACTTGAACCACAGATAAATGTGTTTAGTCACCTCAGAGGAGGCAGAACTGCCTCGGGTTAATATTGGAAAGCTCTGAGTGTGAATATTCGTAATCACTCAGCATTTTCCTTCTCTGAACATCCATAAAGTGACATTCTCAAATAAGGGCTGGTTCCACCTAACAAAATCCAAGTCAGAATATGGAGACATGCAAGAATGACAAGAACAACTAAGGATGTGTAGAAATTATTTCAACATTACCTAATTATCTCATTCAATATATACAGTATCAGCTACACTTATATGCAAGGCTCAGTGCAAAATTAAAATGCAAGACTCCTTGTTCAAATATCACCATGAACTTCAAGGCTGCAAAACACAAGCATTAAACAAGGTATGAGCCCTTCTAAGTGGGAGGTCATGTGTGACTGCAGAGGTTGCTTCAATGAAGCGGGCCCTAAATTCATGTGGTGACCTAAAGTATCTCCACGTTACACAAGGAAGCTGCAGAATAGAAATGTAAACTGGCTTCCATAAGGTTATGAAGCTAAGTCATGATGGAGAAGATAGGGTTTCTGATTCTAAAGAATGTCTACACTAAAATATCCAAACACCATACCAAGTGATATAATAAAATAACTTGAGGAAAGTAAGGAAAGCATAGGGAGCAAACGAGGGTGGGAAATTGGTCTGAATCCCTTTGGCACAGTTTGAAATTTTGAGAACTAGCCTTGCATTCAACAGTCAATTGTGAAGGACCTTGGGTCACTTACTAAGGAATTTGAAGCATTCTTGATGTATGCATCACCTATATCAGAATCATGTAGGGTACATGTTAGAAATCAGATTCCTGAGCTCCCAAATACACATACAGGACCAGAATCCGAAGGATTTGTCCTCAGAACATGTATACTTAACACAACTCCTGAGTGACAATATGCAGTTTATTCATCATTTTCAGATCTAGACTCAAAATCAACCTCCATGATCACAGACAACCAGAGTTCTACATTACAGATCCAACCTCCTTCCAGTTCATAAAAGGAACTCAGAGTGCAGAAAACAGTAAGGACCCTGGCACTTTTAGGAATGGTTAATATTTCAAATATAGAGAACAAAAGTAGACATGGAGGGGAAAGCAAAAACGGTAGAAAGAATTGTAAGAGAGAATTGAACCAGTAAGAGAGAATTGAAAATTTCCTGAGACCATATCTGGTCAAAGATCACAGTAGGATAACCAAGTTTTAGTAGAAAACTTAGAGTAAAGTGAAAGGATCAAAATTCTACTAAAAGTGATGTCAGCAGGGGCAAATTTCACTCCACTGAATATTGCAGAATTTCCTCTGCAACAATGCTTCAAGCACTAAATAATTCTTTTGTCATTTTCTTCAAAACATTCATTTTACATTCAGTTTTCTCATAAAGGAAAATAAAAGTAGAGAAGGAAAAACAAAATAAAGTAAGAAAATACAATCAGGATGGAACTTTTTGCTTCGTTGCTGCAGAACCTTTTGCGCCTGCCTTTGGAGTTTCCTCCACTTACTGGAGAGAACACAGGGGAGCATGTTTTTCTGCCCAACGTGGAATCAAACACCCAGCCTCTCCTCTGAGAGGCTTTGTTGGCAGTCACACATGGATCCGCTCCAGGACCGGCAGATTTCAGGCCCCTGGAGAGTTGTGAGATTGCAAAGGGCAGGGAAGATTGGCAAAAATATTGACTTTGATATTTCATCACTTCGCATTTCCGAAGAGTCAAAATGCACTGACAACTGCACCTTTCTAACCAGATGCTACCAGAGGTTCCCCGGCATAGCACGTACACGAGAGACTGAAATACCAACAAAGCCCCGAACCAAATGATTTATATTAGAGTAAAGTCAAGAGCAGCATTTCTGCTTCTGTCTCTGCTTGATTTCTCTGTTCATCAGTTTGGGTAGCACTTTACGGCTTCCTGTTACAGGACTTCTCAACTTCCTGTTTTCTCATGCTCTTTTGACTTCATTTATCCTTCCAGGGTGTGTATAGCTTCCCTGACTCTTAAGATCTGAATGGTGACAAGTAGCACCCCAATTTTTTCCCACCACTTGTTCTGATATCAGAGATGTCACCTGAGCAGAAATAGTGAACATTATTCAGTGCTTGAGATGTATTCATCTGGGAATGACATCATCTTACGTGGTGGTGTATATTCTAAGGGAAGAGGGGCTGAAGAATGAAGAAAGGGATATTTAAAGGAGTAGTTGGAGGAAATCAAAAACAACCTTCTGTTTCATATGTTCTTTTTATAATTTTAACAGTCTTTGACTCATAAAATACTATAGCTGATAGAATGAAGAATAAACATCTTATTCTATTAAAAAGTAATTTTGCCAATAAGATACGTAAGAATGAGGTAATTTTTGTCTAATCTTTTCTTTTTTAAAAAACAGTTTTATTTTTAAGTAATCTCTACACCCAATGTGGGGCCTGAACTCAGAAAACTAAGATCAAGAGTCACACACTCCACCTACTGAGTCAGCCAGGCACCCCTAATCATTTTCTTTTTTTTTTAAGCTCATGTATTTATTTTTGAAAGAGAGAGAGAGAAAGAGAGAAAGAGAGAGAGCACACGTGTGCATTAGAGGGGCAGAAAAGAGGAAGAAAGAGGATCCCAAACAGGCTTGGCACAGAGCCCAATGCTGGACTCAAACTCACGAACCTCAGCCGAAATCAAGAGTCGGACACTTAAACGACTGAGCCACCCGGGCGCCCCAAATCTTCTTTTAAATGTAGCTTATGCCACAAATAATTTCTGTGACTACCTTTCTATGATGTGTGACTATTATCCTATGTACCCCTCAAAATCCAGATCCATTGTCACCTCTCCTATGAAGCCATCTCCAGCCCCGTTACTCAGCCCCTTCTTTGCACATCTCACTATTAGGCACTTACTACACCTTGTTACAATATGTGTTTGAACATCTGCCTTTCATACCAAAAGCTTAAATTGTGTTTATTTTATATTTTGACCTCATATAAAGATTGTTGGCTTTGTCTTGGCACATATAGGTGTTCAATGTTTTGTTGTTTCTGTTGCTGCTATTTTTTCACTTGCAAATATGACTCTTGGTTAGGATCGAAATAGCACGCTTTGGCTCCGGCAGTTTGCTTTGCTGACATCTTTCCAAACAGCATCCCCAGCTACTTAGTCCTCATTTAGGCATTACCTCTAAATGCATTTCCTCCTTCCACATTAAAATCATTCTTTCATGGGATCTGTTTTCTTGCCTGATCCTTACTAATATATAAGCATAGAAATTTTACCTAACTCCTGGTATTGTTATGAAGCCAAAAGAGGATGATGTTTTGTTTAATACATGCCTGGCACATGCTAAGTGCTCAATATGTGCTACCTATTATGTACAGAATAAGCACTCAACTGTGATGTTTATTATAAGCAGTATTTGGAAAATTATCTGATTTTAGAATCATTTTTAATTAGACAAAGCAGAGCCTTACAAAGCACCTTATGGGTAACACCCCTTATCTTCCAACCATCTCAAAGTGACATCCCACCCCCCAAATTTTCTCTGGCCCTGAAACCATCCATTTCCTTAGGGCTCTATCTAACCTCCAGCTTGTCAGGGAAGTAGGATTAGGGAATTGGCTTTTGATGAACTCTTTTAATTCTGTTCCTGTGCACTATCCACTTAGGAATGGTGGAAGTAGGTGGCCCAAGTTGTCCCTCCTTGAGTCAAACCACAGCAGTTACTGTAACTTGAACCCATTGGTTTGTAGTGCTCCTGTTGCATTCCGTCTTTAGTGGGATTAGAAATCCAAAGTTACTTCATCTGCACATACACGAAAGAAACACACACACACACACACACACACACACACACACTCATACACACAAACTCTACAATAATAAGGAAAGCAAGGCAAAACCAGGCACAAAATAAGGTTAACAGTCTATTCGTATACAATGCATTTTCTTTTATAGAACTCTTTAGATTCATTATTATCTAAGTTTCACAAAAACAAAAGAAATCAAACAAACAAAAAACAGGTCAAACCAATCAGAAAATACTTTCTGAGTGAGGCTTGTCAGGAAATGTTATCTCCATCATAGGAGAAAAGGAGATGGAGGCAGAGTTATATTTCTAAGGCCATGAACCTGCGAGGATCAGAGATGGCCCTGAGTGCAGCACTCCTTGACCCATCTGCTTTACCTTGCCATGAATCCAAGAAAAGCACTAGCTCCTGACCAAGCCACAGCAGAATATGACAAAGTGCACATGAAACTCAGTGGCTGGGGATGGTGATCTGATGGAGTTGAACTTCACAAGCCTGTGGGAACCAGCCCTTTAGGAAGCTCACTAAACTGTGCATGGTCACTCTGTGTGTTCCCTTGATCAACTCTTCCTTTATAGTTTCCCCAAGTTTATCTCAGACCCACATGGTTGTTGTCTATATCCACAGCATTTCCATCTTCCACTTACTAAAATTTGTTCTTCAAACCTACCATCTGGAGAGAATTTGGAAATGCCAAGCCCACAGAAGTGATCCCCTCAAGTGAACTTGCATTTGAATAAGGAACAATGATGGTTGGATTTAAGTCACAGCAACTGGCTGTAGAGGAATATTTTCAAACAAGGAAGCTAGCGAGGATCCATCAACTCATACCTCATAATCTGTTCTTCCTAATGTGTGCAGTTCCTGGGGCAACAGTAAAAATGGAGATCCACATAACATATGTTTCAATATTTAAATTCCAAAAAGTCAAGTCAACAAATCATTAAATTATATTTGAACTTCCTACTTTAAAATACATACTTTCATTACAACCTGGAAGGGCACTTTTGAATTTAGAATTCTTTGACTCTTCAATGTCCTGGACCAGAAACATGGCAATTTGGGGAGAGGCGACCATCCTTTTCCCTTCCTATCACTGGCTCTGTCCATCAATGCAAGTATACATACATGTGATCAGTTGAGACTGCACATCAAACTCCATCTACACCGGTTGTAAAGAATTTCCTTGTAGCTTTCCCTTGACCCTAGGAATGAGTACATGGGCTACTTCCTCAGAGGTAAGACTTGGGAAGAACGCTTGCACAGCCCTTAGAAGTGAGCTTGGGACTGATTTAGCAAAGGACTCCAAGGTCCCAGATACATACAGCATGGTCTAGAAGAGGAATACGGGGTCTAAGTGAAGCTTCATCTGCACGGCTTCATGGGTGCCTCCCACTGAATGGAGGCACAGGAGAGAGGAGGGTCAGAAAGGTATTCTCTAACACCAGGGTCCAGGCTCAGGGTTCCTCTTGCCTGAGACTGATATAGGCACTGTCATCAACACCCACTGGATCAGCCTATGTGGAGAGTGAATTTCATGCAAGGTTCAGGATAAAGAAGACAGGATGTATATTTTGAGAATCTAAGAGACTAAGTTATGCCAAATTTGAAAGAAATATTGATGTGATGAGATGTCCTTTCCATCTACCAGCCCTAAATCTCATTCATGTTTTAAAGAGTGAGACCACAAAGGTTGGGGAAGAATTTGAGATTATCTCAAAGACTCTATTGGGGGAATTTAGAAGCAACATTGACTTCTAGTGAGGGAGAAAAATGTGTTAGCAGTCTGTAGGGAAGGTGGCACTTCTACAACAGATGGGCCGACTGGATTTTTTTCTAATGATGATTTTATGCCTTTGGCAGAAGTTTTCCATGTAATTTAGGAAAGAGGGAAAACAACATAAAGAAAATTGATGCTGTTCTTTAAGACTGGGGAAAGGACATCAAAATTAGAGTTGTTAGTGGTGCTAGGTTGAAAACATAAAATACTTGTGCACATTTTATGAAAAGACTTGCCTTGGAAATTGGCGAAATGAAGCCAGGTTTCAAATGTAGGGTGTGAAGTTCCCTGAAAGGAAAGGGTCAGTCAATTAAGTGAAACCAATGTCTTTTATTAGCTCTGTCACGTCTCTCACCTGTTTTACTACTTTGCCTGCTGATGGTTTTCCGTGCTACATAAATCTACACTTTTCTATCCATCCTCCCAAAAAACTTTCCAAAAGTGAACGTGAATGGGTAATCTTTAAGCACTTTTAGCTGTTCCTTATCAGTTGCATTTGAATTTCATACTCTTTAAAGCAACTTGGAAAATGACCCCCACTATCTGCCCGTGATCAACTTTTTCTAGCTTCATTTCCTGACTATCTCCCCTGAATAACCTATGGAAAGTTTCCCTCTACTGACATGCCGTCTGCCTCTGCATATTCTATTTATTCTACCTTGATCACTTCTTTCTGCCATACTTGCTCTTGATGAACTACTATTTATCTATGAATCCTTATTTTTAAAAACCACCTTTTCTTGAAAATTTTACAGCTCCCCGAGGGAAAGTTAGTTATTTCTTCCTCTGTGTTTGCCCACATTTTGGGTACATCCCCAGTAGGGCAGTGTACTTGTCCTCTAGGTCTGCTGGCACAACTTTGTCATTTTCTTCTAAGGGAAGCCAGCTACCTCCCTTTAAATTTCAAAGGCCTGCTGAAGTTACATATATCAAATGACGAGAAAATAACGTCTAGCAGAAGGAAACCTCATCTGTTTCTTATCTTTTTTTTTTTTTAAGACTAAGGGAATTTTATTTTTCGTCAGAAGCTGCTCAACAGAGCTACCTATTAGGTCATATGTTCACCCCTAAACCAATCACTAGCAAGTGTAATCAAATTACCATGCTTAAAGAACTTGTAATAGTGTAATCTTCCTTAAGGGGCAGGTAGTTGCACAAACATGGAATTCTTTCGAGAAAGTGAGATAGGAAAATGAGCATTGGCATTGGCAAACAACAGTATTTGCTCCAGATGTAAAGTGGCTTGATCTAAATGGGATTCACTAATCATGTAGCCTATCATACACAGGTACTATCATTATAAAACATAAAATTTAAAACAAAACACAACAAAAACTGTTGGGGGATTACTTACTGAGTAGATGAGCACTTCTTCCCAGATGAGCTTGTCTTCCAACTTGTGATCTGATCTCTGAAACACCATCTAATATTTGGTGTTACATGGTAACAACATGAAACCTGAGACCATGTTTGGAGCTGTCCACTTGAATCTCTCATGATTATTCTTATTTTTTTTTAGTATATTTATTTATTTTGAGGAAGAGCATACACGCAAGCAGGGAAGCAGCAAGGAGAGAGGAAGAGAGAGAATCCCGAGCAGGTTCTGCACTGTCAGCACTGAGCCTGATGCAGAGCTTGATCGCATGAAGTGTGAGATCGTGAGCTGAGCAGAAATCAAGAGTCAGATGCTTAACCGACTGACCCACCCAGGTGCCCCTCATGATCATTCTTAAAAGAATAACTCAAAATCTTTGTTTTCTGGTTTTCTATAGTGATAAAAGCCAAAAGAAAAATAATTCAATCCTGGGAAAAGACAAATATTTCAGTAAGTTGGAAATTGAAACTTCATATTAGCCATCTCAAAACTCATTAATTTCACAGAAACAGGTTTTTTAAAAAGTTCTATGGTGCTATGCAGAAATATTAGAAATGAATCTTGGTACCTGGCAAATTTGGGACTTACTGAATCCCCTTTGGAGGCTCTTATATAATCATTATCAGTGATGAAAATTAATAGCAGTCTACCACTACATTCACAGGCAAGACCACATAGGCCTTGGATTCCTGATGACCAAGTGTTCATCTCATACCATTGGACTAAGAGGTCTGGCCAACTGGAATTCTGGACTAAGACCAAAGACTATACTATGCCTTGGGAAAAATAATACCAGCTAAGGTATTTTGATATGCAGTATAACTGACAAATAATGCTTTTATCTGTGGTTGTTCATATGTGTTTGCATGTGTTCTAATTTTTCTCTTTTTACTACACAAAAGATGTATTGGTAGCTAGATTTACTATGTAGTTCACAGCTTATAGATGATCTGGTAACATCTGGGTGGGATTATGATGGAATTAGAGGAGAAATGTACAACATATGGAGACTGTGGATTCCAACACAAACAGCATTTAAAGGAGCCTGTGATATTCCCTGTGGATAAAGTAAACCAACATGTCTTTGAATTGCGTCCCTGCTTGAAGGTGATGATTGTGTTTGTGTTTCTTCTCATGGATCATGTTAGACAGAAACATCCTTGAAACTGTACATGTAGCAAGATGGCAGCCATGGCATGAAGGAGAGAGAAAGAATCAGGGAGCTAGAAGGCTGGGATAGCAGAAGAGCAGAGGCAAGCTGGAGCTGTCTCAGGAAATTAGCACCTATGGTCAGCACACTATACCCACTATCTCTTTCTTTCTGAACATGCCATATCCACAGACCAGTGCTTGGGAAAATAGGTACTGAAGTGTTCTTCAAGCACTACTGATTGAATCAGGATCAGATGTCCCTGTGAGTCAAAGGAACTGGGTAGATACTACATGGTGAAGAATAGTGTATTCAGTCATAAATGACTCTACCCAATAAGGGTAATACTAATTAAATAGGCCAATCAGATTAGCTTCTTCTGTAATTTATACTGAAGTATGGAGAGTTTTTAATAGGCAGGAAATGGACACAAACACAACAGAAATGAATGCACAATGAATAAAGTAAAGTTCCTTTGTCCACTTTGCCTTTGGGATGGGCATTGTGTTGGAACTGAGATCAAGAATGGATAGTTAATCAGAGACTTCATTTACATACCTTCGTTAGTAAATACAAACAAAGAGATACAGAGGACAGTGAATTTACATTTTGATGGGGACAAAAAAAAAAGGTCTGCAAATAAATCCCCTGTATAAAAATGGTCACATTAGAACAGCTATATTAAACCGTGTATATCAAAATGCCCTGGATGATACTTCATTCTGTCATTTAGCAAGAGACTGCTATGGATAAGTAACTGAATCTAGGACAAAATACAAAATATTGGTGAGAGACTGACCCTTCATTTAGTGGACACATATATTTACATATATCTGTTTGTGTATGTTTATGTACATATTTATACTTATCTCATTTAGCAAGTAGTTAACCAGAGAAAATTACCTACTCTCATAACATGTTGCCAAGAGTTTTAGGGGATATAGAAAGAAAAATTATGTCCTCTAACCTCTTTCCTTAAGGCTATTTAGATCACACATATCACAAAAAAAGAAAAATAAATCAAGGCAAACCTAGGTCAGTGCATGGATTTGAAGTCATCAAACTATATGATCAGAGATGCTTAGATTTAGAAGAAAATGTAGAGGTCATATTAATACATATACATGGAATGAATAATGGGTTTAATGCATGAAAGAACCAATGAATCTAATAAGAACCCTCCTGAATTGCCTAGTATATTGCCTTGAATTGTTATTTACTTTTCATGTGTATTAATTAACACATCTATACCCTTCTCTCAGTGTTTGCATCATGACTTGTGTGTGGGACATTGTTAAGAAGTCCTTGAATTTAATGATCAATAAATGTGCAAGATAGTATAGGATAAAATGTATTTTCATGAATAAACACCAAGTAATTCAGAAAAGCAAATCTGTAAATTCATAAAAAAATAACCTATACTATAAATATCTTTTGGAGAATGGTGATTTCTTACCATTTTTGTTGTGGATAGGGTTCTCCCAGTGTAGACAAAAAAAATGAATTACTACAAAATCAAATATTTCTTCCTAATTTCACTGACTTCAATACCTTCCTTTTAATATTCACCTTCCTAAAATGCCCTATCCAAGTTGGATACACTTGGAAAATTGTTCATCATACTCTTTTCTATGGATTCCATGTCAGTTTTCTCTCTGTCTCTCTCTGTCTCTGTCTCTGTCTCTCTCTCTCTCTCTTCCCTGTCTCTATGACTCCTCCTCCAGCTCCCTTCACAGGAATTGCTTAAAATTCTCTTACCTGTGTCAAACTCCCTGAGGTCAAGAACTGTTTCTTGGTTTTGGTTTTTGTTGTTCTTATTTTTGGGGTTTTTTTTTTGGTTTGTTTTTATTGTTTTTGTTTTTGTTTTTTACTACTGTGTCCCAGGTGGCCCTCATTTAGGAGCTCGATGCATATATTTTAGTAAAATGTAGGGAAAGACTATGCT
Organism: Prionailurus bengalensis; assembly: GCF_016509475.1. Lineage (NCBI taxonomy): Eukaryota > Metazoa > Chordata > Mammalia > Carnivora > Felidae > Prionailurus > Prionailurus bengalensis. The sequence continues at coordinate 60,811,426 of NC_057356.1, forward strand.
TTTGGTCTTGATCTCCTTCTTGAACTCCAGACTTGATGCATGGACCAATGCCCAGCATGGACATCATCAGGCTCCTCAATCAAGATTTCCAAAACTCAAAATTCATCTTCCATTCAAAATAAATCCACATATTTTTCATCACTATAGATATCCCAATAACTGAGTCTCTAGACTATTGATACTTCTGACCAGAAAAGACTAAAATTATACAGAGGACTCCCAGTGACCTATCATATAATACCTCAGAGTTTTCTAAGTAGAGACTTAACAATGAGTATCCCCCCTTAGAGTCAGTATATTTACATGATCTACCTAGGTTGATTCTAGGTCCTTCTCTCCACTTCACAAGAGGCATCTGAAAATTGTTCTTATAAAAATACTCTATAAACTCTTTAATGTCAAAATCTGTTGCTACTTAATGTAGTTCTTACTGATCTGGAGATGAAAATCATTTAAAAATCATTTGGAGAGTTTTCAAGATTTCCAGCAACAAAGCATGCACTATTTTTCTGATATGGCACAGGACATTAGAAAATACTTTTGCACAAAACTTTGAATTTTTTGGCCCAAAGAAAAGAAAATACCCCAGAAACAAATAAGATGCGTCACAATAATCCATGATTTACAATCCCTTTCCCGGATCGCCTGTTGCCCTTAGCAATCCCTAAAGCAGAAACAAAGAAAACAAATCCTTTCAGCATATCTTCATGAAACTGTCTGGGATGTGACAAAACTTTGAGAAACAGTTTTGTGATAATGGTTTTGCACTTTATTGGTACTTCTCCAGAGGAGGTGGTGAATGGCTGCTTTCAAATACATAGAGCTATCAAAGGCTAAAGTCAATAAAAACCTCTGTAGAATAATTGGAGAAGGAAAAAAAAAGGGGGGGGAGAGAGCATCAAAGGAATGAAAAGGAAAGAAGGACCTATAAATATAAAAGCCTAAGGAGTATATTTTGGGAAAATAGATGATGCAAAACAAAATTGGGAATAGTTATTGGAGGACCAAGGAAGGCAAATAAAACAATGAGATATATGAGGCCTGTCCTCCTGCCTCAAGTCTAGCTCATCAAACAGTTTTTCATTCCATTTCGTATAGATGAGTTTCATCTGACTACTGCCAACAGAAAGTGCTTGGATTTTCTGACTTTTTTTTTTCACTGTCAAAGAAAATAATAGATTGATAAGATTCAAAAGCAACTAATATAACATCCTCTTCAAGAATGAGAAAAAATACAAATTGAGTTGTGTTAATGAATGAACCTACTTTTCATGTTCTCGAAACTAAGAGTAACACCAGTGGTAATAATAAAGTACAATATTACATTTTTAAAAATCTTGTCTGGGTTAGAGAAGGCCAGAATTTTTTGAAAGAATTGTACTTAATTTTACCATGGATGGTATTACGCAATTAAAAGAACTTGGAACTAATCTTCCACCTCTGGGAATACCTGAGTGACAAATTACCAAAGAATGTCCCCGGAGAATTAGCTTTGTTGTACAAATGTGCACATAGGTGGGAGAAACCCTCCATCTGGAAAGAATAACTCACGTGAAGTGAGAGGGCAAGTTTTCAAATCAGAAAAATCAAGGAGTCTGTGTATGATCTTCAAAGCAGATTGGCTTAGTAGGGACAGGCTAGAAGATGCCAGCCAATGTGAACACATAGCCAGTCAGAGACCTGGCTAGGACTCCAGTTTGAAGTCAAATTTTAGAAGCCTAGAATTATAGAAGGATAAAAGAGCCTACATAAATGTGAAACACAGTGATTCTGACCTCTTCAAGGAATCAGAAAAAATAATAATAATGATGTTGAACCATGGAAAGTGAATGCATTGGGGATAGAGGAAAGATACGATTTGATAATCTAGAGAGATCAGGTGAGCTGGAAATCTGGGAGTAGAATTTCAACAGAAATAAAAATGATGAATGATTCAATCCTTAGGTTCATTTTTGGCTCTGGCATCAACCAGTTTTGTGACTTTGAACAAGTTCTATAACCTCCTGGTATTCAGTTTACTCAACACTAACAGAAGAGGACAGGACTAAATGTTTTCAAAGCCCTGCCCTACTCAGAGACACTATTATTTTCTATTCATGATAGTGTTTGCAATTATATGGTGCTCTGCACCTCCAAAATGTATTTATGTGATAGTGTTTGTTCTTTGAAACAATCCTATGTAGTAGCTCATATAGAAAACACTATAGCTCATTTTAAAGATAAGGAAATGAAGCTTTAGAAAGGTAAGATGACTTTCTCAAGGTTGCTTAGCTAATTAGCCTCAGTGCAAAGACTAGAAATGTTGGCCTGCTGTACTTGTAACTACTTCACATTATGCCTTTCAGCAACATTGTTAAAGCTTTATGTAAGGAAAACAATTTTCTTACTTGCATTTTCTTCAATTGCCTTAATGTCAAAAGGGGTTAAGAACTTCCTGAGAAAATAGGCGGAAAAAGGTCAGGTTTGGAAAAAGAAAGCCTGTAGGTTTGTATATTGAAAGAAAATATAAACAAAGTTAAACAAACAATTATTCAGCAAAATTGTACTGAGAATCAGCAATGTGCAAGGTCCTGTGTAGGATGCTTTGAGAGATACAAAGAGTTTTAAAAGGCAACATATCTGGGTCACCTGGGTGGCTCAGCCAGTTAAGCATTCAGCTCAGGTCATGATCTCATGGTTTGTAAGTGAGAGCCTAGCATCAGCCACTGTGCTGACAGTGTGGAGCCTGCTTGGGATTCTCACTCTCCCGTGCTCTCTCTGGCCCTCTCCACTCACTTCCCTCTGTCTCTCTCTCAAAAATAAATAAATAAATAAATAAACTTAAAAAAATTTTAATAAAAAGAAAAGGCAACATATTTGCCCAGATAGGGTTTCTATAATCTAGTAGAAACATCAGACATGTCTAAAGGAAATCCTGTTATAAAACATGGAGCATAATGTACGGTTGAAATCATATATTTCTTAGAAATTTCAGAATAGGTTCAATTGAAGTCCAGTTATGGACAAATCAGGGGAAATCTGAAAACTTGGTATTTGAATTTGGAAATAAAGTGGTACATCTTGAGAAAATTTGAAGATTAGAAATCTGCCAAATTAAGCAATGCATGTTGGTTAATGTAGGCAACTAGAAATGAGTAAAAAAGGTAGAGTTTAGTTTGCAGCTAATTATACAGTGGTGGCCTCATAAGAACACATCACATTACACTGCTTCCATCTTTCCTCGCCTCCCTTCCTCTTTCCTTCACCTTTATTCTTTGTCTTAAGTTCTGCTTTCAATGGACCCAAGATAAGATAATAACCTGTGTTTAATGACCCAGAACATCATAAAGGAAAAAGTGTGAGAGTAGAATGTTTAGTGAAATAAGGTACACTCCACTATAAGAGATTCTCAAAGAATTCTTATATTAATATAAAATATTATGGGTTCATCGAACTAGGTAAATTCGTCAGCGTAGTATAATTCTTCCTCAGTTGATAATATGTAGGAAGTCTCAACAAAACTATAGATGTTTTAGGCATGCACAGACCTCTTAACAAACATTTGTAACACTAGTTATAAATCTAAATATTCCATGAGAAAAATACACGAAGAGCATAGCATAGTTATTCTTATGTCAATGTGTATATATTTTTATTTTAAAGAAATAATTGAGTGAAATAGAAATGCTTGCAATGTAGGGATGCCCTGGGATTGATACATGATTTTATTATCTGACATGTATTGAAAAGAACAACGAGTTAGGGTCAGCACTCCTAGCTTCAGATTCCAGCACTGTCAAGATTTAGCCCTTTAAACTGGAATCAGTCATTTCACTTTCTGGACCTCAGTCAAATGAGCAAGTTGGAGGAGTCACAATTTGCAAATTATGTGCTACAAAGCAAAGTCCAAAAAGATGATCTTTGGGAAAAACGTTCTGTGATAAAATATATTGAAGAAACACTCATATGTTATCTCCAATTTGTAGATTCTCAAGACATAATGCATATTAAATTCCCAGAAAAGCCCTATAGTAATCTTTTTAATTCCATTATAGAATTTTCCAAATATAACATATTTGGAAATTTGTTGGTCCATTGAATATGAACATTCTTCTGACATAGTTTTCCATGGATCTAACTTTTGGAAATGCAGGAATGTCAGTGGAGATTTAAAATCCTAAGATGCTACTGAATACTATGATCTCATTAGAAGGATTGAACTAGGATTTGAAATCCCACACACCAACCCCTACCCTGAATCACAGAAAGTGTCTAGACATGAGCAGGGAACCCCTGAGACTGAGGACTTGGGAAGAAAGAAACAAAAAAAAAAGTTACTTCCTCCTGTGGAAGAGGTGAAATCGAGTTTTGATTAACCAAAAGATGAAGTATGGCAGGAGGTCCCAGATTCAGATGTGAAAAAGAGCTAGTGATGCATCTTCTGATCATATGGAGCAGGGTTTTTCCAAGTCAGCACTATTGACACATGGGCTGGATTATTTTCTCATTGTGGGGAGGAGGTCCTGTGCACTTTGACATACTTACTAGCATCCCTGGCCTCTACCCACTGGGGTTAGCAATGCAGAGGCAATCTTGAGGAAAATCCCACATCCCCTACATGGGCACACACACACACACAAAATGCACAATAGATATCCGGAGAAAATGAGAAGGCAGGAATTAGGAGACAAGAAATGGGGTAAAAGAGGAAAGAATTCAAGGACAAGAGAGGATGAAGAGATAAAATGACAAAACGGGGCAGGGAAGATAAGAAGGGAAGAAGGAGAAAAGGAAAGATGCTTGTAATTATTTCAACTCCATAGTGGAGGGAGTTGAAGTATGCTGCTGGCTGAGGTCCCGTCTATAGGCAGTGTGAGTTTTGAAGACAGAAAAGACCTGATTTTATTCATAGTTCTGTATCTCTTATGTCATCTTAAGTAGTTCAGTGAACCCAAGCTTCTGCTTCTTGTCCATAAAATGTGGATTACAGTGTTGTAGGTTTGTTTTATGAACTAGAAAGAATGTATGTAATGAGCTTAGCACCTTGCTAAGAATTTAATAAATGGTAGCTGCTTTTATTATTGCTATTTTTTCCTTAGGACCTAATCATGTGGTATCTTTTTTGTCAATTAACTTCATACATCTCTTGTTCTTACTCTTACGTTTCATTAGCCAGTCTGTGCTAGATTATGCTGCCATAATAAACAACTTTAAAACCTCAGAGGCTTAAATGACACCCTACTTCATGTCTATTTTATATCAGTGACATCCCTGCTCTCATTCGTCCTTGCTCACAGACTAGGCTGATGGAGTCTCCATCATGTGGAAGGTCAATGGGTACCATGGCAGCAGAGGAATTGTGTGGCAGCTTTTAAACACTTCCCCAAGTAGTGACACACATCACTGCTGCTCACGTTTCTTTGACTAAAGCAAGACACATGGCCATATGGCCAACTCCAAGGCAGCAGTGAATGTAACTCTGCCGTATGCTCAAAAAAAGAGACATTATGAAAGCTATCAAAACTACCAATCAAGTGTCCTCATTGATCAAACAGATCACAGCACGTATCTCATATAGAGTTGTTACAAACATTACAGTGGTTGCAATGCCTGAGTGGCTCAGTTGGTTAAGCTCCCGATTCCTGATATCGGCTCAGGACATGATCTCATGGTTCATGAGATAGAGCCCAGTATTAGGCTCTGCTGACAGCACAGAGCCTGCTTGGAATTCTCTCTCTCTCTCTCTCTCTCTCTCTCTCTCTGCACCTCTGCAACTCACATATGCTCGCTCTCCCTCCCTTTCAAAATAAATAAGTAAACATTAAAAAATAAAATAAAAATTACAGTGGCCAATACATGTTGAACTTTTAGAACAATGTTTAGCATATGGTAATCATGCCATCGTTGCTAGATATTGAGATCTATTGTTGTTGGAAACCCTTCGGAGAACGGAGCCATGGTTTGTGCTGCCTTGCCACCCCATCTGCACTGTCTCTGGTGCCTTGCACCAACTTGTTAATAAATATTTGTTGAAATGAATTGGACAGTGTTCCAGCAACAAGGCTGGGACTACCCACCAGCTGGCAGACCAACCACATGTAGGTTTATCATTCCATTCCCCCTGCCAAACACCAGTGCACTTCACTAAGCATCCCTCAGCTGTGATTCTCCATTTTGGCAACTTAATGGACCTTAATGTAAATGTTCCCAGCCACATAAAACATGTTGAGAAGTATATAGTTTTCTCACTATTGACCGCCAGCCGCCATCACACTATGCACATACAGTGTAGTCCTCCCCAACACCTTTCTTAGAAACATCACAATGGTCAGCACACAGGATATCAGTGGTACATTTTAATGACGATTGGAAAAGAAAAATAAAACAATAAACAAACTTTAAAAACAAGGGTCTGCATCCTGATATATAAATACTCTTTGGCTTGAGCTCGGTAGAAGGTCTCTACCTATCTGGAGACTAAATGAATTCTGTTTCTTTGCATTACCTGCACAATTAAATATAAGGCCATTGGAGGGGCACCTGGGTGGCTTAGTCGGTTAAGTGGCCGACTTCGGCTCAGGTCATGATCTCACGGTCCGTAGGTTCAAGCCCCGTGTCGGGCTCTGTGCTGAAAGCTCAGAGCCTGGAGCCTGTTTCAGATTCTGTGTCTCCCTCTCTCTGACCCTCCCCCATTCATGCTCTGTCTCTCTCTGTCTCAAAAATAAATAAATGTTAAAAAAAATTAAAAAAATATATAAGGCCATTGGAAAGAAAAATGCAGTAGAAAAAAAATGTAACTGAGTTGAAGTCTTCTCTTGGCCACCCTCATGAGAAACCCTGAGCATTCTACTTAATTTTTTTTGGTTATTAGTTTATGTACCTATGAAACAGGGAAAATAGTTTGTAGGATCTCCTTCTAAGGGCTGATAAAAGAAATTGACAATAAGAAATATGAAAATTCTGTGAATACATAAAAATGATTATGCAAATATCAGATACTATCTATAAAAATATTTTATTTTGATTTTTGGTATTCTCTTTATTTCTTGACCTTTCTGTATCTGATTTCAATCAATGTTCTCCTATTAGGCTGCCCACTCTTCCCTGTAAGTCCTGTGTAATGAGTAGCAAGTTAAGGCAGAAGAAGAGCAAGCTGACCTCAGCCATGTCCTGAACAGATGCTGTTCAGTGAGTTTGTGCTTAACCCTGAGATCTTGATAATGACAGAGAGGATCATTTCAATCTGTTTAGATTTCTCTAACCTGATAAAAATTGATTGAGAACCACCAAATCCAATAGGTAAATGGAGAACTAAATGGAATGTATGCGGCATGAAGAAGTATGTGCATGTAAATGCAGAGGCTGTGAGAGGGGTTGGGAGACAGGAGGCAGTTATACTTTACTAGACTTTCACATAAAACCCCCATTTAGAACAATGCACTTGAGGAAGTGACAGATATAACAATATTCCTTATTAAGGTTATTGTCTATTTGCTGCTTTTTTTTTGGGGGGGGTCCTTTTTTCTTATCTAATAAATGAAGGAAAGAAAGGATAAAAGAAAGGAGGGAGAGACGAGTAAAATGCAAAAATATTGATTAAAGACCTACTTTGTTTCAGGCAAGAGGTCAAATAATTTATATATTGTGCATTTAACAACCCAACAATACTGGAAGAACCATTATTATTGGCATCTGCCAGATGAAAAAATGGTTTACAGGTGAACCATTTTAACTCATGTGGCTATCACATGGCTTTTAAGCAACAGGTGCCTATTTGATTTCAGACTATCTTTGTTAGTGTATTGACATATTAACAACACGAATGATTTGAATGGTGCTGTTGGAACCACTCAGGTGGTTATTTAAATTTGAACGAGTTAAAATTAAGTAAAATTAAGAATGCAGTCCCACATTTCTTAAATTAATTTCTTAAATTAGCCACATTTCAAGGGCTCAGTCACCACATGGGCCAAAGGGCTATTGAAATGGACAGCAGAAATATAGAACATTTCTATCATTTCAAAAATTTCCATTGGCCAGAGCTGTTTTAAAATGTGGGCTTTTCATGGGTCAGAAATAACCTATTTCTGTTGATTTTCATGAGGCTTATTACTCTACATGCATGGTGATTTCTGACTCTTCTTTGAGGAAAATATTTCACTAGACAAAAATGCCAATCAATCTTTGATTATTTTAACACAGAAGAAAATAAATTCCATGAGGTTCAAGTCTAAATTCTCGGTAGACCTCTGCAAAGTGATTGGTGAAATTTATGGGCACAGCTGGTTTGCAGTTGTAAAACCCTATATTTTTTAATGCAAAATGGCATCTGTGCCTGCTAATTGGATACTTAGGCATACACACAATAAATTGCCTGGGAATTAGAAAGGTGTATTTCTTAAGTCCTGCCCACATCTTGCCATTTTGAGAATCATTGCAGGGATTCATTTTTCCTCCTTGTTATTCTTGTAGGGGAGGTGGAAAAAAGCCTTCTCCTTGTTATAAATATCGCCCGTTGGGAATACATCCTTCCTCCTCCTAATCCAGCTTTAATCCTTCCACGCTCTGAACTAAGAAACCACTGTCTGTTGTGGTAGCTGCCATTCTAAATAAGTTTGAGCTCTGTGATCATTGCCACCTGTCTGGTGAGAAAGGAAAAATCAAACTTGTAAATGCTACAGGCATCCCTGTCTTAGGAGTTGGATTCAAATGTTACACTGAGGCCATAGAAAAGCAGTCAAGATAAAACCTTGCCTAGCCTGTGTTTGAACATTTTAGTTCTAATGCGAGTATTCTCAAGTTTGCAATGCAATGGCAACAATAGAATCTAGGGATATTCTGTTACAAGTTTCATGCAAAAGTTTATTAAATTTGCTCTCATAATTATTGTAAGCCCTAGAAAAGATGACTTGAGCTCCGGAGCCTATACTTCTCTCACCTGAGCAGATTGCTTTATCATTCTTCCGTGCACTGGTAATTTCCATTAGAAAGCTTGCTAACCTGGTATTGACAATTACAAGCCATAATCAGAAGGTGAAAAAGGCTCACCCACTCTGATCTGTGGTAAAGCCGATACCAGCTATCTGGGAAGAAAAGAAACACAAGAAAGTAAACACCGAATTGCTGGTATATCTGCCCTTTTTATGTGAGCACGACAAAGTGTGAAACATGAATGCAGAGAAAGAGAATGATTTTCAGAGATTTAATCCCTTTAGAATAGAAAGCTTTGGTTGCCGTTTAAGGAGCCTTTTCACCTCAAGGTCACAGCTTGAATCTCATCTGGATTTATGTATAGTGTTCGCATTCAATTATTTTTGAGCTCTTTCTGCAGTATTGCCTCCTTGCGTTGCATATATTGTTTATGCCCATTGGCCCTTTTGCACATTTGTCCTGCTCATTCTTGTCTGGTTAATATGCCCTGATCTTTTAAATTGGCTGATTGGGCTGTGATGGATGGGTTATCCTCCTTCCTCCTTTCTTCACCTAGATATAATCAAGTTGAAATCAGACTTCCTGGCCCTCGATGCTCAATGGGGGGAAAAAGTGGGCAGCTCTGGTAATTGGATAGTGCTTGGTGGACCTCCGCCCTTGGAAATATAGGTTCTGTTCTGCTATTTCTAGCCAGTGTAGACGTATCAAAATAAAGAAAATCAATTGACTATGGAGAAAATTACTCACTTAGAAAAATCACTATATATATATATATATATATATATATATATACACACACACATATATATATACATATATATATACACACACACACATATATTACTATATATATGTGTATATGTATATATGTGTGTGTGTGTATATGTATATATGTATTTGTGTGTGTGCATATGAAGAGATGGCCTACATATACTTATTTTAAGGATAACAGTAATTTTAATTAATAAACATTAATTAGGAACTTATTATGTAAAAGGTATTATGTAAAACTTATTATGTAAAAGGTACTACCAGGAACTATAGCTGATAAAAAGATTAAGTGCCATACCTTCCCTTAATTAACTTATTTAATAGAAAGAAATATATATTTGTGCAAAATAAAAATTAGGGCACAGAGCAACATGATGGCAAACAAGAAATATATAATAAATCTTTCAGACTCACGGTGACAGAGGAATATTGTGGTCTGGGTTGATTAAGGAAGACTTCATACTGGAGGTAGGTCACAGAGAATATATAGCACAAGAATTAGATAGGCAGAAAAATTAAATTGTAGGGCGTTCTAGAAAGTTAGAAGCTGAGAGTATGTATAGTGTGAGCTGTGGACAAGGTGAAATGATTGGCATGGAGCATGATCCCTTAGAAGACATATTGGAGAGATTTGGAGAAAAAGTGAAGCACCACTTTTTTCTTTCACACATGCCTAATCAATTCTTCCTTTCTTTGTCCTCATTTCCGTCCTCCTCCTACTAATGAGAGGCAGCAGACCTAGGGCTGTAGGCCTGTCCTACAGAATCTACAATCCCTTAGCCCTGAAATGCAGGGATGACCATTGAAGGCTGCAAGATGAGGAGCCCAGCTTAGAATTCCAGCAGGAGAAGAAAACCTAGCTTAACAGTGCTCAAATTGTGGTTTGGGGCTTTAACATTTTTCTTTCCTTTTCTTTTAGAGCCATCAATTGCCTTCTACAGACATTGAATTCACTTACAAAGTTAGAACAGAGAAATAAAGTGGAATGCAATGATCAGGAAATTCCATTTGTTTTTTTCTCCCTTTCATCATTTTGTTGAATGTGTGCAGAACTATATGAGGTTATTCATTTGTACCCAAGCAGGAATATAGGATTTGCCATATTGGATCAGCCCATTGGTCCATCAATGTTGTATTCTCACAGCCTCTGGCACCAGATGATACATGAAGCACCAGAGGAGAGCAAACTCCCCCCTCCCCCACATACACACACACAAGGCAGAGAGTCAATTGTGCAGTGCAATATATGGGGTAGAAGTCTTAGCTGCTTGGGATTGGACTATATAAATGGAATATGGATTTAAAGATGTCTACATAGGGCAGACGCTGCATCAGTTGAGGACCAATGTAGGCAGTTCTTACCTTTAGAAACTGTGTGCAATGTCTTCCTGCTCACTTTCAATTATAAGAACTATTATTTATCTCACAATAAGAAATTGGAATAGTGGAATCAAACAGCCTCATTCCAGAAAGATGAAGGCAACACTGTATGATAACTGACACATGGCTGCTTTCTCTCTGGTGAAAGCATAAATGCAGTCAAAACTGGAATTTAACATAATACCTCAGAATCTGACCCCTCTTCCTTTGGCAATTATTCAAATGGGTTCACGGTCTGTTCAATTACTTAGCCTATTCACCCATTCACTCATCAGGAAAGGACTGTGTTGTGTGGAAATCTTCTAGCTCCAGTGTGAAGGGAGCTACAAGGAAGGCCTCCAAGGCTCAGTATAGTTGGGGAGTTGAGGTATGATGTGTTATCATAATGCAGGTGAGAGTATGGGCTATGTCGCAGGTGTGGCCAGCTGAAATAACACATGCATTCAGAGAAGAAAGGGACCGATTCTAGATGATACAAGAAGGAACAAGCTTTATGCTGATATTTTCTTCCTGAAGGAGAATCTGCACACAACATAAAACAATCAGACATTCCTCAGAATACAATATTTATGCAAAGTAAAAAATATTCTTAGTTTTATCAGTAAATTGTAGGGTGGGAATTGTGTTCAACTATAGATTTCCCGATCTATATAATTTTGCAAAATTATTTCTATTTTATTTAGGATTTTCAACCTGAAGCCCCACCCAGACCTGTTGATAGTGATTCTAATAATGATGGCAGAGTCAGCTACAGAATCTCTGGGGCTCAGTATAAAATGAAACTAGAGGGACCCCAGTTCAAAAAGCAGAGCAAAAAGTATCCATTAAAGATATTCAAATATAAAGCTTTTCTCTTTACTCCATGGTCTCTCCTTCAACCTGTCATGGTGTGTTTAATTTGCTATTTAATGTCATCCTAATTAGTGAAAAATTAAATTTAAATTATTTGCATGACTTTTACTGTTCATCTTTCTATTGCAGAATGCCAGTTTTAAATGCATGTACATGGGGCGCCTGGATGGCTCAGTCAGTTGAGCATCCAACTTTGGCTCAGGTCATGATCTCGCGTTTCGTGAGTCCGAGCCCCGCGTTGGGCTGTCTGCTCACAGCTCAGAGCCTGGAGCCTGCTTCGGATTCTGCATCTTTCTCTCTCTCTGCCCTTCCCCCACTCATGCTCTGTCTCTCTCTGTCTCAGAAATAAATAAACATCAAAAAAATTAAATGCATGTACAAAGGCACTTGGGTGTGGAATCACCAAACTTGCACAATTCATAATCTAAGCTCATATACCCATCTATATTTTGGTCTTACCAGAACAGTGAGTCCTACACAAAACTAAATTATTTGCATTTCACTTTCTTTTTTCAGGAAACTAGCTTTTTTATTACAAGAGGCTTATGATGGGGTAACAGTGCTTGCTGAGACCCATATGGAAATATTTGCTTCTTTGGTGCAATAATGCCTTCCCCCGTGGACCTTCAGCTGGGGATTTGTCTGCTTAGCTTGAAGGATGGAATCTCCTCTTTGTGCTTCTTCACCTGTTTCCTTTCGCTCTCCCGCTTCTCAGTGGCCTTACACTTGGCCTTCTGCTCCTTCGTTTGCTTCTCCAAACTTCTCTTTTCCGTTTCTAAGTCTGCACCCTTCCTCTCCATGTCTGACCTCCCCTGTCGGGCCTGCGGCTCCTTCCTCGTGCCACACGCCACACTGCTCTCATACAAGACTTTGGTAGGCGGCCATGGTCATGCAGATATCATCCTGGACTCACAGCGAAGGCAGTCCCCTCTCTGCACAGTTGACTATGACCGCCTGGATCAGCTCTTCAAAACACTGCGAGCAGAGCTCCCTGCGCACCGGGTAGATGCTGGTCCCCCTTGCCTGCCGCTGCTGCAGCTTCAGGTCCCGCCGTTCCTAGAGGTGCACTTTTCCTCTCCATGTCTGACACCTGCTGGACTCATGGCTGCAGCCACCCACTCCCCTGGGGACAGGACGCTATTCAAGATTTCTTCTGCTCACTTGGTAGGATCTGGGACACAGGAAGCTTGTCTTTGTTGACTGTGAGATTGGATCCGAGGGTCCAGGCTGCTGGGGGGCTGCCTTTCAGTGGCCGTGCTTTGGGGCTCCTTTTCTCTGTGTTAGGCTCCTGACACTCTCTGCTCTCAAACTTGAGCAGAGAGTCTGCAGGGGGGATTACGGGCGGCGGTGCATTTCACTTTTTGATATTCATATGTTCTACCCATTCAATACTCTACCTTCAGCTTAATGATAAGTAAGAAATAATTGAAAAGAAAAGAACTGTGGGTTGCCTTATCTTTTCCTTTCCTTCTAAGGTGTATTTTCAGTGTAAGTAGTTAGCTAACACACAGGGAAGTAACTTGAGTAAGAAAGGATATAATAGAGATCCTGGAATGTTCATGATTCTTAGGCTGCAATTGTCTTCATTCCTCATTCAAAGCAAGTTCTGGTTCAAATGGAAAGCATGATCTCTTGGGGAAAGTGTGGCCTTACTTAGCCATAGATGTAACAAATTTACCTTGTACTTTTGAGTCTTACTGAATTCAAATTCACTTTGAGTCCATCAGAATTCTGAGCTCCTGGTAACTTGTAAATTTTAAATGTAAATGGTTGGCAAGTGATGTTGGTAATAATGCATATTTCAAGTATATACTCTGCTCACATGCATGCCCTAATGCCCCACTGAACTTCACTTATAAAATACAAGTTCAAAGATAAAATTATTAAGAAATTCAAGATGGTGACAGGAGCATTAAACCAAATACAGAGCCCCTTTAAGACAGAGCTCTGTGCAACTGCACAGGCCCAAGCCCATGAAGTTGGCCTTAATAATAATACTATTAAATGTCTAACATTTACTGTACAGGGCTATGTGATAAAGCTACCTTGTATATCTTATATCTTTAATTTTTATAACAGCTCTATTTGATGTAGGAGAAAATTGAGATTTTGATATATTAAGCAATGACGTTCTAGGTTCTTTATATTGAAAGCGTCATTCTCTGGACCATCATAAGATGAGGTTTGTTGGGAATGAAAAATCCTGGGCCCTATCACAGACCTGCTGAATCAGAATCTGCACTTTCAAGAGCATCTCTGGTGATTAGTGTACACATTAAAGTTTGACAAGCACTGTCTGAGTCATTCTGATGACAAACAGAAGGGGCCATGACATGTATCAAATCCTATCTGACTTCAGGAAAAGACCTCTCTGACCTCAGCCGTAGCAATCTCTTACTCGACACATCCCCAAAGGCAAGGGAATTAAAAGCAAAAATGAATTACTGGGACCTTATGAAGATAAAAAGCTTCTGCACAGCAAAGGAAACAACCAACAAAACTAAAAGGCAACCAACGGAATGGGAAAAGATATTCGCAAATGACATATCGGATAAAGGGCTAGTATCCAAAATCTATAAAGAGCTCACCAAACTCCACACCCGAAAAACAAATAACCCAGTGAAGAAATGGGCAGAAAACATGAATAGACACTTCTCTAAAGAAGACATCCGGATGGCCAACAGGCACATGAAAAGATGTTCAGCGTCGCTCCTTATCAGGGAAATACAAATCAAAACCACACTCAGGTATCACCTCACGCCAGTCAGAGTGGCCAAAATGAACAAATCAGGAGACTCTAGATGCTGGAGAGGATGTGGAGAAACGGGAACCCTCTTGCACTGTTGGTGGGAATGCAAATTGGTGCAGCCGCTCTGGAAAGCAGTGTGGAGGTTCCTCAGAAAATTAAAAATAGACCTACCCTATGACCCAGCAATAGCACTGCTAGGAATTTATCCAAGGGATACAGGAGCACTGATGCATAGGGCCACTTGTACCCCAATGTTCATAGCAGCACTCTCAACAATAGCCAAATTATGGAAAGAGCCTAAATGTCCATGAACTGATGAATGGATAAAGAAATTGTGGTTTATATACACAATGGAATATTACGTGGCAATGAGAAAAAATGAAATATGGCCTTTTGTAGCAACGTGGATGGAACTGGAGAGTGTGATGCTAAGTGAAATAAGCCATACAGAGAAAGACAGATACCATATGGTTTCACTCTTATGTGGATCCTGAGAAACTTAACAGGAACCCATGGGGGAGGGGAAGGAAAAAAAATAAAGAGGTTAGAATGGGAGAGAGCCAAAGCATAAGAGACTGTTAAAAACTGAGAACAAACTGAGGGTTGATGGGGGGTGGGAGGGAGGAGAGGGTGGGTGATGGGTATTGAGGAGGGCACCTTTTGGGATGAGCACTGGGTGTTGTATGGAAACCAATTTGACAATAAATTTCAGAAAAAAAAATCCTATCTGACTTCAGACCTTAAATATGAAACCAATACCCTACTGTCTTATATAATCCAAATTTCTGATGATAGGCCCCAGTCATGTGTATTAAAAGACAAATCTAAATTCCAAGTGGACTGTGATCTGCACCATTGGCAATAACCACTGGCGTGGAAACTTCTACCATGCCTTCCAGTTTTATAAACTATGGTAACTTTATAAATCATATTCTTATGGAACACTAGAATAGTGTTGAGGAATACAGAGTAAGGGATATGTTTCTGAGGTTAATGTAAAAGGCCCTAAGAGAAGATAAGTTTTGAGCTGGGTTATTTAGCTTGGACAAGAGAAGTTGGGAAAGATACTTGCAAAAGACCTTTGCAAAATGTGCAGTGCTATGCTCAATGAGCGCTGATCAGTTAGGTTCCTAACTCCATAGAGCTCTGCAAACCTCTAGAGGGACAGATATACCTCTTCTCCCTAACTCAAATCAATCCATATGTAGGGAGAGGAATTTTGCTAGAGGAAGTTAATTCACCTCAATTCAATTATATTTTATTCAAATAGATATTGGGTTGCATATATATTAAATGCAGAGCACTGTGTTTAGTGCCATAGAGAATAATAGAGATGCAAGACACAGAACCATCATCAACGAGTCTCTGCTCTAGCAGACATTTAGTTATTCAACAAATACTCTATAATGCATAAGAGCTTTAGTGATATTAACTCATTTAATCCTCATAATATTCTTATAAAGAATGTACTCTTTTCACCATCCACATCTTGTAAATAAGGAAACTAAGGCACAAAGAGGTCAAGTACTTGACCCAAATTCACACACTGGTGGGGACTGGATTTGAATTCCATCCACCTGTTTCCAGAATCAATCTGAAAATGTTTATAGCTGCTTAATTGCTATTCTAGGCTGCCTCTAAGCCATATTCACAATTTATTATGAAACAAAATAAAACTACAAGAGCATTGTAGGGTGGGAGGAAGGACAAGTTTGATACAAAATTTTAACTTGATTGACTAAAAATATGCGATGACAAGAATTGAGATGTAAAGGACTAAGAGTGACCATGTTTGTTTTTTAAACAGGTATAAAACTATGTAATTTGAATATAAAATATTTTCTCTTGAAATAAAATAATATGAACTATGAAGATGACCCTATTTCCTGGTGTGTGTGTGTAACATCTATGCTTTTATATTTGTCGAATGACTTTGTCACCAATTTCAACTGATATGACTCATTTTTAACTCCTAGCTCTTTATTTACTAAATAGAATAAGATGAGAGATACTCAACTCTCTAAAGTTCATTTTAGATGTTGTTCAGTCTAGTTACATAAATTACAAATACATAATTATAAATCAAAACAAAGAGTACATTTTATTGTCAGAACCCCAGGCACTGGGCATGTGACTCTGACTTCTTGTGCTGATTTTCAAGGAAGGAACTGGATATGGTAAAGTAGCTGTCAATGATGTGACTTGTGTCACCCTAAAAGTACAAGTAAACGTCACTCTTCTCCAGAAGAGTAAAATATAGACTAAGTAGATAGTGGAATAAAATATTCAAGGACACCATTTTGTTTTAGTTTGCCTTTCAAGTAAGTAGAAGGGCCCTTGATTACCATCTGTTGTGGATTGAATAGTGTACCAGCAAATTCATGTCAGCCTGAAACTACAGAATGTGACCTTATTTGGAAATAGGCTCTTCACAGATGTAATTAGTTAGGATGAGGTCATACTGGATTAAAGTGGGTCCTAAATCCAATATGATGTGTTCTTCCTAATGTGACAAACATGCATAGAGGAAACACCATGGTCTAATGTGCGCTAATGCAACATTTGTGCAACATGGCAAAGACACACATAGAGAAAACATCAGGTGAAGACAGAGGCAAAGATTAGAGTGATGCATCTATAAACCAAAGAATGCTGAGGGTTGTCAGAAACCCCAAGAAACTAGGATGCAGGCACGGTAAAGATTCTCCATCTCATCCCCCAAGAAGAAACAAGCCATGCTGACACTTTGATTTCAAATGTCTAGCCTCCAGAAATGTGAGAGATTCAATTTCTCTTGTTTTAATTCAGCCATCCAGTTTGTGGTGTTTGGTCACAACAATCCTAGGAAATTAAGAGAGTATCTCTTAGTTGGTTAGTATTGAGCATTGATGAGATTGCTGAATTTGGTTTGCCTGCAGTCCAAGGAAGGTATGTTTCATGAAGTCAGTGGTTTATTTTATACTACTCAGTCTATTTCTTATGGAAAAATATATTGTGCTTGGTTATAATTAAAAAGACAAGCAAACAAAACAAAACAAGATTCTAAATGATGGACTGATATATTAATTGAATATGGAACCCAACATTAAGAAAATATTTATGAGAAAATCAAAGAGATTCCACTAGGACCATGACACATTTTATAGAAATGGTATTATGTAAGGATATCATTTAGTTGCATGAGTGGATGAATTACAGAGGATTATAAAATGCACATTAGAAGTTTGATCATCCTGGGGCACCTGGGTGGCTCAGTTGGTTAAGAGTCCGACTTCGGCTCAGGTCGTGATCTCGCAGTTTGTGGGTTCAAGCCCTGCATCCGGCTCTGTGCTGACAGCTCAGAGCCAGGAGCCTGCTTCAGATTCTGTGTCTCCCTCTTTCTATGCCCCTCGCCTGCTCATACTCTCTCTCTCTCTCTCAAAAATAAATAAACATTGAAAAAAATATTTTAAAAAAAGAAAGTTTGATCATACATAAAATCCAAAAATGTTTGTAATTGTGTCTAGTTTATCATTGTTATTGTTTATTTTCCTATGCTGGTTAGCACAGAAATTCTCTAAAGGTAAAGTACCTGTATGCTTTTTTCAGGAAGAGTAGGACAAGGGGACAGAAGGAAGGCAGGTATGTGTGTGTGTGTGTGTGTGTGTGTGTGTGTGTGAGAGAGAGAGAGAGAGAGAGAGAGAGAGAGAGAGAGTTGTGAGCCTGACAAAGGACTCAAGGTCTTAATATTAAATTCCACTGGGATTCTCTCATCCCCAGGTCACCAGATGGCATGTTGCTTGCCTAGGAGTAACTAATTTTTCTATCTACCTTGTCTTCATCTTCTGTGCTTTCCTCACTTCCTTTCCCATTCACCATACTATTGCCAAAAAAAATTGTTTTTTCTAATTCACTTTCCTGTATAGTTCTTTTTTTTAATGTTTATATATTTTTGAGACAGAGAAAGACAGAGTGCAAGTAGGGTAGGGGCAGAGAGAGAGAGGGAGACACAGAATCCGAAGCAGGCTCAAAGCCTGACGCAGGGCTCAAACTCATGAACTGTGGAGATCATGACCTGAGCCAAAGTCAGAGGCTCAACCAACTGAGCCACACAGGAGCCTCTCTGTCTAGCTCTGTATTGACTCCTAGTAAGATCATAAATCTTATCTTTGGCAAAAATTTAAAATTAAAAAAAAAACAGAGTTTCCAGAACAGAGACTAAGATGACTGCTGAATTTTGAAGGAAAGATATGGACTTTATTTCTCTTCCAAAAGTTCACCTTCATGTAGTATGTGTGTTGTGTGTGTGTGTGTGTGTGTGTGTGTGTGTAGATAGAGGGAGAAGTGTGGAGAGAATGAGGGAGGGAGAGAGAGCGGGGGTGGGGAGAGAGAATCCAGGAGCTAGGAAAAGTTGGAGTCAAATGTACAGAACAAGCCATATATGTTCAGAGCCATATTACAGAACTAACCATGCTGGGAATCACCATCTAGTGGATATCTTTGCAAATATCTTTGTAACATTTCTCTCCTTTAAACTGATCTACTGAAACATTTTTATCTTCTTATTCCTATGAGGAAAGAAAAGAAAAACTCAATCATCAAGTCTCTTTTTTGGCAAAAATAACTGTAAATGAATAAAGAAATGTCTAACTATTGTAGGACAATCATGAAACTCCACCACACAACAGAAAATCTGCCTGTGAAAACAATGTTCTTCTCTCCTCTTGTTACACAAAGGTCTGCGGTCAGCTTTCCAGCTGTAATTCTCTCCGACACTGAGGATATTAACAGTGTGAAGAAAATGCTCGAGTAGATTATAAATAATAGTGTGAGACACAGCGAATTATGTTTTCTAATAATTGGCATTACGTTTTTGGATGTAAAGGGGAAACAAAGAATGAAAGCAAAGAGAATGTGAATGTAGGGAAACTGGAATTTCACATCACTTCTTAGTAGTGGGAGTGGGTACAAAGAAATAGAAAATAGAGACAGGGACAAGGAGAGAGAAGGAGAAGAAGGAAAGAGAGAGGGAGGAAAGGAAGGAGGTAGAGAGAAAGAGAATAGAGGAAAGAAAGAAAGAAGAAAGAGAGGAAGGAAAAAAGTAAACCAATGCTCATTCATGGGTTGGTCCTGATACCACATCAAGCATCTGAATAAAATGGACTAAAGGACAGAGAAATGCAGCTGAACCTGTAGAGATAAGGGTGTGTCTGTCACCCAGGGGAAGTAATTCCAGTTTCCATGGAATGAGTAATTGCAAATATTACTTCTCCTTGAAAATAAAGAGAAGACAATCATATGTGTTTATTGCATATTCACTGTCTTTGTAGCTTTGTACTTTATATAAAATTATTCTAATGCAAATTCATAACTATCAGTCCTGTAAAGACTGAGAGAGATCTAGGTTCTGTCCTTAATTGGCCTATTACATTGTTGACCAAACTTCTCTGAAGCAGCTTTGCCTCCCTGCCTACTTCACTTGATTTGGGGGATTATCTAACAAGATATTACATGAGAAAGCAATTTTTTAAATGTAAAACATGATTCCTCTTGGGATTTCAACACATCTTGAGAGATAGCTGTTTGGGAGGATATTCCTCTTTTAACAAAAGAGAAAAGGCATTACTTTTTTATGGAGGCATTGTGAAGTGAAGTGTTAAAGCAGGAACATAAAAAATTTAAAGCCTGAAAACACACTACAAAGGAGAAAAAGGGTGTTTTTGTGAGCCGAGGTTGAGAATTATTTATCTAGATTGTTTGTCTACATAGTCAAACCTGACCAAACAAGGACTTTGCTTATTGCAGTTTACCTTGATGCTACCAGAAGCTGAAATGCACACTAAACAGGGATGGACCCCTAATCATATAAATATGTCCAATAGGGATAAATAGCCACTCCAGTTGATTCCTAAGGTTATAGGAAAAAGGAAGAGAAGAAGCAAAGGATAGATCACGAGTCAAGAAAGAAAGAATGATGGAGAAAAAGGAAGTCCAGATAATAAGGAAAAGGAGGGACACAAGAAAAAAATGAGTGGAAAGGCTAGGGGAGAGAAGGAAGATGAGGTTATGCCAGAATAAGAACTAAGAATAAAGACTGAGAGAAAAAGTGAGAGATTATTTAGCAAACCTATGTAAACATGTTCTCAGAATAGTTAAGTATCAAACTTGACTTATTTGCAAATTTGCCTCCAGCAGAGCCTACCATTCACTGTGAGACCCTCTTAAGTTTTCTAATAGTCCATAATATCACTGAAAAGTCATTATAAGTCCTTAGCCTGAGGGACCATAGGTATAAATAGAAAGCCATCTCTGTACTTTGTTGAAATTGTTTATAGTCACTGCTGTGTATAAATCGAAAGCACTATGAGTTACAGTAATACTGAACGCTTATTCCAGCCTGAATTCCAACCTGATCCTTTGTTCTAGTTTCTTCTATTTCTGGACGAACAGACATATGGTTATTCAAATAGCAGATTTCCTAACAAGAATAAGAAGGATCAAGTGCTATAAACAAGAATTCAGTTCAGAAACACAGTCATGCATTCATGAATTGTATTGGATTTTCTCTACTCTCCTCAGTTCACTTCTCTACCTGCAAACATACACATACCAATACCTACTTATTTTCTCTTTAATCCAAAGACCAACTAACAAAAAATAATGAAATGTCCTATTGGAGACTTCAACAGAATCAAGGCTGAATGAGCAGCACAAGCAAAACTGCACCCAACAACGATGCTCAAGTCTGTCATTCTAATTGACTGAATGTGTGGTTTAAAGAATACTTTGGCACTCACCCTCCACCCCTGCCTTTTCTTGCTTACAGAACTCTAATTTATTAATTTTAGATATCAAGTGATCATAAACTTTAGGGGCTCTGGGCCCATACTAAGCCCCATGGATGAATCTTGTACAGTGGTGATCCTGACACCAATGAGATGTGAGGGGAAACATGCTGTGGACTTCTATGAAATTTTTAAGTGAGAAATACAGAAAGGGTCATGCTCTCTCCTCACCTTCTAGCCTTTGGATGGAGTCATCAAAGGCTATGATTTCTGGAGCTGTAGCAGCTATCCTGTAACTAGGAGGGCAAGTCTGAGGATAAAAGCTGACATCTTGAAAATGGAAGAGAGAATTTATACTCTTGGTTATTAGCCCTGGAACTTCCAAGTTCCACACGTCCAGAATTTTGGGCATGTAAAATAATAAAACACCTTTATCTCTCCATTCTAATCCTAGTTGTGTTTCGGCTATTGCATCTAAAAATACTGGTACAAACATCTTCCATAGATTTTAACACACACACACACACACACACACACACACACGCAACTTTAATTGATGAGTAAGTAAACTTATTAGGAGGAAACATGGAGTCAAATGCAGAATGAAGATGGAATATTCTTGAAGACATGTATAGATGGAAAAGATTCAGAATCATTGGAGTGAAGTAAATTTTTGATTGAGTGACACCTTAGAGAAAATTGGCGAGGATGAGATTAAGTGTGATGAGAGGAAGTGGCATTGAAGAAGAGGAGAGATATTTTATCTTCTGAAACTGAAAGAGAGCAGATAAGAATTGATACTGAGCTATATTCACAATTGTGGAGGAAGAAAGTTGATAGGTTTTATCAATAATCACTTGAATTTTCTGATTAGTGTATAAAGGTTTTGATGACAGGGTTTGAGGTCATGTTTGATAGTCAGTGTACCTGCCAGGCTAGTGACTTTTCAGGAAATTTCTGAAAGAAATGAGAGAAGCTGATGAGGATTGGCAGGGTAGAGCCAAAGTTCCAGTTAGAGAACATTGCTTGTTGGTGTCCCTCAAAGTTACAGGAATGGTATTTCTCAAAGACTGTTCCCTAGTTTGAGCAGAGGGATTGAGAAGATGAACTCTGATTGGTTCAGTTTTGAGGATTTCCTGGGAAGACTTAGTAAAAATTTATGAGT